>NC_091443.1:34548939-34872815 GCF_964237555.1 Oryctolagus cuniculus
GAACTCAACCCAGGTGCTCTCATGTGAGATACTGTTGTCTTCTCAGCTAGGCTAGCCACTCTCCCAGTTATGAAGTTTTGGGGTTTGCTACAAACCCTGATACCACCGCAGGTGTTACACCATGAATGACAAAAACTAATTCACTGAAACGTTCTAAAATTTTCCTCAACTATAAAATGAGGCATTTAAGTTCAAGTCATCTTACCAGGAAATGTGTCAGTCATGGAAAAGTCTTCTACTATTTAAGGGTTACTTTAATCAATATGAAGAATTTATTCTTATCAGATAATAGTAGCATGGATTAAGGTGAACAGCATGTGGACAACTGGTCTCTCATTTTCCTGAAGTTCCCAATAGGAGATTTTTGTTGCTTAGAGACATGATCTTCTGTCAATGGGGAACTTTCCAAGGCTCTTATACCTTAAACATGTTACTAAAAATTTTCAGAAAGTCAAAACTTCCTTGAGCATGTCTCTTCTTCTCAATTTAAAATCTGAATTCTAGGTATAATTTGATATTCTTCTACCAATCATCTGTTACTCTACATTACATGTAAATTTAAATTATGTGACTTCGGCTAAGGTATAAATCTGTTGCCATGCCCAACTTTTCAATTCTGAACCTTGTATTTATGACCAATTAATGGCATGTAATAGTATATTGTCATAGATGAAAGAATATATTATATTTATCAATTATCTAAAAAATAATAAACCCCAAAACAGGCACCAAGCAAGTTGATGGGGTCAAGATAGCTAGCTGTGGGCTGGGTCCACTCTACTAGGCTTGCATGACAATCTAATACAGCAGCAGTTCACAAGCTTCCCTGAAGCCTCGTGTGGCCCGTGACTAAGTGATGGGAAATGGAGTATTGGCCAGAAGTTATGTGTGCAATTCCGGTTTCCACTGTTAAACAGAAGCAGCACACCTTCTCCCTACTTTGACCCTTCTCTTGCTGACTGGAAAGTATATCAGGTGATGAAATATTTTGGACGTGTAGATTAAGGAGAAAGAATGAAAGACAGCAGATTTGTCTCTGATTTATTCATCTATGTATTTAGCTTCAATTAATGCATATTTATTAAAATGTGTTAATTTAAATGGTGTGTAAAATAAGCAATTTATTAAAATCCGCCAATGTATGTTAGCAAGATTTCCATTAAGTAAAACAATTAAAGAACAAAGAAAATAGGATTATTCAGTTTTATGAGTTAAAGAAAGTGTATTTTACCTGTAATTTACACTTAATTTTAAAATTTGATACCAACATTTTTCTACTGCTGTTTTCATATTTTCTTAATGCAGTAACATTATCTTGAAATAAATAGCAAACATAAAAATAAGTGAAATGGAAATTTAAAATATGCTAGTTGTTGTAGATGAGAAAAAAGCAAAATATTCATGAAACAATGAAAATACTTTTGATATGACATTCTTCATACATGTTTTAAAGTCCCTAGAAAGTTTTGAGAATGATTGAATTCAGAACAATTTCGGTGTGTTTTGAGTACTAATGTAGTCATCAGACTAAGGGGAAAACAGACAAATGAGTTTTATTCAAGAAAATAAGATAGAAAAATTGTATTTAAGCAGTTGAATTAGTTGTGGAATCATAATAAAATGTTGGGGAATAACAAGCAAGTTAACATATAGGCAGAAATAAAATTTGAAGCACAGTTTTGCTGAATAAGATCATTTGCAAAACAATTTCAGCTATGAATCTGTTAAAAATATCACTGTTGTTAATAAAAAGAAATGCTGAGATCAACTCAATTTTTTATTTTTTTTAACTTTTATTTAATGAATATAAATTTCCAAAGTACGACTTATGGATTACAATGGCTCCCCCCCCATAACTTCCCTCCCACCCGCAACCCTCCCCTTTCCCACTCCCTCCCCCCTTCCATTCACATCAAGATTCATTTTCAATTATCTTTATATACAGAAGATCAGTTTAGCATACATTAAGTAAAGATTTCAACAGTTTGCACCCACATAGAAACACAAAGTGAAAAATACTGATTGAGTACTAGTTATAGCATTAAATTTCAATCTACAGCACATTAAGCACAGAGATCCTACATGAGGAGTAAGTGCACAGTGACTCCTGTTGTTGACCTAACAAATTGACACTCTTGTTTATGGCCTCAGTAATCACCCTAGGCTCTTGTCATGAGTTGCCAAGGCTATGGAAGCCTTTTGAGTTCACTGACTCTGATCATATTTAGACAAGGCCATGGTCAAAGTGGAAGTTCTCTCCTCCCTTCAAAGAAAGGTACCTCCTTCTTTGATGACCTGTTCTTTTCACTGGGATCTCACTTGTGGAGATCTTTCATGTAGGTTTTTTTTTTCTTTTTTTTTCCGAGAGTGTTTCCGCTTTCCATGCCTGTAATACTCTCATGTGCTTTTCAGCCAGATCCGTGTGCCTTAAGTGCTGATTCTGAGGCCAGAGTGCTGTTTAGGACATCTGCCATTCTATGGGTCTGCTGTGTATCTCACTTCCCTTTTTTATTCTATCAGCTAGCATTTGCAGACACTAGTCTTGTTTATGTGCTCCCTTTGGCTCTTAGTCCTATCATTATGATCAATTGTGAACAGAAATTGATCACCGGGACTAGTGAGATGGCATTGGTACATGCCACATTGATGGGATTGAATTGGAATCCCCTGGTATGTTTCTAACTCTACTGTTTGAGGTAAGTCAGCTTGAGCATGTTCCGAATTGCACATCTCTTCCCTCTCTTATTACCACTCTTATATTTAACAGCAATCACTTTTCAGTTAAGTTTCAACACTTGAGAATAACTGTGTATTGATTACAGTATTCAACCAAAAGTATTAAGTAGAACAACTAAACAAAAAAAAAAATACTAAGAGGGATAACGTATTAAGTTGTTCATCAACAGTCAGGGCAAGGGCTGATCAAGTCACCGTTTCTATTAGTGTTCATTTCACTTTAACAGGTTTCCTTTTTGGTGCTCAGTTGTCACTGATCAGGGAGAACATATGGTATTTGTCCCTTTGGGACTGGCTTATTGCACTCAGCATAATGCTTTCCAGATTCCTAACAGGGATCACTTTTCAGTTAAAATTTAAACATCTAAGAATAATTGTGTGTTAATTACTGAACTCAATTTTTTAAAAGTAATTGAATGGAAAATATTTTTAGAATTGCACAGCCTTCCATATCAAAGATTGCTCAAGAATTCTCCACCTCAATATTTATAGCCAGAGAAAAAGAAGTAACATACATAAACGACCCAATTGGCTGGATTGACATTTGTGTTTTCTACAAACTTTTTGAGAATTCCACATATGCATAGATGTCAAAATTTTCCATAAAATAAACAGTTGAATTTCATTTTTTCACAAACATAGAATTAATATTTTATTTGTATTCAAATGATCCCTTCATTTATCATTTGTGTAGACTTAGCCAAGCAATTTTAGGTTTTTGAACCCTAAGTTGATTGTTTGCAAATGGCCAACAGTAATATGTAAAACTCTATATCTAACATGTCCAACAGAGAACTGACTGTGGATCTCTGTGAAAGCCTATAGAACATAAAATTCTACCAATGAAATATACTTCCTATGGGCCTACACAGCAGTCTTATTGGGGACAACAGACTAGGATGCACAGGCTGATCATGGATACAGCCAACGAAAATAGGGAAACATCTGGCTTAACAAGAAAACGCACAGATGGCTCTCTTTCTGGGCTCAAAGTAATAGACACACTCAATTGCAATCCAAAATTCCTGATATCTGTAAACAAATGAATGGTTCACTTGAAATTAATTCATACTTAGTTATACTTCATTTGGGGACCCAGAGAGATTACCTATCAGTCATGGTTCTATATCAAGGCCCAGGAAGGATGCAATGCATTCAAACCTAGGTAACAGAGATGGGAATTATAAGAGCATATAAACAAAGAAAGTCTCAAGAAAAAACAAATACTGTTCCAAACATTTCTTAAAGGATAGCTTGCAAATGTAAAAAAAAAAAAAAAAAAAAGAGGAAGGTCCTTAAACAGTAAAACTCATTAAAAAAACTTAAATTCTCCCAAATTATCTACTTTTAGAGGGCAATTTAATAATTTTTCAGGAGACAGAAAACAGCAAATCTGAAAATTAAAAATAGTTCAGATAACCCATTAAAAATAACAGCAAAAAAAAAAAAAACACAATAAACAAGAGGGAAAAGCCCTATAAACAAGTTTATGAAAATAATCCTGAGGCTAATATGTAGATTTCTCACAAAAAGATTTTTTTAAATTTACAGCATTTTCTGAGCTCTGAAAGCTAATTCCAATTTTCCTGTGTAAAAATATATATTTGCAACAATATTACAGAATTTACAGAAAAATCAGGAGACTAGTTATCAATCTGTCTTAAAATCTTGTGTATTATAATTTAATCATTATATTACACTATTTTAAAATGAATATATAAACAGTGTCTATAAACATACCACAGCTAATAAAAGATGCTATTATCAGTTTAGGAAGTTGAATTTTGAATAAATTTTGTTCATAAAACTGGCCTTTCTCATAAGAGTCAAATTTAGAGGCCATGAAAGAAAAAAATTATAAACTCACCTGCATATAAATAGCAAATTATTATATGGCAAAAGTATCATGAATGATGTATAAAAACAGCAAGGATGCTCCAAGAACATTTCAACACATACAAGAAAGTTATAAATTTTTATCTTGTAACAGCTTCTATGATCATTTAGAAAAAGAAGCCAAGAGGATTGACAAAGAACAGGAACAACAAAACTGTAATAAAGTTAATACAGATGTTCTCTTAACATTTGAAGAAAAAGCTTAGTGCCATTCAAAATAATATAAATGCTAATAAAAAGGCAATTGGAGAACAATGTTCCCATGTACAGGATTGACAAAGGTAAAAAGTGATACTTCTACTGTGACACTGAATGTAAAAAAAGATTTCCAAGTGTAGTGACTCTTCCTCATCACCATTGGAGAATTAGGCAAGCTACCCGCAGCTTGCCTTGGTCAAGGAGGGGAAGTGTGCCACCTGCCACTCAGCCTTCCCCAAACCACAGAAGGGACAATCAGATGCCATGGGGAGCCCAGTGGAAACAGGATCTCACTTTATTGTAAAAGGGAGGTGTTTATATAGCTGCAATACAGAGCAGATGCGGCAAAGGGTGGAGTAATGTGATGCAAAAGGGTCTTAGCTACTCCTATTATACCACCTTAATGATCCTTAGGCAAAAGCACCCTGGGGCTGGGTCATTTACCACCAGGGATTTGAAACTTAAAGACAGGTTTTCAAATTTGAGGCAGGCTCAGGAAGTTTCCTCTAGGCCTCTCTGGATTCAGCTTTCCCCACATCCAAGCATCATTGCTGAGGGAAATTTAGCAAAGTTTATCAAAATATAAGAATGTGTACACTCTTGTACTTAATTATTTTATTTATAATTCATAATATTTATTTCTCAGCTTCATCTGCATATGTGCGTGAAGAAATATGTACAAAACTATTAATTGTTCTAGTAATGAGATGTACACATGAAATTAGAAAAGACCCCCTAAAATTCACACTGAAATGTGGCCCCTTAAAGTTCCCTAGAAATGCTATCTGGGGTGCCACATATGCTACCGGAATTTGGGGTGCCTTACGATTTCACCACAGGCTTATTTCTAAATCCCCGATATTAATAAGCCCTAGAGGGTTCTTGCCTAATATTTAGAGAAGAATTCTAAATACTGGCACAGATAAACAAGGCAGCATGGTACGTTTTAAGCTTTTATTTAGTGAGAAAGATGCATAGGAGAGTGAGAGCTTTATTTAAGAGAGGTAAATAGGGGTTCATACCGAGCACCAGGAACCAGGCACATGGAAGAGCATCTAGGCCAGGAAGCCTAGAGCACTTGGCTTGAAGGCCATGTGCCCTGGAAGCATGGGGCTACATCAAGCCCCCTCCTGACAAGAGGCCAGGGAAAAAGAGCCAGCCAGGCCACATCATGGCCCAGCTTTTAACCCACTTCCAAAGGGGAGTGGTTAATTAACCTTATTGGCTAGTGGGCACCCAGGTGTGGCCAGGTAGGGGCATGAGGCCACACAGGGGCATGGCGAAGGCATGGTCTTCCAGTTCAAAAATCTGATCAATTTTAACCTGTATGCCTGCCTACTTCATTCCCCCCTCAGAGACTCCAGACCTTAATCTTCAGGGGATGTTGATGGGCATTGAGTCACCATCTTCTGTAGCTATTTCCTGCTGATTAGGGGCACAGACCCTGCCTGTTCTAGGTCTGGAAATCTCTGCCTATCTCATCTAATGAGTTCACTTCACGAGCTGGATCTCTTTCAGTCACTGCCAGCCTCAGTGTCTCCTACACGGTCGTCATTATTCTCAGAAGCTGCTGGGTTCTACTGGGTTATTTTATATACAAATGAAGGTCCATTTTCACTCTGGAGTGACCGTGGGAGTCCATGGCGTGGCACGATGTCTTTCAACAAGGCTCTAAGCACCTTGTGTGCTTTCTCTGTTCGGGTCGAAAAGGCCTCTATCCATCATGTAAAAGTGTCAATAAAGACTAGAAGGTACCTATAACTACTTGTTGGGAGCATAGTGGTAAAATCAACCTGCCAATCTTCAGCTGTTCACACTCCCCTCCTCTGCACAGGAGTCAAGAAGGCAGGTGGCCTTACATGGTGAGGGTTATGCTGTAAACATAGAGGCCAAGAGCGAGTCATTTCCTTTATGACCATATTTGGTCCCTTTCCTCCAAAAGCTCGGGAGACCAGTTGTACTAAGGCATCTCTTCCCAAGTGGGTAGAGTTGTGTAATTTTTCATTAAGTGGCCATTGGTAGCATAATTCTGTGATTTAGCATCCACTATCCATTTGCATTTTTAGTATAGCCTTGCTGTTGGGCCCATTCATTTTCAGGCTCCATATAGTGAGATTCCTTAGCTACTTCCACAGAATGACGTATAAGGGCCATTTCCAAACTTTCCTGTGTAGCTGCTCTATCTGCTAATGCATTTCCCTGGTTAATATAATTATTTCCCTTCTGATATCCCTTGCAGTGGATGACGACCACTTCTAAAGTCTCCAGTACTGCCTGAAGTAGAGCCAGTATCTCTTTTCCATATTTAACAGGGGCCAGTAAGCCCTTCTCTTTCCAGATTGCTGCATGTGCATGTAACACAAGGAAAGCATATCTGTAATCTGTATATATATCATCTGCCTTTCTAACTCCTTCCTTCATATAGCTGCTGCCATCAGTAAACCATTTGGAATCTGGCTTTTCCAGGGTCCCATCTCATAGGTCTGACCTACTATTGTACACCTGTCTAATTCATTCCCCCTTCAGAGACTCCATCCCCTTAATCCTAAGGGGATTTGATGGCCATCGAATCATCTCTTCTGTAACTGCTTCCTGCTCATGAGGGGTGTAGTGCAGGCCCTGCCTATCCAGTGTCTGTAAGTCTCTGTCTATCCTAACACATTTGCTTTGTGGGTTGGAGCAGTCTCGATCATTGCCAAGGTCTGTCTCCCTGTGTAGTCAGTTACTCCCAGAAGTCAAGTTCTAAGGTTTCTGATTGGCTTATAGGAACAGTCAGGAATCTTTTTCACATTCACCTGTGAAGACTTAAGAGGTAGAAGTTTAGTCCTAATTTCACGGAAGTAGTCGTGTTCACTAGCACCTGGTCAGGTCCCTTTTCTTTAAGCTGAAACTGATCTGAAGAGGATCTTCTTATGAATGGCTTGCTCAGGAATTTCTAATGTTGGAGTTTTTGTTAAAAACTCCTTGATTCCTTGGAACACCTTTGCAGCTCCCCTGTCCAGCACAGTGTCTGTTTCAGAGGATTTTAAGCAAACACAATGCATAGAATCCAGTACTGGAATCCACAACTCTTGTAGCTATCCTTTTCAGTACGGAGTCTACATCAGGGCCTCTTTATAGCTATATACAAAAGTTTGGAATCCAAATCCTCGAATTCAAGTTCCATAGAATCCTGTCATCAGTAATTCCCGAAGCCAGAGCTTTTATTTAGAAGCTCCTTAGTTCTCTGGAACAACATTTGAAGCTACTCTTTTCAGTACAGAGACTGTCTTAGGGCGTCTTTAAAGCTATACACAAAAGCCTGGAATCCAAATCTTGGAATCCAAAGTCCATAGAACTTTGCCATTCTCAGAAATCTCCTCGACTGTCTTTAAATATCTGACCCTATGTTAAAACATACAAGATACGTGTATCCAAGATTTTACATTTGAGGCACTTACTAAACCTTAAATAAATATATAAAAACACAGGCAATGGAGTCTGACACTTAGACATAACTAGAACTTACAATGCATACTATCACACAATAGAGCAAAGCAAATCTTTGGGATTAAGTTTTTCTGTTAAAGTTACTACTGTAGCTCTTTTGAGAAGAGAGATCCTACATGGGAAGTTAGTAAACAGTGAATCCTGTTGTTAATTTAAAAATTAACACTCTGACGTGTGATGTCAGTGATCACCTGAGGCTCTTGACATGAGCTGCCTAGGCCATGGAAGCCTCCTGAGTTCCACAAACTCCATCAGGCCATAAGCAAGTAGAAGTTTTCTCCTCCCTCCAGAGAAAAGTCTATCCTTCGATGGACACTCTTCTCCACTGGGATCTCACCCAGGGAGGTTCTCCACGAAGAGACCTCAGTACAAGTGTCCTGGCTTTCCACACCTGAAATGCTCTTCTGGGCTTTCCAGCCAGACCAGAATGCCTTTAGGGCTGATCTTGAGGTCACTGAGTGCTACTCAAAGCCATTGCCACTCTATGAGTCTGCTGTACAGACTGCTTCCCATGTTGGAGCATTTACTCCTCTTTAACTTTATTATTATTAGTAATAAACAATCCTATTGACATGATAATTCTAACACTTAATCCCACCTATGTGATCACTTTAAAACTTAAGATGTTAACATTACCATCTAGCCCAAAGGGGATTTGCGATCCCATAGCAATTTTTAACTGTACCCTTAGAAGTAACTCTATAAGAATGCATGCAGAGCTATACCGCTTTACAGTCTCTCTGTAGGACCTGAGAAAATAAAAACACACACAGCTCTTCACGAGCTTAATTATTCTTAAGCATTTTACATGGATATATTGTATTAGCTATAATTCCTTAATCAGACCCAGCTGAAGGGTCTCCCAATTATTAAGTGTAGCTCTTTTAGGGAGTCTCCAAAAGAGCAGATATAGAACTGCCCATAGTTAAATTACTTTGTAACCTGGGGAGACAAAAGAAATAGGGCCAGGCTTTGGCCTGTTTGTATTTCTGATCATTTACCTTAACCTGTAATCTGGCATTTCATTGCTACTATGCCTGTTATGGGGTTTAGTGAATATACCACACCAAGGAGATATAAACCACTCAGTCTGAGAAATGTCATTTCAGACTGTTATAATCCTGCCCCAGAAGCAAAAGTAACAAAGAAACAGGTTAAAAAACCATCCTGAAGTTGGAAATAACAAAGCAGCTAATTGTGCTAACACCACCTCAGGAACGACAATAACAAACCAAGGCAGAGAACCGTCCTGAGATCGAAAATAACAAACCAGCTAATCATGCTAATACCGCCTCAGGAATGAAAATAACAAACAAAGGAAGAGAACCGCCCTGAGGTCAAAAATTAAAAAATAGCTACTTATGCTAATACCGCCTCATGAAGAAAATTACAAACAAAGGAAGAGAATCTTCCTGAGATCTAAATAACAAACCATCTATGTATGCTAATATCGCCTCAGGAAGGGAAATAAACAATAGAAGAGAACCATCCTGAGGTCGAAATTAACAAACACCTAATCATGCTAATACCGCCTCAGGAACAAAAATAACAAAGGAAGATAACCATCCTGTGGTCAAAAATAAAAAAAAAACAGCTACCTATGTTCATACCGCCTCAGGAACAAAAATTACAAACAAGGAAGAGAACCATCCTGAGATCGAAAATAACAAACCATCTATGTATGCTAATACCACCTCAGGAACGAAAATAACAAAGGAAGAGAACCGCCCTGAGGTCGAAAATAACAAACACCTAATCATGCTAATACCACCTCAGGAATGAAAATAACAAACAAAGGAAGAGAACCATCCTGGGATTGAAAATAACAAACCAGCTATGCTAATACCACCTCAGGAATGAAAATAACCAAAAAAGGAAGAGAACCGTCCTGAGATCGAAAATAACAAACCAGCTAAGTATGCTAATTGTGCTTCAGGAACGAAAATAACAAAAAGAAGTGAATAATAACATGATTTAATGTTGCTATATAGTCATAATGATATATATATATAAAACATATTCACATGTTATGTGCAGGTTATATATATATACACAACACCTATATTATAGTATGTATATACACAGATACACCCTACACATGTGCTATATATATATATATACTATATATGTAAAATGCAGCATAAATCATGATATGATTTGAAATGCATAGCTCTATTAACTGGGCATGTAGCACGTATATATACATAAACCCTATACACATGCTATATATATATACATATATATGTAAACTATATATATATACACAACACAATATAAATCATAATAATATAATCTAGAATACATAGCTATATTAACTAGCTTTATTAATTATATTACTGTGCATGTAGCATGTGTATACATAAGATATAATCAGACATGTAGCATGTGTATATACATTATATATATATATCATCTGAAATATATCTCTATTAACCAGACATGTAGCAGGTGTATATACATACACACTACACATGATATACATATATATACTGTATATATATACACACAACACAATATAAATCATAATAATATGATCTAGACTACATAGCTATATTAACTAGCTATATTAACTATATTAACTATGCATGCAGCATGTATACACAAATACATACCCCTCACATATGATATATATATATTATAGCTGTCACAATATAAATCATAATATGACCTAAAATATATATCTCCATCCACCAAGCATTGTAGCATGTGTATATGCCTATACCCACTACACCTATGCTGTATATATACTATATATATACAATATAAATCATAATAATGATTTAATATATATATATTAACCAAGCATTGTAGCATGTGTATATACATATATATACTACACCTATGCTGTATATCTCTATTAACCAGGCATGTAGCATATATATATATACATACACACACCACACATATGCCATATATACTATATATGTATACACACACAACATAATATAAATCATAATAATATGATTCAACTGTATTAACTATGCATGCAGCATGTATATACCGATATGCCTGCCTACTTCCCACACACAAATAGTAAGTGGAAAATATGTATATGAAAAAAAAAAAAGAAAATATGTGTATGAAAAAACTGGCATAGCGGGTTAACACCCTGGCCTGGGGCACTGGCATCCCATATGGCTGCTGGTTTGAGAGCTGGCTGCTCCATTTCCAATCCAGCTCTCTGCTGTGGCCTGGGAAGGCAGTAGAGGATGGCCCAGGTCCGTGGGCCCTGCACCCATGTGGGAGACTCAGAAGAAGCTCCTGGCTCCTAGCTTTGAATGGGCTCGGCTCTGGCTGTTGCAGCCAATGGCGGAGTGGACCATCAGATGGAGGACCTCTCTCTCTCTCTGCCTCTCCTCTCTCTGTGTGACTCTGACTTTCAAATAAATAAATAAATCTTTAAAAAAAGAAAAAAACCTGTGCTTGGTTTTTCAAGTTATTTTGCCTGTGCTTATGCATACATCTCTAGTTAAATATGCGTATTTCATCTACCATTCTACGCAGTTGTGATAAGAATGGTAAGTCCATGTGGTGCAATGAAAGCACCTCTGAAACATAGTATTACATAAGAGAACATTAAACAAGAAAAACAAATGGACTGGAATTGTGGTGCAACAAGCTAAGCCGTTCCTTATGAGTGCTGGTTGGAGTCCTGGCTCCTTAGCTTCTGATCAACATCTCTATTAATCTGCCTGGGGAAGCATCATTTTATGGCTCACATACTTGGGTTTCTGCCACACACGTGGGAGAGCTGGATGGAGTTCCTGGTGTCTGGCTCTGACCTGGCCTAGCCCTGTTTGTTGCAGCCATTTTGGGAGTGACCCAGCAAATGAACATTCTCTCTCTCTCTGTCTCCTCCTCTCTCTGTAACACTGCCTTTCAAACAAACAACTTAATATGACATCCTCAATGACATATTGTTGAGTTCACAAGTATCAAGGAGGTCAATTAAGACAATTATCTGCGCTGAAAATAGCATTCAAGCTTTATTCAGGTACAAAAGTGTGTTTGCAAGAGGCTGAAAAAGAAAGTGCTAGTTCTCAAAGGTTCAATTTTGTTGCCCATGGAGCCTCTGGTGAGGGCCAGCGGATATCTTGCAGAGACAGGGTGATTGTCTCACTGTGGCTAAGTACTAATCGACTCTTTCCTTTCGTGGTTCTGGGGGATCATGGGCAGGGAGTGAGGGAAGGGTTATGATTTATAAAGTAGTGGAGGAAGAAAAGTCCCTTAGCCATGATCCCTTATAGGAGACCTTGCTGGCAGTACTTGGACTGGAAATGCAGATATGCATATGAGAATGGCTGGCCTGGGTTTGGGGGCAGGACAGGAAAAAGTGGCTGAGTGCTTGCCAGCAACTCCCTCCAGGAAAGGTAGTGGACTGGCTGCTCACTGGTGTGTTGGGAGGGCAGCTTCCCTCCATGATGCCTGCAAGTCAAAACATTGCAGGTGCCTCTCATCACGCTGAACCTTCACATGCAGGATTTGGGCTTGAGGCCTGATGTGTAGTCTGCCTTAAAATAAGTGTGAAGATGATAACGCCAGTATTCACCCACATATTTCATAAAAGTTCTTAAATTTTTGTTGTGCTTTTTTAATTTGTCTTAAAGTCATATGTTTTTGCAATCTATTTTGAAATTGTTTTCATATAGTAACTGAATTTTTACCAGATTGAGTGCGGTACTCTTTAAATCTTATGTTGATCTAACAAATAGCTCGCCAGCATTATAGGTGTGGTTCACTGTTATCATACTGTGACTCTGATACACAATTTCATATATTATGTAAATACAAAAGATATATTGGTTTTATGGACCTGAAAGTCAAAGGTAACAGTTTTTTTTAAATTATGTCTAAGATAAACTTAATTCTAAGAATTGTTCAGAATGAGTGAAGTCTATTGAAGCTTATAGGATTTACATATGTGTAATGTTAATATTTAAGTGCATTTACTGCTCCACTGGGATATTCGCAATGGAACAGGCAACTGGAAAACATGTCGAAACGCACTATTGAAGACTTCCATTACATCTCTTAGTTCTTTCAGTTGACCTAGGAGCCAGGTTTTGAGAAAAGCCACTGACAGACCTTGGACACTTACCCTTTCATTCCCCAAGATGACAGTACTAGAAGCTACTGAGGACAGCCTGCTTTGAGTGGTTGTTAACTGAAATACTCATAGAGGCTTCATGTTTTTGGTTACTCTTATATCCTATGTGTAAGGAAGATATGTCCTCTATAATGAGTAATCAAGAGAAAATGACCAGAGATAGGTAATGCTGAGGTCATCTTTTACTTTCTCCCTCATACTAATACTCACTTCCTAATATTGGAACATCTTTTTATCACAATTATTAAAATTATCACTTCAGTTAGCACTTTTAACCTTGTGTCATATATTCTCTGGAAAATCTAAGAATCCTAATTATTTTGATGTTATTATGTACAACTGCAATAAATATGCTTTACTTTCTCCCACTGACCTCTGAATAAGCACAAGTCTGTGGAACTGTATTTAATTTTCATTATTCTAATATGTCAAGAACTTACATACTTTAACACAAACACATAACTGTAGAGCATCCACCTTGGCTGACTCATTTATCTTACACATTTTTTTTTTCACTTTTATACTACATCCCTTTTTAAAACTGAATGCCTATCTCCTTATCTCCTGTAGCATAGGATTATTATTTTATAAATCACTAAAAAACTAATTGAGAAAACAGCACGTACATAATATCACAAATATCCAATTAATTTTGTATTATTTATCTCTGTTTCTATGACAAGTTACTCCAAATTTAGCACCTTACAACAAGATAAACTTATCTCAAAGCTGAGTAGGTCAGAAGTTCAAGATGACTCAGCTTATTCCCAGCTCCAGGTATCGCAAAGCAGAGATCAAGAAGTCAACAAAGATATATTTCTTTCCAGAATCTCTGGATGTGAATCTGTTTCCAACCTTACGATGATGACTGGGAAAATACAGAACTCTAAATTGTTGGGCCAAGTACACATTTCTTTACTTGCCACTCATCAGGAACAGTTTTCATCTCCTAACTGCCCCAAAGTTCCTTTTCTTGTGCCCACTTTTTCCATCTTTAAGCTAATAACTTGTACTTCAATCTTTTCACCTTTTCTAATGTACTTTATTTTTACTTTGTATTGTACCCTGAAAAAGCTTCCCAAATTGTTTTTAAAGATCTATTTATTTATTTATTTGAAGTACAGAGTTACAGGGAAAGAAGTAGACCCCCCCCCCCCACACACACACAATCTTCCATCCTCTGGTTCACTCCCCAGATGACAATGGCCTGTGTTGTTTAGTATGAAGCCAAGAGCCAGGAGCTTCTTCCAGGACTCCCACAGGGGAGCAGGGACCCAAAGACTTGGACCATCTTCTGCTGCTTTCCCAGATGCATTAGCAGGGAACTGGATTGTAAGTGGAGTGATTGTGATTTGAACCAGTGCCCATATCGGATGCTAGCACTATAAACGGTGGCTTAACCTGCTTCGCCATGGTGCTGGCCCCTCTCCCACTACTGTTGAAGCAGTACATGGCCCCACTAGTTTATTATGAAATACCAACCAAATACCACATTATAAAAGTATAATATAAGAGATGTTATCCACGTCATTCAAGGCATATTCTTATGTGTCAGACTATTTTCCTTATTCACTGTACTTCCTTCCATGTCTTAGTGCTTCTTGACACACAATTATTCCTAATTCATGAGTTGAGATGGATTAAAAAAAATAGGAACAGACAGCTTCACCCCTGTTTTCTCCCTTATTCTGGAACAGGTTCATCAGCAGATAATTTGTTGTCCTATGTACTGTTGGCTTACCATAAAGTTGGCCTTATCTTTGCAGGCTGGGCCTGAGGATTTCCAGCTGAGTCGTGGAATCAGTGAGAGGTTCAACAACCAGAAAGGCATTTGTTCCATAAAGATAATTCCTTCTTTCATTATCCCTAAGCTGATCTGTGGACTCCATCAACTACATCTGTCTTTGTTTTGTTTTCTTTTCAGTTTACTCAACAACCTGTGGGGAAATGAATGAAACCATATATTGGGCCTCTACAACCCCAAAATATATGAATAATCATTGTGGAGGAGAAATAGAACAAATATTCTTCAATATTTTTATGTGATCAGGCATTGGAATTAGTGTTTAATGTATATTAGAAAACTTAATCTTAACAATGACCTTGGAGGTCCAATGTATCCATATTTTAATGATGAGTATATGTATAAGTAATTTGCCAAGAGTTATAGAAAAAGAAAGATGATAGTTCAGGTAAAATATCGCCCCAGTTTGACACAAGTGATCATTTTATCTTTCATTTTCTCCAAGAATTTGCCTATATATCTTCTCTGAGATTTTTATAATAGTAACTTACTGTATTATTTATACAGAATCATTTTCTCTATTATTGCTTATAACCCAGTTTATATTCACATAGAATTTCTCCTTAGTTTTTTTTTCTCAGCCATTCTGTAGCAATACCTGTTAGATTTGTTATTGGGTATTTTAGCTCTAAACAGAAAATTTAGGTATAAACATGAACTTTTCAAGCACAGATGGGATATTTCATGAAATGCTCCAGGGAAGATTCTAGGACCTGAGCAACAAAGAATGTTTATGCATGTATTCTCAAGAAGGCTCTCACCAGCAAGGCTTAGACTCAAGGGCTCTCAGATTCCATTTCTCTTTTTCATTTTAAATTTCTGAGACAGTGCATGACTGACTGTGCTTGGATCATACATTTTCCCCTTGACCTATGAAATACAGATATGGAAACCAAACTTACCTATGCAGACTTGCCTAGTGAAGGCTCATCCTAAGTTTTAGGGACACATAAAGATAAAGAACACTTATTACAAGTCAGCAATCACCTGCATTGAACAAAATACATTTGTGAACTATAGGTAATTATTACTTCAGACATGTGTTACTTTTAGAACTTTATTCTCTACTCAAATATTGATATCAAAATGTGTGGGCAGCCACAGGCAGTTGCCCCCTTTGCTTATACTTCCATTCCATATGAATGGAGACTTCCAGGCACAGACAATTGGGCTAGGGAGATTCTGGGAAGAGGCAGGAAGAACCTAAACCTCTCACAAGAGATAATATAGATAATCAGTCACACCTGAAACCTGCATTTATCACCTAAGTGTTTTATTGTAACCTTAAAAGCCTTTTTTATATGTAGATCGTTTGTGCTCCTTCTTGTAAACAACTGGTCATGTTTAAATACTACTGGATTTGTTCAATAAAGGAGCCTTGATCAGGACTTGTCTTGGCTCCATTCTTTGTGTCCTTGTCCCTGCATTCCCAATCTCTGTTTCAGGAAGACCCAGTTCCTTGTGCCGCAGGCCGGCACAAAAATGTGCTGTTTTAAAAGTAAATTTATTATAGAACTGATACAATGTAACACATATGTAAATGCATAGTAAAGTTCCTAGATTTATAAAACCAAGTCAGATTTTCTTTTTATGTCTTTAGAGTGGTGTGTTTTCTACATTTTATTATCCTGTTAAATATTTGTTGTGGCCACAATGTTACACTATGAATGGCATCTTAAGTTATGAAAAACTCATTATATATGACACCAGATATAACAAACCAAAGAAATCTGATTACCTACTTAAAATTTGCTGTTCCATATCTGTCCAAATTCATGGTTTATATGATATAATAAGATACATACCTTATAGTATTCCATAAAAAGAAAGGACAAGAAAAGTTATGAGACCAGAAAATATATCATGAAAATAATAATTTATGTCAATATCATATAAAATCAGCCTTTGATACCATCTATACCAACATTCACACCTCATACTGGCCATCTGGGTATTGTAAATGGTCTTATGTAAATGATTGAAAGAAAACTCTATGCCATACAGTACATATGCTTTGGGGGAAGAATATTTCATGCTTTGTATTGTGTGGTGTATTTTTCATCTTGTTAACCATTACTGTGTTGCTAAAGAATTAAGTCTGTTTATCTGAAATTTCCCATATACTTTAAATCAGTCTTTGAAAATATGGGCAGGAGGTTGGCATTGTGGCATAGTGAGTAAAGCCTCTGCAAGATGCCGGCATCCATATGGGCACCAGTTTGAGACCAGACCCTCCATTTCTGAACCAGCTGCCTGCTAATGTGTCTGAGAAAGCAGTGGAAGATGGCCCAAGTATTTGAGTCCCTGCACCTACATGGGAAACCCAGAAGATGCTCTTGGCTCCTGGCTTCTGCCTGACCCAGCTCTGGCTCTTGTAGTCTTTTGGAGAGTGAACCAGAGGATGGAAGACTTTCTCTCTCTCTCTCTCTCTCTCTCTTCCACTCTATCTCTCTAACTCTGCCTTTCAAATAAATAAAATAAGTTAAAAAAAAGAAAACAAGGGGAGCATTGTAAAGTTACACAAAAATTTCTGAAGTGGACATAGTGTTCTAATTACTATCATCGCCTCTTTCTACCAAGCCATTTTTATAATAGAGAGTTTCTAACAATTTAGCTATCTTCATACATGCTTATGATTTATTTATTGTATTTAATAAGCACATATGCAACATTTACTATGTGCCACGTATGTGTCTTAAGTGAATGAGTAAACTAAAGCACAGAAAATTAAACAATTTGTCCAGTTGCTAAAAATAGCATAATCATTTATGTAGATATATAAGATGCAAATGAATTATAATGTAACATAATTAATATATTCTTGTAATTGATTTATTATGATAATTAAATAATAGGTATGGAACCTAGATCAAGTTGAACGGAATGAATGTTAAATATTTTTATCTATTAATTTATATTATATTATATATATAAAATATATAATTTTATATTATTTTCTCAGCATATTTTTAGCATAATACTGACTTGATATCTGCCATGAGATATTCCACCAAATGTAACTTGATGTATTATGCTATTAGAACTCTACTAGGAGGCAAGTGTTATAGTATGATAGGTTAAACCTCTGCTTAGGATTCCTTCACTCCATGTTGGAGAGCCAGAGTCCTAGCTACTCTGCTTCTGGTCTAGCTTCCTGCAAATGTGCCTGGTAAGGCAGCAAAAGAAAGTCTTAAGTAACTGGAATCCTGTCACCAACATAGGAGGCCCAGATGAGTTCCAGGCTCCTGGCTTTGCCCTGGCCTCCTAGACATTCCTGCTGCTGGCACTTGAGGAGTGAGCTTGTGGATAGAAGATGTCTCTCCTTCTCTCCCTATGTCATTCTGACTTTCAACTACATAAACCTTTCTTTAAAATTCTATTAAATTTTATGGGGCTGGCACCGTGGTGCAGGTAATCCTCTGCCTGCAGTGCCGGCATCCCACATGGGCACCGGTTCTAGTCCCAGCTATTCCTCTTCCCATGCAGCTCTCTGCTGTGGCCTGGGTAAGCAGAAGATGGCCCAAGTCCTTGGGCCCCTATACCCACATGGGAGACCCAGAAGAAGCTCCTGGCTCCTGGATTCGGATCAGTGCAGCTCCAGCCATCGCGGCCATTGGGAGTGAATCAACGGAAGGAAGGAAGACCTTTCTCTGTCTCTCCCTCACACTGTCTGTAACTCTACCTCTCAATTAAATAAATAAAAAAATCTATTAAATTTTAATATAGCAAATGATACAAAATATTTATTTTTTGGTAATTAATGTAATTGCTCTACTTCCTGTAGTAGAAGGAAAAATACTCCCAATAACATATATAATTGAAAAAAAAAGAATCTACTTATTTAAATACTATTTTAATAGCAAATACTCTTACACCTTTCATTGATCTCAAACTCACCATTTCTTGTATATTTTAAGTATATTTGTGATTATTTTTCTTTAATATTGGCTGATTTGTTCCTCAGTATATTCTTTTCTTCTAAAGGATTTCAATGTTTTTTCCAAAATTCATTTATGTTTAAGGATTGAGAAATACAATGTATTTAAAACGCTCTATGTTAGAATTGTATTATTCAAATATTGAATTATGTATCTTATAGAGTGATAGGCTTTCTAAAATTTGCATGTTTTCAACAAACTTATTCATTCATAGAATTTATCTCATAGTTGATTAAAATCTGATTGTGTGTCTTTATTATCTGAAACATTTGTATTAGCAATGAAGCTTAAACAAAGTGGCAGTTTTAAAAAAATATAGCTTTGCCTATCTCTTAATATGGATAAAGGCATTATGTTATTTAAAAAACAATCAATTTTATGTATGCCATTGTCAGAATGATGTACTCTCCAAATTTCCAGTACTTTTTTAATTAAATGTTATTTATGAATCAATTTTCTCCTCTTCTAATTGCTAGAATTTGATATCCTTCCTCCAAAAAAAATCAATTTCAATTCTACAATTAATAACCTGCTAAGCAAGGCCTAATAGATGATAGACTTTAAAGAAAAAGACACCTTGAAATCTCTAATTAAGTAAACCTGGCATAATTTACCAACAGAAAAACTGAATTTTAATTTTGCCATAGGGTAGCTTTAGGGCATCATTTCATCCAATAGTCTGCCATCTAAACAACTCTCAAATCAAAGCCCATTAGGTAATACTCAGTAGGAAACTGAAGGCTTGAAAAGTTTCCTAAAACACCCCTGAGGTGAAGATTGATGATTATTTTATCCAAACAAATGTGAGTGAGATTTAATTTCTTTTAGTGTCTTTGTGACCAGAACATCAGAGGCTATGGATTCATTTACTGTGTAGTCCGGTTTCTATAAAAATGCTTGAGTGAAACAATTCAAGTGAGATAAACTTCTAGAGAGATAATGTAGCTACACTTGAGATCCTATTACATTTCAAAATACAGAAATTTCTACACAGAACTCATTAAATAAATGTACCAATTACATAAATAATTGATTTAAACATATGTGTACTCTTTATCAAAATATAAACTCTTCCCTTTCAGTAAGTAATTTTAAATAAAACAATAAAATCATCACTTATTTATTGGCAAAATGTTACTATACAACATTGAATTTTACTTTAATGAATAACATTCTGATTTAGTATTGCCATAGGACAATTTTCTTGAAGATGTGACAGGTAAGACACAACTTATTATTTGAGCATACTCTGAATGTATCTTCTTCAATATCTACTTAGAATTTTAAAGAGGATTTAGGACTTTCCAAACCTTCAAAACACTGAATAGTGCTTGACAAAATGATGGTGCCCCAGCAGATTCTGTTAGTGCCTCCCCTGTACCCTGGTGGTTCTGGCATTTTTGGTCCATTTCCTTGACTTCCAACTGCCACACCAGTATTCCTTTGCCATTTAGCATTCTCTGACAAGTGGAGTGGCACTACCCACAGGCAATGCACACAGAAAGTGCCAGGAGTTAAATTTTTCTCTCCCAGAAGAACCCTACAAATGACTTACAGAATCTAAATTAGGAAAGTCTTCTCCAAAGGCAGTTTTTGAAAAAAAAAAATATACTATAGTTCTAAACAAGATGGCCTTAAGGTTGCCCTCTGCTTGACTGGATTCTTCCATTTTTAGGCTCCTTAGAGTATTTACTTAAAAAAATTTGTAATTTTATAATTATATAAATCCATTTTATGCCTCTTTGAGATGTAAATCATTTGACAAAGCTTTTTGCTGGTTTTATAACTCATTTTTTTAAAGTCCTGGAACCATCCCTTTGAAATGTAAGGAGAAGAGGGATAACACCCCTATGTCCCAGCTTCTGTGAGAGGGCAGCAGCCTCACTTCAGAAGGAGTTTTGCTCCCAGTTGTAAATTGATCTTCTGTTCTGCTGAGTGAGAGCTAAAAGCCTTTCCTTTGGGTAAAGCCAATTGGCAAACATACTAAGATCTCTTTCTCACCTCAGGTCTTAAAAATCCTACTGCTTTTTTTTTTTTTTTTTCTTTCATGTATCATGGGACTTGAGTTCAGCTGACTTCCAGCCACTCTCTCCTAGGTTTTTCCTGCCTAAGTTTGGTGCAAATTTTACATCAGCAGTTCAACACAGAAAAAATGTTTTCCCCACTTTCTGTGTTTCTGTGTAGGTGGATGGGATCATGTTATTTTTATTATGTTTTTCTTTGCTTTCTTTTTACGTTTTCTTTTTTGGTGACTCAGCAGAGATACATGTATTAAAGTTTCTTTTTTTAGTCTTATGATAGAGAATTTGATGTTTTCTACATCAACACAAATTCTTCATTTCTTTTAAAATTTGTGGTAAAATGAGAAAACATGATTTCATATGATCCACATGCAGGCTGCCTTCGTAGATGATTTCTTTAAAATTTTTTAGATAGATGCTAATCCTGGTGAAAGGAACAAGATCCTTTTGTTTACTATACAGTTGCAATTGTTATTATATCTTTTAAAATATCATTAATTATTATTTGGAAATCATTTAAATGTATGAGATAAAATTATAATAAATGTCTAATAGAATCATTTAACAATTAAAGTTAACAGACAGATCACCAAGTTTCAGAAAATATGTTGTTCTAGAAAAATAGAACTTATGTAATCTTCTGAATGTCTTTTAGAATTATATGGTTTAAGGTATGTACATTGAAGGCTGAATTGTGTTCCTCCCAAAACTCATGTATTGAAGTTCCAACTCTCCCGTACCTCAGGTGGTGACTGTTTGGACATGAAATCATTAGAAAGCTGGCTAATGTAATGTGAAGTCATAAGAGTGGGCCCTAATTCAACATGACTGATATCCTCAAAAGATTGGAAGATTAGAGGGGCTGGCAGTGCAGTGTAGCAGGTAAAGCCACTGCCTGCTATACTGACAACCCATATGGGCACGGGTTCGGGTCCTGGCTGATCCACTTCCAATCCAGCTCCCTGCTAATGGCCTGGGAAAAGCAGAACAAGATGGCCCAACAGCTTGGGCCCCTGCCACCCACATGTGCAACCTGGAAGAAGCTCTTAGCTTGGTCTGGCCTAGCCCTGGCCATTGTAGCCATCTGGGATGTGAACCAACAGTTGGAAGATCTGTTAGGTAGGAAGTCAGAAATGAGTTTATGTGTGTATGACAAAAGCCTAAGGAATTGACATTTAGATCCAGCATCTGCATCTCAAAGTCATCCCAATAACCTTCCAGGTGTACCCAGTATCTGCACTTCAAAGTCCTGCCCCTACTACCCAATAACCATTCTTCCTTTAAGGCAGGGTGACACCAACCAGGCTTCCCTTGTCTGATAACTTGGGGGAACAACTCAGAAAGGAATTTTTCATATTTACATCCAACAAGTCCTTTGTTATGGAGGAGAAGGAGAAGAGGCAGGAAAGCAAGACCCAACCCCTTAAAAAGTCTGGCCTAAATGTAAACCGCACACTCTCTCTCGGGTCCTGTCTGGAGAGGTGCCCATCCATTGTTACATATGTCCCTACCCTAATAAACCTTGCTATGTTGCTTTCCACTACTCTCTGTCTCACACCTGAATTCTTTCTTGCATGAAGACAAGGACCCTTTGCATCTCCGGTAATAGATCTCCCCCTCTCTCTGCAACTCTACTTTCAAATAAATAAATAACTCTTTAAGAAAAAATAAAAGGAGATTGGGACACAGACACACATGGAGGAAAGCCCAAGAACATAAGGAACAGACATCTATCTGTAGGCAACAGCTACCAAAAAATAAATGTCTCTGGTTACATCACCCAGATTAAGGTATTCTGCTATGCCAGTCCTAGTTAATGAATATAGTAGGATTTTTATTTTGTTATTATCAAATGTAAATACTGTATGTGGTATAGCAAATTTAGAATCAGATTGAATAGATTGAAACTGTTATAAAATTCTGTCCTTCCTCCTCACTAGACCAAATTCTAATGTTGAACAAATAGTGTCTTTAGTTCTCTAGTGGATACTAGTATGATTATAAATGGAAGACTAAAAATGTGTCCTTTCATTTAAGAAATTGTCTTTGATATTAACATCTGAATCTTAAAAATGCATCTTTTGTAACACTAAAGTTAATATTGCATATATAATATGATAGGTCCATTATAATCATTGGCTTTACATGAAACAAGTTTGAAAACATGTACAGATTATTTTTTCTTTCTTTCTTTCTTTCTTTCTTTCTTTCTTTCTTTCTTTCTTTCTTTCTTTCTTTCTTTTTCTTTTCTTTTTTTTTTTTTTTTGACAGGCAGAGTTAGACAGTGAGAGAGACAGAGAGAAAGGTCTTCCTTTCTGTTGGTTCACCCCCCAAATGGCTGCCATGGCCAGCGCACTGCACTGATCTGAAGCCAGGAGCCAGGTACTTCCTCCTGGTCTCCCATGTGGGTGCAGGGCCCAAGGACCTGGGCCATCCTCCACTGCACTCTTGTGCCACAGCAGAGAGCTGGCCTGGAAGAGGAGCAACCGGGACAGAATCAGGTGCTCCGACTGGGACTAGAACCCGGAATACCGTGCCGCAGGCTGAGGATTAGCCTATTAAGCTGCAGCGCCAGCCTAGATTATTTTCTAACTACAGTTGTCTCAGTTGATTAAACATAAATTGATCTTTTAAGAAATTGCTAGAATTATCAGAATTGCTAGAAATTATCAGAAAATGATTTGTCACTTAGGATTATATCCACTGCATGGGAAGAAAATCTGACTAAAATGATTTAGGATTAATTTATCTTTTGTTGCCCAAAGGCAGATCCAGTGAGTTCACTGTTTAGCTGAAGGGTTCCATATTGTTCTTAACAACTGAAGCTCCCTTAACTTTCTACTGGTTTCCATTTGTGGCTTCCTTCTAGAAGCCAATGAGATGTCTGCTGTACCTCACATAAACTTACCAGGTGTTAGATAAGATAGGAAAAGGTCATAAAAGAGTTTCTTGTGCTACCTGAAATTCTCTTTTTCTTTCTAACAAGGGAAACAAAAAGTTTTCTAAAAAGGTCCACATATATACATTTGCTTGCTTATTATTAAACAGGATTCAAGAATATGGCTAAACAGAAGTTTAAGGAAGTTGACTGAGACAACCAGGTTTTATCTACCCACGTCACAGATGCAGATAAAATGTTTTTTGTTTGTTTAGAAGGCATGAGATTATTGACATATGTATGACAAAAGACTTTACTATGCTTTCATTTCTCAAACATTCATCAGCTCATTTTATTATAGCTAATACTATATTACACATCTGTGCAGCTCAAGATAAAAATATTTCTTAATATTAAAAATGGATAAGTACTTATCCATAAATCACTAAAATAATGAAATATTTCATTTTACTTTCTAATAAGCAATACTTTCCACATAATTTTGTTTTCTATATATTTCTAATTAACATTTTTTTTCTGATATCAAAAGACACATGTATCTTCTTACCATTACGATCTTGCACAGTTTTAAAATTTATGATCTATCAAATTGATTGTGCTTTCTTCTTGAAGACCTTACTCTCACAAATTTATTTTTCTCCTTGGGGCAAGTGTTTGGCACAGTGATGAAGTTGCTCTCTGAGATGTCCCCACCCCATATTGGACTGCCTCATGAAGTCCTAGTACTCTCCTTCCAACCTAGCTTCCTGCTAATGTGTACACTGAGACACGAGAGGTGATGGCTCAAGTACATGGGTCCCTGCCACCCACATGGAGATCTGGAATGAATTCCAGACTCTTGGCTTAGGCCTGACCCATCCCCAAGTGTTGGGGGCATTTGAGTAGTGCTTGTTTCTTTTCTAATGTGAGATGCTTATACTGTGGGCCAGCTATCAAGTATGCATATTTTTTTTACTATCACTTCATAATCATATCTTTGTCTTGCATTCATCTTTTAAAAATGAAGGTGTACTTTGAATACTATAAAATAAAAGCAAAAAGTTCTGGTATATTTGGTAAACATGGAAGTTGTTGTTAAAACATTTTCTCCAAGTAGAGCATTAGTAAAATTCATACATTTTGGTATTAAGTTTTTCTTTTCAACTAATTCTGATCCCTTGCACCTTTTTATTGACAGATAGGTTAAAAAAAACTTTGCTTATTTTCCCAATAGCTGAGAATTTTCGTTATTTTTCTGTGTTGATGTATGCTGTAATTCTATTACAATCTGAGAATATACTCTATAAGATTTTAATTCAAACAATGTATCATCCTTTGTTTTATGGCCAGAATACAGTCTATCTTTTTGACTATCTTATGTGCACAGGGAAGTAATGTGTTTTATGCCATCACTGTATCAAATCTTCTAAATTTGCCTGTGAGTCAACTTGGCTAACAATGTTGTTCAGTTCTTCTGTATCTTTACTGGATTTCTATGTAACTGTTCTATTCATGATTGTGAAAGTAAGACTAAATCATCCAAGTATACTCTCTTTCTCTCTGTCTCTGCCTTTCAAATAAATAAATAAACATTTTTAAAACTTACCTTTCATTCCATTTTTTCACAATTTGTTTGAGAGGCACATAATGAGAGATAGACAGATAGCAAATCATCTGCTTTCTCACTTCCAAAATGCTTGCAATGACCAGGTCTGTACTGGGAGCTGGCAGCCAGGAACTCAATCTAGGTCTCCCATGTGTGTTTCAAGGGTCTAACACGTTGAGCCATCACTGCTGCCTCACAGGATCTGAGTTAACAGGAAGCTGGTGTCAGGAGCAGAGCCAGGTAAAGATTCAACCCAGGTATTCCACCAGGGGAAGCAGGCATTCCAACCAGCATTCTCACTGCTAGGCCACATACTTACCCTCCATAAACATTTTAGATACCCTTATATCTACTTTAACGTTATTCAAGGTTGTAAATTTGACTCAAGAACTATAAAACTTATAGAACCATAAAAATTAAAGAGCTACTGATTTAAGAAAATATTACATTTTCTTTTATCTGATCATATGTTTATTCTTGTTAATGATATGGGAAGCATCCTATAGAACTATAGTGAATTAAATAATTTTCAAATTCAAGAAGATAAATTCAAGTATTGCATTAACAAAATAATGTTCTAGTGTTATACTTTCATGGTAATAATATCATGGAAAATATAGCATTTTTAAAAATTCCATCAACTTATTACATTTTCCCAGTAAATCATATATTTATTGGACCAATACCGAAAACTCAATATACTTTAGGAACATTGATGTCCATGAATATAGTTTTTTTTTTAATTTAACAGGTAGAGTTATAGACAGTGAGAGAGAGAGACAGAGAGAAAGGTCTTCCTTCCATTGGTTCACTCCCCAAATGGCCGCAATGGCTGATGCTGTGCCGGTCCGAAGCCAGGAATTAGGTGCTTCTTCCTGGTCTTCCATGTGGGTGCAGGAGCCCAAACACTTGGGCCATCCTCCACTGCCTTCCCAGGCCACTGCAGAGAGCTGGACTGGAAGAAGAGCAACTGGGACTAGAACCTGGCAGCCATATGGGATGCCAGTGCCGCAGGTGGAGGATTAACTAAGTGAGCCACGGTGCCGGCCCCATGAATATAGTTTTAAAGACTCTGTAAGTCAATCCAAAATGTATTTGTCTGTCAGTGTGTCTTTTTACCTTTTCCTGGAACTGAGAGACCAAGGCTATTACTCAAATTTATATTTGAACCTATTTTTTTCTTTCATGCATTGCAAGTTTAGCAAATGAACAACAAAAATGTTTTAAGACAAAAATAACCATTCAGTGTTCATTTTTATTGCCCTTTGAAATTATTTACCGTTTATCCAGATTTTTTTAATTGTACACAAAGTCACAAAGTAGCAGAACATTTTTTATGATCAGTTAGTTAATCTCCACAGTTTCCCAGAAGAAAAAACAGCAAAGATGAGCATAAAAAAGAAATGGGAGGAAGACTGCTATGAGCACTTGTGAAATTAAAAAAGACTAATTATATTACTTCTGCAAGCAAGGGAGATGGTGTAGATTCAAAAAACACATTTTGAAACACAAATACACAAAAGAGAGAATTAGTAATCCATTTAGAAAGATAACTTGGGACTCTGAATTTCTTCAAGCCAGACAACAAACAAAGCCAGTAACAAATAGAGATGGAACTAAATCTACTGAACTGAAGCAACTGATCTTTCATTTGAACAGAGAAGTCAAAGAAGTTCTCATTCAAGGTTTCTTCCATGATGTTTGTCCCATTCTTTTTTTTTTTTTTTTTTTTTTTTTTAGTGACTCAGCACTTTTATTTCTCCATACACGAGTGTCGCGGGGCCTGATGTTCAACTGTAGAAAACCAGGATCTGTCATCTCCTAGAGAATCCAGAGTTGTGTACAAAAACCTTACATAAATTAAAGGAGGAATAAATTTACAGGCGTAAATGCAGACCGTTTCCAACTCAAGGGCGCTCCGGCAGAAAACCAGCTGGGAAAAGAAACGGGGTCCCCGCGGCGCGGACCCCACCCGCTGGCGGCGGAAGTGACAGCGGCTTCAGCCACTCCCGCCGGCCCGGCCCCGCCCCGCCGACCCCGCGGGCGCGCAGCCGCAGGCCTAGGGCTGGAAACCAAAGATGCGCACGGGCACTGAACATGGAGGGGGGGCGCACGGCCGGGGTCAGCGACAGCCCTGCGCCCGGTGCTGACGGCGGGGCCATTCCAGTATCGCAAGGCTAGCATGAGGTGTGTACATGTGCCAGGGCAAACAACTTCCGGTCAGCTCAGGCGGCAGGCGGGCGGCCCGCAGTCCGTCTAGAAGCACTTGCGGTGCACGATGGAGGGGCCCGACTCGCCGTACTCCTGCTTGCTGATCCACATCTGCTGGAACGTGGAGAGCGAGGCCAGGATGGAGCCGCCGATCCACACCAGTACTTGCGCTCCGGGGGGGCGATGATCTTGATCTTCATGGTGCTGGGCGCCAGCGCCGTGATCTCCTTCTGCATGCGGTCGGCGATGCCGGGGTACATGGTGGTGCCGCCCAACAGCACCGTGTTGGCGTACAGGTCCTTGCGGATGTCCACGTCGCACTTCATGATCGAGTTGAAGGTGGTCTCGTGGATGCCGCAGGACTCCATGCCCAGGAAGGAGGGCTGGAAGAGCGCCTCGGGGCAGCGGAAGCGCTTGTTGCCGATGGTGATGACCTGGCCGTCGGGCAGCTCGTAGCTCTTCTCCAGCGACGAGGACGACGCGGCCGTGGCCATCTCCTGCTCGAAGTCCAGCGCCACGTAGCACAGCTTCTCCTTGATGTCGCGCATGATCTCGTGCTCGGCCGTGGTGGTGAAGCTGTAGCCGCGCTCCGTGAGGATCTTCATGAGGTAGTCAGTCAGGTTGCGGCCGGCCAGGTCCAGACGCAGGATGGCGTGTGGCAGCGCGTAGCCCTCGTAGATGGGCACCGTGTGCGTGACGCCGTCGCCCGAGTCCATCACGATGCCCGTGGTGCGGCCCGACGCGTACAGCGACAGCACTGCCTGGATGGCCACGTACATGGCCGGCGTGTTGAACGTCTCGAACATGATCTGCGTCATCTTCTCGCGGTTGGCCTTGGGGTTCAGGGGGGCCTCGGTCAGCAGCACCGGGTGCTCCTCGGGCGCCACGCGCAGCTCGTTGTAGAAGGTGTGGTGCCAGATCTTCTCCATGTCGTCCCAGTTGGTCACGATGCCGTGCTCGATCGGGTACTTGAGCGTCAGGATGCCCCGCTTGCTCTGCGCCTCGCCGCCCACGTACGAGTCCTTCTGGCCCATGCCCACCATCACGCCCTGGTGCCGGGGGCACCCGACGATGGAGGAGAACACGGCGCGGGGCGCGTCGTCCCTGGCAAAGCCAGCCTTGCACATGCCGGAGCCGTTGTCGATGACCAGCGCGGCGATCTCCTCTTCCATGGCGGTCGGCGGCGGAGCAGGCGGCGGAGCGGCGAAGAAACGCGCAGCGCGGGCCGGCGGCGGCGAGTGAGGTGTCCCATTCTTCTTAAACAGACCTCTCACATGAGCAAATATTCCTTTCATGTAAAAAGTTTATCAAAGCAGCACGAGATTTCAAATTGTCCAGTATTGAATTATTCCAGTTAGCTCTTGTCCTGACGGTTGATGTACAATGTAATACTTTATGCATTTTAGTATTTTTTTGTTCTAGTACCATTGGTTAAACTCTGTAACTAACACACAATTATTCTTAGGTGTTTAAATTTTAACTGAAAAGTGATCCCTGTTAGGAATTTGGAAAACATTATGCTGAGTGAAATAAGCCAATCCCAAAGGGACAAATGCCACTTGTTCTCCCTGATAGGTGACAACTAACTGAGCACCAAAAAGGAAACCTGTTAAAGTGAAATGAACACTATGAGAAACGGTGACTTGATCAGCCCTCACCCTGACTGTTGATGAGCAACTTAATATGGTATGCCTCTTAGAATTTTTTGTTTGTTTGTTCTACTTAATACTTTTGGTTGAATACTGTGTAATCAATACACAATTCTTCTTAAGTGCTGAAACTTAACTGAAAATTGATCACTGTTAAATATAAGAGTGGGAATAAGAGAGGGAAGAGATGTATAATTTGGGACATGCTCAAGCTGACTTGCCCCAAATGGTAGAGTTAGAAACATACCAGGGGATTCCAATTCAATCCCATCAAGGTGGCATGTACCAATGCCATCTCACTAGTCCCAGTGATCAATTTCTGTTCACAACTGATCATAATGATAGGACTAAGAACCAAAGGGATCACATAAACAAGAATAGTGTCTGCAAATACTAGCTGATAGAATAAAAAAGGGAGAGAACGATCCAACATGGGACGTGAGATACACAGCAGACCCATAGAATGGCAGATGTCCTAAACAACACTCTGGCCTCAGAATCAGCCCTTAAGGCATGTGGATCTGGCTGAAAAGTCCATGAGAGTTTTTCAGGCATGGAAAGCCAAGACACTCTGGGGAAAAAAGAAAAAAAACTAAATGAAACATCTTTGCGAGTGAGATCCCAGTGGAAAGAACAGGTCATCAAAGAAGGAGGTACCTTTCTCTGAAGGGAGGAGAGAACTTCCACTTTGACCATGGCCTTGTCTAAATATGATCAGAGTCAGTGAACTCAGGGGGCTTCCATAGCCTTGGCAGCTCATGACTGGAGCCTAGGGTGATTACTGAGGCCATAAACAAGAGTGTCAATTTGTTAAGTCAACAACAGGAGTCACTGTGCACTTACTCCTCAGGTAGGATCTCTGTCCTTAGTGTGCTGTACATTGAGATTTAATGCTATTACTAGTACTCAAACAGTATTTTTCACTTTATGTTTCTGTGTTGTTGAAATCTTTACTTAATGTATGCTAAACTGATCTTCTGTCGAAAAAGAGAATCGAAAATGAATCTTGATGTGAATGGAAGGGGAGAGGGAGTGGGAAAGGGGAGGGTTGCAGGTGGGAGGGACGTTATGGGGGGGAAGCCATTGTAACCCATAAGCTGTATTTTGGAAATTTATATTCATTAAATAAAAGTTAAAAAAAGAATTATTCCACTTAAAAAGATATGCAAATTAATTAAATATCATTCTTGGTTTAGAAAGAGAAAAAAAAAAAAAACAAGTTTCCCTAAGAACAGCAAATTCCTAGAAATGTGCTTGCCTATCCTCAAGTCTCTAAACCCCAGTCAAGCATGGTGATGGCCAACTGAAGACCTAGTGAAATCTATGGATCCTCCAGGGGCAGTTGATTATGCAAATCTCGGGGGTACAACAACATTATGGGAATTATTTTTTTAAGATTTATTCATTTATGTGAAAGGCATAGTTTACAGAGAGAGAAACAAAGATAGAGAGATATCTTTCATCCACAGGTTCACTCCCCAAAATGGACAATGGCTTGAGCTGGGCTGTGCTGAAGCCAAGAGCCAGGAGCTTATTCTGGGTCTCCCACACAAGTTTCAGGGGCACAAATTCTTGGGGCAACTTCCACTGCTTTTCAGGCACATTAGCAAGGTACTGGATAAGAAGTGGAGCAGCTAGGGCTGGAACCTTTGCCCATAAGGGATGTCGGCATCACAGGAGGCTTTATGCACTAAGCCACAATGCTGGCCCCCATCGTGTGTGTAAAGGTGACTCAAAGTAATTCTGGCATATATACCAGCACAAAGAATTCTGAGAATTTCAACTCTTTTAAGGTGATCAAAAGAAAGAATGATTAGATCTATAACCATCCTTTTTCTATTAATTTTTCCATATAGACTCTCAACAATATAACATTGATGATTAAATAAGCAAACAGTATTTCATTAAAATCCAAGTATGTTCTACCAAGGGTCACATATACAATTATTTGCCAAAGCATTGTTAAAAAATGAAGGCTTATTTCTAGGAGACAAAGTAAACTCTGCATTTAGTACTCAATGGAAAAAAAAGACTTTAGATATACTGTGGGACTCCTCCCTGTTATCCTGGAAAGATATACAAACTGGAAACTTGAGAGTCCTTGGGGGAGCACATGTTCTAAAGACAACCCAGGGAATTGTCATTCTTTGTATTTTCTGTCCAAGCCTCAGATGTTGTGGAGCAGAGGCAAACTTTTTGTGATTTTGCCCCATTCAAATTTCTGTACTACAATGTCCATGTAGGTTATATTGCAACTACATTCTGTGGAAAGTTTGTTAACCAACTTCATATAAATGAAGCAGATACATATATACATATATATGTATGTTTTGATAAAAGAGTGTTATTAAAATCATTCATAAACTTGATGCAAAAAATGGACTGCGCTCATGTAATTGTGTTAGTAGATGCTGAAATCAATAAAACAAATCAATGCATATGAGTATATATACATGTATGTGTAAATACAGAAAATGAGATATCTTAATACACTAATAAGTCATATTTTATAAAGTATAAAGTATAATTTCTAAAAATAAAATATGGTTAATAACAAAACACAAAATGATTTGTTCAAGAACAAATGCGGAATGCCAATTTTGAGTTTAATAAATTATAATTGAGAATATAGAAAATGTATCTAGCTGTTTCAGTGAAAAATTATAAAATAAAACATTAACAATTAATGAGAAGTGATAGTGACAGATTTTATTATGTGATATTTAACCATGTCTGTTTATTCCCTCATTTACCTCCTCTGAAAATTGACACAATTATAAAATATCTGTAAAAACAATCACAAATCAGCATTGATGTTTTTTCAAAAAAAAACTCATAAATATTTTGACAGAAAGACAATGAGAGGGACACTTGAAGGTAATTTATATATGAAGAAATAGAATAATAAATATTTTAATAATGATCTTGCAAGTTATGGAAAAGCCTCACAATAAAGCCAAAACAAACTATATTTTCAAGTGTTCTTATGGCTTATAAATGATTCTTATACATCAATTTGAGAGAATACACTGACCTAGTCCCTTAAATTTTTAAATTCATATTCAAACCAATAAAGCTTCAAAACATTGATATTTGCAATTTTAGCAGTGAATTTTTGGTGAAAATTTTTACATAATCAATGATATCTCAGCAACCTTTTTACAATGATTTGTAAGTCAGAAAAAAGATAATAATTCAATAGGCAAAAAGCAAAAATGTTTTAAACATTTGACATTCTTCTATAAAAGAGAAAATTGTGGCTACTGAAATTATATACTTTTACTTTCAAATAAGTGCTGACAACACAATAAACATTTGAGCAAAGCAATGGAAATTACTATTTACAAAATAAGATCTCAGTGTTGTTATATATTCACATATATGCAAATAGGATCAATTTTATTTCAGCAACCTTAGAAGTGGTCCTATGTTTGTGGACTTACATATTTATTTTAAAGTTCTTTCCAGCTTTCCCCATATTCCAAATTATATAAACTGAACAAGTATTGCATTGTTAATCAGATGGAAACAGATGTTAAATTTTTTCAAAAATTCTAACAAGAAAAATTACTAACACCTACAGATATTTTAAAATTCAGTTGTTTTTTTCTGAACATCAAACCAATTTGCATAATTTTATAGCTGAATTTTCATTAGAAAAGGCATGATTCTTAATAAACCCATGGAAACACTTAAACTTGCTATTCCATCAGGGATATATACTCTTCAGAAATATTTACTCTATGTGGCTCTGTCAAATCTAGATGCAGCTACTTATCAGGTCACATATCAGTTGAAAATTCTTACAACAGCATTGTTTTCTGTGTCTATGCTTAGTAAAAAATTAGTGGCCCTCAGGTTCTCAAGAACTTGATTCTAAGGAACTTCCAGCTGGCTCTCAGTTTGTAGGCCTCATGGCAGTTCTCACAGCATGTTTTTCAAGTGGCTTTGCTGGTGTTTATTTTGAGAAAATCTTAAACGAAACAATCAGTATGGATAAGAAACATTCAGCTTGGTTTCTTTGGGAGTATATTTGGATTAATGGCTGTGTACATTTATGATGGAGAGTTGGTATCCAAGAATGGATTTTTTCAGGGATATAACCAATTGACTGGATAGTTGTTGCTCTTCAGGCACTTGGAGGCCTTAGTGGCTGCTGTTAGTAAGTATGCAGATAATATTTTAAAAGGATTTGCAACATCTTTGTCTATAATATTATCAACACGGATATCCTATTTTTGGCTACAAGATTTTGTGCCAACCAGTGTGTTTTTCCTTGGAGCCATCCTTGTAATAACAGCTACTTTCTTATATGGTTATGATCCCAAGACTGCAGGAAATCTCACTAAAGCATAGCCAAAAACTGTCTTTAACTGGTTTTTCAAGATGGTGCACTAGAAATCTCAACATTAATCTTGCACGGAGGACTTCTACAGATTCTGAAGATATCATCATGCTAAATCTGATCAGATTTTTTAAAATGGTTTGAGAACACACAGGTTTAAAGATAAAATGTGTGTACTGAATATGTAACAAAATCTATTACATCTAGAAATCAAAACTTGAAAGTTATTTCGGGGATTAGAATGAAAAGAAATATGGGAGGAAACTTGAAATCTGAGTTTAGAAAGATTTTACCTTTTTGATTGCTGCAGAAATGTCCTATGCACTCTTTGCAAGAGCACACAAATGTCCTAAATCAATTTTTACAAACTCTATTTAATCTTACTAAATTTTTTAATCTTATTGTTTCTGTACAGATATATAAAATCACATGGAATATTTAAAGTTTGAAAATTCTAATTACCTATAATGCTGTGAAAAAATGGAAGTCTGATTTGAAGAAAATATTTCACATATCTGAGATTTTTATATTTATACAAAATGTTACTAAACAAGGATTACTAAAGTTACTTGTTGAACTACATAAGAATTGATTAAGTCACATTCTAGGTCTGATTTGTTAGAGAATCAAATTCATATTTAGCTTAGAAATGTATCTGTTTCTCCATATATACATCTTTAGACCATTTAGTACCTAGAGACAGCTAAAAGTAATCTGGTTGCTCTTGTAGTAACCATTGACTTTTATGTTAATGGAGTTTCCCCTTCTTCCATTTCTTTCCTGTATTCAGGTGAATCCTTACTATTGGTTTAAATTCAATTCATTTGTATTAATTGCTATTAAAGTTTTAATTTAAAGGTATTAAATATTCATTTAATAATTTAACATAAAGTTATTGTCTAATATCTGTATTTGGAGAATTTTGAATTATCAAGCATATACTATATACTATTAGAAAGTTTTTACAAGAATATCTTATTCATTGCTCTGTAAAAACTTTCTTTAACCTACAATTGTTGATAAAGCAACAAAAGGAATAGTAGTACACATGTCAGTAGACGGAGACCATAATGACATTTCTTAGAAAGATATCCAATTGCTGTATTAGATTATTTTACCTGACTCTATGACTTTAAATCTAAAGCTGCTCAGAAGTTTTAGACCTCTGATTAAACCCATTGACCGGGTAATACTTTGAATAATACATGACTGGGAGAGGTACCTGACTCCTGAGTTTCCTTTCTGTGTCCCCACAAGAGCTGCTGGGAAGGTGCCACAATTTTGCTTTAAAATAGTGGATTTTTTTTTTTCTTTTTAACACTGGAGCTGAGTATGCAAATAAATTTACACAAGGGAATAGAATATATTATAAATTGATAAATTGGTGAGCAAAAACACTTTCTGAAATTGGAATATGGGTTTAATTTAATTATTGACTGTAGACAGAATTACCTGTTGAGTATACAAAGTATTTTAGTTTATTTTTTCATTCATGCTGTATATATGTTTAAAAATCTGTTCTAATAGATGTAAAAGCTAAAATAAAATAAATATTTTATATAGTTCTAGTTGCTTTTGTTAACTAGAATTTGACTCAAAAATACTATGTTAGGAACTGTCATGTTCTCTTGCCTGGTTGGACTGGCAGCAATACTTTGTAAATGCCAGTAGTCGCTACAGGTTACAGACATAATCAATTCCATCCAAACTTTAAAAGTGCTTAATACTTCAAAATATTTACAAGTAATTTGCTAGTATTAACAAAATGATAAGCATATTTTTGAATGTCAAACAAGATTTTCAGTTACTGACTTCCAGGATATTTTAAAAATAACTTTTTCATTCTTTCAGCATGATTTGAGGCCATGATAATATGTATGATAATAGACATATATCCGGCTGGCGCCGCAGCTCAGTAGGATAATCCTCCGCTTTGCGGCGCCAGCACACCGGGTTCTAGTCCCGGTTGGGGCGCCGGATTCTGTCCCGGTTGCCCCTCTTCCAGGCCAGCTCTCTGCTGTGGCCAGGGAGTGCAGTGGAGGATGGCCCAAGTGCTTGGGCCCTGCACCCCATGGGAGACCAGGATAAGCACCTGGCTCCTGCCATTGGATCAGCGTGGTGCGCTGGCCGCAGCGCACCGGCCACGGCGGCCATGGAGGGTGAACCAACGGCAAAGGAAGACCTTTCTCTCTGTCTCTCTCTCTCACTGTCCACTCTGCCTGTCAAAAAAAAAAAAAAAAAAAAAAAAGACATATATCCTATTACCCATTACTAAGTGAAATCTAAATTTGTAAATTCATAGAATTTAGGACTGAATATGCTCAGCTTATATTGAAATTTTTTGTGTACTTATGTTTTACATCAAGTGTACACTTGCAGTTGTTAATTCAGGTTTAATTTGCTCCTATTTTAACACTTCAAAAATTATTCAAGTAAACTATTGGATATTAAACATGTTAGTTACAGTAATAATACATTTTCAGGTGTCCAGAATAACACGATTTTCAAGATTCTCAACAAAGTTTATAATAATGCAATTGAATTGTGGATATGGGCAAAAACTAAATAGTCTGAAGTATATTTTCAAAGCAAAACTTTATTAGAAAGCATAATTTATATTGTGCTTTTCTATTAGGCTTGAAATGTTTATTATTAGAGATTGGGCTATGTAGTTTTTAATTTTTAATTCATAAAGAAATATTTGAGAAAGTAGACCTTTAGATCATGTCATGTATACAGATAATGTCCTGATGTTTTGATGACTTTTAAAGGCCTTATTGTATCAATCTTGTATAATGTTGTCTCCTTGATTATTTAAATTCCTTGATTCTTTTAAGTTAGTTATTTATCAACTACTTTGTTCAATGTGAAGATGTGTTAATTTGTGGGAGAAGAGTGCCAATTGATAGTTCTATTAAAAATTAAGGGTACACAGGATAAGTACCTGGCTCCTGCCATCGGATCAGCGCGGTGCGCCGGCCACAGCGCGCTGGTCGCGGTGGCCACTGGAGGGTGAACCAATGGCAAAGGAAGACCTTTCTCTCTGTCTCTCTCTCTCACTGTCCACTCTGCCTGTCAAAAAAAAAATTAAGGGTACAATATTTGGAAAGAAAAGTAGATACAGTAACACAGTGATGTTATCAATTATTCTATAATTGATTTTAGAGAGGTTATAAGCTTCTGTTAAGTTGAAATATGTAGTTTAGTGATATAAAATTTAAATGTTTACATCATTTTATGTTGAATGTCACAGAATTTCATGGAATGAAAGAGTTTGATATTTAAACTAAAGTCTAAGAAAATAGAACCTGAAAGGAAACTGATGTTGAGCTTCATACCCTTAGTTTCATTCTGTATTCTCCAACATATCAAATTATTGGACTTTTAAAATGTCATTGCATAGTCATTCAACTGAATTAATTTTTTTAAAAAAGAAAAACAGGGTTTAGCATCACTCATTTACACATTTACTGTTAAATATGTAAGTATTATGGATGTATGCTTTACATAAGAAAAATATTAAAAAGTTATTTATTATATATTGAAAGTCATCTTAAGACTCTCCAGGATATTTAAAGTAGTTATAGGACCAAGGAAAAAGCATGTTTTTCAAAATATGGTCCTGTGTGCCTTGCTTTACCAAATAACTGACTTTTCTGGAGAATATTTCTGTAATTTACAACTGTAGACATATGGACAAAATTAAGATATTTTAAGTATAACTATAATTTAATTTTTTGTTGTTTCAACATTTGTTCTTCAAATCCTTTATCTAACAAAATAGGTATTTTATAAAATATATATTAGTGAACAGTACCTTATTTAATTAATATGGCACCATTGCTCACTCATTGAGTTTTTTGAAACTTACACATTGTATATAATTGTCATTTTGATGTTTCATTCACTATTACAAGATATAATTTTCTATGATTTTTAAAATATTTTAGAAATTATTTGGATCATGAATTTGTCTACATCTAGTCCATTTTAGAAAAATTCTTTTGGGTTTGGGAATGTGATTTGTATATTTATAGGTTTTTATGGACATAATTCAAAGGAATATGTAAACTGATTGTTAAATGGATTTTTAATTGATAAATTTATCATAGTTTTGGTATCCATTATTACCTATTTAATAGATTTATTGAAATAGATTTTTATAAATAAAAAAGAAAAGGTATGATTATGTATGTTTAAATTACTTATATAGTTTTGTGATGCAGCATTTCTTAATGATTTCTTCAACAAATAAAGAAATTGGGGTCAATGTCATGACAAAGCAGGAAACTGAACTAATTATCACACCCAGGATGGAATTGTTTCAAATGATACTTTTAAATTTAGGAAGTATTTTTAAGTGTGTTTCAAAGTTTTGTTATAAAACATCACAAATAAGGAAGTAGAGGCTAAAAGCAATGCTTGTACTGTGATTTCTTTGTATATTTTAATGTGCTTGGAATAAAATCCATCTCTGTTTAGCTGATCAAAGCTGTTTTAGTTTTCTTATTAAGGTGGTAGAACTTCACCTGCGAATTTTTATAGAAGCCTGGGGAAATACTCAGCAGGATCTCACTTTTTGTTGTGGGTAAAAAACATTTCTCCCTTTATGTGAAAGTTTGCTGTTTGTTTGGTAGAAAGAATCCTCTGGTGAGGTGAGTTTTAGCAGAAAAGGTAGCATAAAAGGTACTTCTTGAGAATGGAAGCCATCAAAGTGAAGAACGCACAATTGAGGACATATTCATCATCTATATTATCAAAAATAATGTTCTCTCTTTGAAGTAAATGACAGAGTTATGTAAAAGTCCGCTTTGAATTTGAGATTTTGTTTTGTCTTCATTTTTTCGTAGTGTTTATGGATCTTATATAAAGCTAAGCTTAAAACTCTTGATTGTTTTTTCTTTTCCATATCATTTAATCAGTGTACAGTAATGTCCAATTTATATCCAATCTTGCATGCTTGATATAATAACACCTAAAGTCACAAAGGAGTCATACTCCATTTCTAAAATATGCTTACAAATTTGAAATCTGGATTTTGCTTTGTTTTGTTTTGTTTTACAAAATTGAGTTATACAAGTATTATTTAAAGTATGCTGCAATGCTGTCTTCCCATGTGGGCATCAGTTCATGTCCTTGCCACTACACTTCTGATCCAGCTCCCTGCAATTTGCCTGGGAAAGCAGCAGAATATGTGCAAGTACTTAAGTCCCTGCACTCACGATGGAGACCTGGAAGAAAAACCCTAGATTCTGGGTTTGGCCTGGCCTAACCCTGGCCATTGTGGCCATCTGGGGAGTGAACCAGCAGATGGAATATCTGGTCAGAAACAATGGTCTATATTCATTCTTCTGCATGTCTACATCAAATTTTCTCAGCACCATTTATTTAAAAAAACTACACCTTTTCCAATGCATAATTTAAAGGCCCTTGTAAACTGATCAGTTGGCTGCAGATGCAAGGGATTATTTTAGGGTCTCTATTCTGTTCCATTGTCCTATGGAACTTATTTTTGTCCCATACCATTCTGTCTTAATTACTATAGCTTGTGATATACCCTTTTAAGAAAAGATTTATTTTATTTATTTGAAAGACAGAATTACAGAGAGAGGTAGAGACAGAGCGAGAGGTCTTCCATCTGTTGGTTCACTCCCCAGATGGCAGCAATGACTGGAGCTGTGCCAATTCGAAGCCAGGAGCCAGGACCAGGAGCTAGGAGCTTCTTCCGGGTCTCCCATGTTGGTGCAGGGATCCAAGGACTTGGGCCATCTTCCACTGCTTTCCCAGGCCATAGCAGAGAGGTGGATCAGAAAAGGAGCAGCCAGGACTAGAATTGGCACCCATATGGGATGTGGGTACTTCAGGCCAAGGCGTTAACCCACTGTGCCACAGTGCCGGTCCCATTGTGATATATCTTTAAATCAGATAATGTAATGTCTTCAAATGTACTATCCTTTAAGTACATGTCTTTCTCAGGATCTTCTTTTAGTTTTTTTCTATATTTAACTCTTTTCAAATCTAAAAGCATGGAGCATATTCTTAAAGTAAAGAATATATGGTTTTGGGTATTCTGAAACCTTTTTTGATTCAATAACTATTGCTAAAATTTGTTTTTCTGGATTCTAGTTCTAAATAATTTGCAAAAATAAAATGAGAATTCTACAAAACTGCATCTTTCACTGCATACACATAACTGGTAGTGTTTTTTTTATTTTCTATTTATGTGGTATTTTCTCTTTTGTGATTCTTAATTGGATATAAAATATATTAAGCAAATAATGAGCACAAGTTTCTTTTTTAAAGATTTATTTATTTATTGGAAAGTCAGTTAGAGAGAGAGATAGAAAGAGAGAGAGAGATCTTCTATGTGCCGGTTCACACCTCAGATGGCTACACAGCCAGGGCTGGGCCAGGTCAAAGGCAGGAATCAGGAACTTCATCCAGTTCTTTAACATAAATAGCAGTGGCCAAAACATTTGGGCCACTCTCTGCTGCTTTTCCCAGGCCATTAGCATGAAACTGAACCAGAACTGGAGCAGCTGAGATATGGACCAGCACCTAAGTGTGATGCTGGTATCAAAGGCGGTGGCTTTATCCACTATGTCACAATGGTGAACCCAGGAACTCAAATCTTAACTCTACTGCATTCCCAACATAGACCAGTGTATAGAATATTTATTTCACCCCAGAATGTTTCCTTGTGCCAAATATGTCAGTATCCAATTCTGTCTGCTCCCCAGAAACTTCTATTGAACTTTCTACACCATCATTTAGTTTTGCCTGTTCTTGAACATAAACCTTTTTCTTTTTTAAGATTTATTTATTTGAAATGTAGAGTTACAGACACAGAGATAGAAGGATAGATAGATAGATCTTCCATCCTCTGGCACTCCCCAAATAACCACAACAGCAGTGGCTGGGCCAGACTGAAGCCAGGAGCCAGTAGTTTCATCTGGGTCTCCCATGATGGTACAGAGACACAAGGACTTGGGTCATCTTCTGCTGTTTTCACAGGCACATTAGCAAGGAGCTTGATCATAAGCAGTACAGCAGGGACTCGAACCAGAATGGCATGTCACATTGCAGGCACCTGTTACACCACAAAGCTGGCACCATAACATAAACCTTTCTATGACAGAGCAAGTTGTGTTATTTGTCAATTATTTTCATATAACGATTTATAATAGTTATACCCAATTATAGACTATAGTTTCTCTAGGAACTATTGCTAACATAGACAACTGTCACATCACTACACATTCATAACAGTATGCCCTACCCAGGGTAGCACTGTAATTTCTTTTTTAAAATTAATTAATTTATTTATTTTTAAGGAATATATTATTTTGTAAGTATAACTTTAGGAATAGTTATTCTTCTCACCATACCCACTCTACCACCCAAACTCCCAAACCCCTCTGCCTCCTTCTCCCCTTCCCAGTCCCATTTTCCATTAAGATTCATTTTCATTTAACTTTGTACATGGAAGACCAACTCTATACTAAGCAAAGATTTCAATAATTTGCACACACGCACACACACAAAATTTTTGAGAACAAGTATCTCAGTTATCCCTCTTTTTTTAAAAAAAGATTTCATTTATTTATTTGACAGGTAGAGTTACAGACAGGAGAGAGAGAATCAGAGAGAAAGGTCTTCCTTCTGTTGGTTCACTCTCCAAATGGCCAGCAATGGCTGGAGCTGCGACAATCGGAAGCCAGGAGCCAGGTGCTTCTTCATACTTCAATTATATTACATCATATGAAAAATTTTGTAGATATAATGAAGGTTACCAATCAGTTGACTGAATTCAAATAAAAATAATTATCTGGTTGGGCACAATATAATAATAAATATATGCCTTTTAAAACAGAATTTTATTTGGATAGTATTAGAATATAAACTCAAAGAGACTTCACATGTAAGAAAGATTTGTTTTTCCATTACTGATGAGAAAATACAAAGAAACATGAACTGCCTCTCAAGGCTGAGATCAGTCCTCAGATGATATTCCTCAAAGAATTAGGAAGGTGTAAGGTATAAGGTATGGATCTAGTTTCATACCTCTGCATGCGGAGATCAAGTTTCCTCAGCACCATTTGTTGAGAAGATTGTCCTTGCTCTAGGGATTGATTTTAGTTCCTTTTTCAAAGATGAATTGGTCATATGAATTGGGTTGATTTCTGAAGTTTCTATTTTGTTCACTGGCCTTCATGTCTGTTTCTGTGCCATTACCAGGATGTTTTGATTATAACTGCCCTGTAGTATGTCTTGAAATCAGGTATCGTGATGCCTCTGGCTTTGTTTTATTGTATAGTATTGCTTTAGCTATTCGGGGTCTGTTGTGTTGCCATAAGAATTTTAGCATCACTTTTTCTAGATCTACAAATAATGTCCTTGGTACTTTGAATGGGATCACACATCTGTAAATTTCCTTTGGCATTATGGACATTTTGATAATGTTGATTCTTTCAATCATGAGCATGGAAAATTTTTTCCAATTTTTAATGCCTTCAATTTATTCTATAGAACTTTGTAATTTTCATTGTGGATATCTTTAGCATCCTTGGTTAAATTTATTCCAAGGTATTTAATTTTTTGGAGCTATTGTGAATGGGACTGATCTTAGAAGTTCTTTCTCAGCCATGGAATTGTCTGTGGATACAAAGACTATTAATTTTTTGTATTGATTTTATATTCTGCCACTTTACCAAACTCTTTTATGAGTTCCAATAGTTTCTCAATGGAGTCTTTTGAATCCCTTGTAGGTAGAATCATGTCATCTGCAAGTAGGGATAGCTTGATTTCCTCCTTTCCAATTTATATCTCTTTGATTACTTTTTCTTGCCTAATGACTCTGGGTAAAGTTTTTTTTTTTTTTTTTTTTTTGACAGGCAGAGTGGACAGTGAGAGAGAGAGACAGAGAGAAAGGTCTTCCTTTGCCATTGGTTCACCCTCCAATGGCTGCCGCGGCCAGCGTACCCTGCTGATCCGAATGCAGGATCCAGGTGCTTATCCTGGTCTGCCATAGGGTTCAGGACCCAAGCACTTGGGCCATCCTCCACTGCACTCCCTAGCCACAGCAGAGAGCTGGCCTGGAAGAGGGGCAACCGGGACAGAATCCGGTGCCCCAACCGGGGCTAGAACCCGGTGTGCTGGTGCCGCAAGGTGGAGGATTAGCCTACTGAGCCGCGGCGCCGGCTGGGTAAAGTTTTCAGAACCATATTAAATAGCAATGTTGAGAGTGAGCATCCTTGTCTGTTTCCAGATCTTAGTGGGAATCTATCCAACTTTTCCCTATTCATTAGGATGCTGGCCATGGGTTTATCATAAATTGCCTTGATTGTGTTAAGAAATGTTCCTTCTATCCTTAATTTCCTTAAAATTTTAATTATGAAAGGACGTTGTATTTTGTCAAAAGGTTTCTTTGCATCTATTGAGATAATCATATGTTTTTTGCTCTGTAGTTTGTTAATGTGAAGTACCACATTAATTTGTGAGTGTTGAGCCACTCCTACGTTTCACAAATAAATCCTACTTGGTCTAGATGAATGATCTTTCTGAATGTTATTGAACTGAATCAGCTAATATTTTATTGAAGATTTTTGCATCTATGTCCCTCAGGGATATTGGTCTATAGTTCTCTTTCTCTGTTGTATCTTTTTCTTGTTTAGGAATTTTGGTGATTCTGGCTTCATAGAAGGAGTTTGGGAGGACTTACTTTGAGATCACTATCTGGAATGTATTTGAGGTTTCCTTTATCTTTAGCAATGATTCTAAATAAAACTGAGATCCTGCTACTTGGGAGTAGTCCTGAACTATCAGTGTCTCTTAAAAATTCTTTATTTCACCATCAAGAAAGTCTTTTTTATATATTTTCTTTTTAAATTTACAATAATTGTACATATTTATGGAATAAGCTACAACATTGAATACATATATACAAGTATATATATATGCACACACACACGCACATATATATATATTCAAAGACACACATGGAATGTACTGATCAAATCAAGGTAATTGATATTTTCCCTTTGGCATTACTTTAAGATTACAGTGTTGAAGCTGCTTTCGTCCATTTGCTCACAACATACCTAGTATGCTATTGTGAACTATAGTCCATTTACTATTCTGTGTAACACTAGAACCTTACTACTTTTATATGATTCTGATTTTATACTCAATATTCATATTTGCTGTTTTCCCTCATGCCTTTTAAACCTTTAGCAATTCCGGATTCAGACTATAATTTTTTTAGCTTCTATGTAAGAAGTACAACTTAAAGTTCATTTGCTTTCTATGTCTGGTTTATTTCCCTTAACATGTTGTCCTCTAGTTTCATCAGTTTTGCTGAAAATAGCAGGATTTCATTATTTTTTGTGGATGCATACTACTCCATTGTGTATAAATAACACATTGTATTTATCAACTCTTTTAATAATGGACATCTTGGTTGGTTCCAAAATTCATTATCAATACTGCTGTAATGAATGAGATGGAGGAAGGCTTCATTTTGATACAGTGAATTCATGTCTTTTGGATGTATACCTAGTGTTTGGATTTTCGTATCATTTACTTTTATTTCTCATTTTTAGTGTTTATTCATTTGCTTTTATTTATTTGAAAGGCAGAGCAACAGAGAGAGAGAGAGAGAGAGGGTGAGAGGGAGTGACAGACAGAAACAGATTTTTCATGCACATCCACTGATTCATCCCTAAATGCCCACAACAGTCAGGGATGCGCCAGGCTTAACCCAGGAGCTGGAACTCTGTCTGAGGCTTCCAGGTGGGTTGCAGAGAACTATACACTTCAGCCATATCTTCTGACACCAAAAAACATTTGCAGGAAGTTTGATTGGAAGCAAAGCAGAAAGGATTCAAACCAGGCACTACAGGATGGGATGAAGTATTCCAAGTAGCACCCTAACTCACTGCTTGGTAGGTTAAGCCACAACCTGTAGCACAGCACCCTGTGTGGGTGCCAATTCAACTTCTGTCTGCTCCATTCCAATCCAGCTTACTCCTAATATGCCTGAGAAAGTAGCAGAAGGAAGGCTCAAGTTCTTGAGCCCATGGACCCATTTGGATACCTGGGTGGTATCCCAGCTCTTGCCTTTGTCTTAGCCCAGCGCTGCCATTGTGGCCATCTGAGGAGTGAAGAGAACCAGCAGATGGAAGATTCTCTCTCTCTCTCTCTTTCTGTCTCTCTCATTCTGTCTCTCCCTCTATCTGTAACTCTGCCTTTCAAATAAATAAATATTTTTAAAAATCTTTTAAAAGTCTTGAAAAATTTATCATCAAATGAAAGCATTTGCAAGTAACTCATTTTTAATTTTGCTACTTCTTTATTTAACATAAAAGTATGCTGAACACATTTTAGGTCTTTGAAATGATCACATATTACAATTTTAGCAAAAGATTTATTTATATAACATGGATTTGTGCTTTTCTAACATCCCATAACAGTTTCTCATTCTCTCTGCTTAACCCCAAACTAGTGCAACTTTCTGGAAATATTTTTATATTTCGTTCTTTCTTTTTCACATTGTATGAGTATTATTGATTGGCTTCCATTTACTTTTCTACTTCTTCATTCTGAAGTCTAGGTTGAAAGACTAGCCTAGGATATAATGATAGATACTCTTCCAAAGGGAAAATGGTGAGAATATAGAAGCTCTCCATGCTGGCTCATATTTATGATAGTATAAAATGTATCCCAGGACTTGCACTGTGGGTTAGTAGGCTCTGCCTGTGGTGCCAGCATCCCATATGGTCACCAGTTCAAATCCCCACTTCTCTTCTTCCAATCTAACTGCCTGTGGCCTGGGAATGTTGTGAAAGATGGCCCAAGGTCTTGGGCCCTGCACTCATTGGGAGACCCAGAAGAAGCTCCTGCTTCTGGCCTTGGATCCACCCAGCTCCAGCTGCCATGGCCATCTGGGGAGTGAACCAGTGGGTGGAAGACCTCTCTCTCTCTCTGACTCTCCTGCCCCCCCCCCCCTCCATAACTTTGCCTTTTAAATAAATAGACTCTTTAAGAAAATGAATCCCTTTCATTTAATTCCATTATTGAAAGCAAGTACCATAGACATGACATCATTGAACACAGAAATATAATCCTTCTACAAGAAATGAAAGTCTGTATTTTGTACTACATTATAAGCTTTCAGAAGTGGTATTCAATGTTTTCTCATTTATTTTTCTTTAATCAATATAATTCATTCAAATGTTCCTGGATTAGATGCTTAGTGTTTCATGGTGAACAAAGGAAATCCATATGCTGTGCTCATAAAGTTATTGTTTAATGCACAAACCAAGTTTGTAATTCAGATAAATGTTTTGAAAACAAAATGAAGTGATATGATTAAATATTAATAAAATATAATTAGGAACACAAAAGTGCTTTCCACTATGACAGAGTAGGTTTTTAATAAACCAGTCCCAAAAAGACAAATACATGTTTTCCTTGATTTGTAGTAACTAATACAGAGAGCACAGAAAATGTAATATGTATGAATGAATTTGACACTTGGGAATTTGATTATTGTATTTAGCCCTTGTCTGTACTCCTAAAGAACAGTGGTTCTTCTACTTACTACTTGTTGAATTCTTTATTTAGTGGAGTATTAAGCTTGTGATCATAAAATACATTTAAAATATGTCACTGCAGAAATTAAAAGAAAAGAAAGGAAGGAGGAAGGAGAGTGGAAGTGTGCGAAGGAGAGAGATAGGGTGAGAAGTATTGTGAAGTCCTTAAAACTGTATATATAATATACATATATAATGTATATATACATTATATACATATACCACATACATTATATGCATATATATTATATACATATATAATGTCTATATTATATACATTATATATTATATATATACATGAAATTTGTTGCTTTTATATAAATGAAAAAACTTTTGAATTTTTTTAAAAAATCACCTATTTGGAGAGTACTTTAAGGTGGCTAGTTGAAACCCAATAAGCTACCTATTTAGTGTTGTTACAGAACAGAGTGCTGAGCTTTCAAGGGCCAAGGTGCTGGACAAATTAATTTTGGCAAAACCAGTATTTTACCAACTTTATCCACAAAGTTTGTGCCTATTCACAAATTGTGTGAATTTGGCTGAAAAGCAAGCAAAGTACAGAAAATGACTAAAAGACTTAGTGGTTTCAATAGTTTCATGAGGCTAAGAAGCTCAAAAAGAGGTTCAGAATTTCTAAAGCAGCCAGAGCACAGAGTATAAAGAACCCCAAAAACGGAAGATAAGAGGAATAAAGAGTGTATACTATTCTTGTTACTGAGGCATTCCTTAATTGGTAAGCAGACAGGGCCAGACACAGATTTCTAAATTGTCTCATTGAGCAACAGAGGAAATGCATTCCAGGGCCTTCCAAGAAGGAGGGAATTCAGCTGAAATCCTTGAAAAGCTGCCTCTGAGGGTAAATAGCATGGGGATAACAGCAGTTCTCACAGTGAATCAAATCCAGCTTGGTTTAGTTGCAGGCTCTGAGGGAGTAAAGGGATTTGCTCATATTTTAACTGCATACCAGAAACAAAAGATAGTTTCTCTTTGTAAAGCAGTAACATAACACAAAATTGGTAATATTTCTTAACACAATGTCTGGTATTTAATCAAATTTACTAGTCATACCAGAAAACATAGCCATGAAAAGAAATACCCAGTTAAGCAGGCTTGAAGTTCACATAGTTATCAGGGTTATCAAAATTAACTGTAAATATATGTAGGATTTAAATATGTGGCTGTAATGCTACAAAATCTGGAATGATGGGAAATAAAATGTTCTAAGACTCTTCATCATCTGGGGAGGACTAAAATATTGAATCTAGATTAGAATATGGTTTGTCAAGGATGATATTTTACAATCCAAAGTAAATGCTGTAATTGTTATAAATTAATAAGTATTGCTAATGAGCTAATATAGAGGGCCGCACTGAGTAATAATGTACGATTAGTTGTTATTTTGAGGTTTTGCTTATTGTTTTATTAGAACATGTTAGTGTTGTATGATGTCTGGGAATGGGCTTATATGTCCACTGAAAGAATGGTATTCAGTAGTGGAGAGCATTTTAAGGAGACATAAAAAAAGAAAATGAATCAGACTTCCTGGTCAGTTTCTCAACTCTGCCACTTAGTATATATGTGGCTTTAAATATTTATTCTTTCTCTTTTTATCAATATCTTTTAAAATATTTTATTTATTTAAGAGGCAAAGAGAGAGAAAGACTGACACACAGAGAGAGGGAGATCACCCATCCACTAGTTCCCTCCCCAGATGCCTACAACAGCTGGGATTTTGCCAAGATGAAGCCAGTAACAAGAATTCAGTTCAACTACCTAAGCCATTACCTGCTGCTTCCCATGATGCACATTAGTAGAAAGTTGGATCAGGAGCAGAGCTGGGACTTGAATCCAAGTACTGCTATATGGCATGTTGGTATCCCAAGAGGCATTTCAATTGCTATGCTAAACATCCTCCATCCACAAAATGGCTTTAAAATATATCTTAATATGCTGTACTTTGGTTTTCCTAATCTGTAACATGGAGGTCATAATAATGACTATGTAACAGATTCATTATGAGCATTAAATAAGGTATCCATATCAAGGCACTAATGACAAACCTTGACACAGAATCAGTACTCTACAAATATTAGTTATTAGAAGAAAAATGAAATATTTAAAATCTAATTTATATTGTATTGTCCAAGTGGTTAGGAATAAAAGAGTAATTAAACTTCTTTTTGGTAAAAAAACTTCAATACAAGTAATACAAAGTTAATATTCACCCAAATACTTTAAATGAATTGAAATAAAAACAGAAATACAATTAAGGGCCTCTGATATTTGGAATATATTATAACATATTTAAGAGGAATTAAAAAGGATTGCTTTGAGATTTCAAGCAGGTACTCAGGGTTGTATTGTTACAAATTTTAAATCCAAAATTAACATTGTAGTTTGAAGAAGGTTTTAAGTTAAGTAAGTATTTAAATTGTAAGAAAAAACAGTTCCATTGGAGATTATTGAATTTATATTATGCCAATTTAAATTCAAAATGTTTCTAAATCATAAATGATTATATTTAAGAAAAGCTGCTACTACAAACAGTATACAAATTTTATGCATCTAATGAACATTTATGTAGTAGTATCATGAGCTATGCACTATGAAGTAAATAGACAAGCAAGTCTCATAAATATATTATTGTTATAGTTTGTTTTCTTGCTTTCTTTTTATTTTATTTATTTTTTACAGCAGGCAGGCAGGTAGGAAAAGTACCTTTTACTGGTGAATAAAATGCATTTGTCCTTAGTAGATGGATGTTAACAACAAACAAAAATATTGGATTCAATGGTTTCCAGTTGGTGAACAGCCGAATAGGTAAATGAGCTCAATAAAGTACATTATTGCCTCAGTTTCCCTAAGGAAAAGTTTGCCAGCAGTGACTGGAATCCGCTCTCAGGTCTCAGCCCATACACAGTCCTCAGGTTAATTCAGATTTCCTCAAGTAATGTAGAAGACTCTACTCTTTATCTTAGAAAGGAAACTTTTAATTCTAACAAATTGAACTGAACAGAATAACGGAGCAATTTTAAATTCATATTGATGGCGAACATCTTCACTACTATTCACAAAGTAGTTATTGGCCTAATAAACCTATATTATTTTTCCACAGGTTCCTAAATCTGTTTAACTATGGCTTTGTATGATGATAATACCATTTTGCAGCAATATTATGTCTCTCTTACTTTTGAAAAACAACTTCTGGATTTTAAGAAGCTCATTTTATGTGCTTGAAATAAAGCTTCTATTTCAGTTAATTGAATGACTTATATGGAGTTTCACTGAGTGTATAAAATCTTGTTAGGGTAGCCTTTTCATGTGAGCTCTGCTATGGGTAAAATGCTATTAAATAATACTGCATACTACTATCCACAGACTTACTTTTTTCTATGTTCAAATCATTCTTTCTTTGTTTGGTAGGCTGAACTGGAATGAAAGAACATGAACTGAATATTTCATGCCGTGCTGATATGTATAATTCATGATCAAGTTCTTCAAAAAGAAGTAGATAAGAAGTTCTGAAAGCTATAAATGAAATATTTTTATACTTAACAGAGACACTGTATAAAGATCTTTTAAGTTTTGTCTGCATCAATACCATGAAGAATTATGAAAAATAACAAGCTGCTAGGAAAGAATCAAAGAAGACAGACAGCAAAATAGAAAAGAGAAAGAAGTAAGCAGAAAAATAGATAACCATACATATAAAATGTAGAAATATTTTTCTCACAAGAAATACATGCAAATGTTAGCATTCTTGGGGCAAGATACTTGAGCCTATTGTTCACTGCTTATTTTTTTTTTCTTGTGAATGCAAGGTAAATGATCAAGTTTTTAAAAAAATGTTCCAAAGTATTTTTTAAACAATCATAATTAAGGATAGCTGTTGTTAGTTCTATCATACAATTAACTACTGGGGCAACAGTTCAAAAATAAAGTGTTTCTGGCAAAAACGAGATTGTTTATGGTATATAGACACCCTCTTTAAGATTTACTTTTTTGGTATGCCATCATAGGCTGAAAAATGAGCACAAAACTATAACATAGCATGGTAAATATATAATATGGACAGCCCTAGGGTAATATAGTGTGTAAAGAATAAATAATATAGCTGTTCGAGGTCATGTAAAGTATTTTTGGAGGAAGTATCTTTAAGTTGAGGAATAGAAAATATTATTTAATTCACAATTTGTGGTAATTAAATATTAGATTTAGTAAAACACTGAAAATAAGCCACAAGTCTCAAACCAATAAATCATCCAGTGTAGGGATTCAGCTGGACACAACTGCAGCCATTTTGGACGTAAGCAGATTTTGCCCTTTTGGTAACCCTGAGGGTCAATCTAAGCCCTGTGATTAAAATAACCTGCTGAGCAGGACCCTGGAATGGCCTTTATCTAATGCCTGGGCAGTCAATGTTTCTTGAGAAAGTGCAAGTGCACGTGGGACACTCTTATCTATAAAATACCCTTCTCCCCACCTGAGGGAATGGGATTCACTGTCTGGAGGCTGTCAGAAACCCCACTTCCAGCTGGAAGTCCCCTCAATGAATCATGTTCTATAGAATCTTGAATTCGTCATCTTTCTTAGGTCTCTCAGTCTTTTTCTGCTTTTGGTGTTCTGTTGTCATTCATCTTACTTTTTTAAACATCCATAGCAGAGAGAATATATACACTATCTTAAAACAAATGAAATTCTGTGTGCCTAACGTCATGTAGAAGGTAGAAATAAATACTCAATCTGAACTCCAGATCTGAATTATTATGAAAAACTGCTACAATATCATAAGAATACTATTTTCCTGTTGGAATTTTTTCAGTTTCGATTAATATTATGAGCTATGAAGTAATTCTCCCAATTATAAATGTAATATACATGAGTTCTACAACTAGAGAACCAGCTCTCTAAAAACAAGTTTAAAGCATTCATACTCCGTATTTCTCCTGGCCTGTCATTTTTAGTTCAAGTGAGGCAATTAACTTATCTATTATATGCCTAGCAGAATGTCTATAAACTCCCATGGGAGAAGAAAATACAAATAATATGGGAGTAGTGTTTTGTCTTATTAGTATTAAAAGCTTCAGGTTTTATTTCAGAATAAAAAGATAACAAAGATCAAAAGAGCTTAACAATTAGCATATGAAAAAATGCATAGGTACCTACACATATATTTATACTTAAAGGGATATATATGCATATATATTTATATAATGGTTAAATAATAATTCTTGCAAGAAACTTCTCAAAATATTCTAAATATAATTTTAGCTCTCACAGCTAATCCAGATTTATGCCTAAATTTCTCCTCCATTTCAGCATTTCATTGCAAAAAGAGCTATTGAGGGACGAGAGCTAATTTGAAAATTTGAAGTTTTTACTTAGGAATATGTTTATAAAGCAGTCTGTATCAGTTAATTCCCCTTAGGATCTACTTCCTTGAACCTTATATGGCCTTTGTGGTAATTTGTTAATCTTTGAAATGCCTAATCCTAGTACTCCATTACTTTGTTTCTCCTTTGATGAGCATGGTTTGCAAATTGACTGACATGTCAGGTACAATTTTATCAGCATCTCTACTATTATATAATGGAATTTCCATTCATTCCTTCTTGATTTTTGTTTAATGTAAATTTATCTTCAATTAGTTTTGGTAAATGCACTTAGTGAATGTATAAGTAATGCCCTTCAAAGGATTTGCTCAATAAAATATCTTTATATTATCTTAAAACATTATATTAAATAAATTATCCAGAATTTTCTAGCATCAATATTTTTAAACATTAGTTTAATTTTTAAAATATTTCTTGTTACTTCATTCTGAAGAAGTTTTTTAAAAAACTGTCTTTATATCATATATGTGCACGCATTTTTTTTCTTATATTTTTTTCCCTTCAAATAAGAGTTGATAACAATAAATCCCAGATTATGGCCATTGCCTTTTGTCATAGCTTTGCTCTTTTTAGTTGTGAATTAAACCCTCTTTTATATCCTACCTCTATGGAAGAAGTTCTAACATACTTCTCTAGTAAATATGCCATGAGCTTACGAAGGTCTGGTGTTTACCTCACTTGCACACTCACAAACTTGTCTGTTACAGTTTCAAGTATGCTGATGGAAAACAGAAGATTTCTGGGTCAAAAACAAAGTATCTGAATTATCCTTACACAGCAGACAGCAGGAGCTTCCTGCCCATGATTTCCCACGGTCCCCGAGTTCCAAATGAGCCTGGGCGGGCTGTGGGCACATGGTAGTTTTGTAATACAGCAGAGAAACTCCCAAATTAAGAACTTCCAGTCTTTTTATTATTAGATGCAAGAACACCTACCCTGCATTTGCTCTAGAAGAAGGCACTATCATTACGGAAATAGATTATTTAAAAACTCTCTTGCATGGCTAAGTGTTATACAAATCTCCTTGGAAAAGCAGTCAGTAGCAAAGGGATGCTGGTGCCTCTGCTGACAAGATGGACCAAAAAGGGAGTGTCCCTTAGAGGACTATCAATCAGGCAGACTTGAAATGAGTTGTTTCTTAGGACAGAAATATTTCTTCTTTTCATATGTTTTTGCTTTCTGGTTCTTTGATTTGATTTGGAATCTGGGATTAAAAATTCTTGGTAACATGAGAGGGTTTTTTTGTTTGTTTGTTTTCAATTTGCTTTTTCCTAATGTTGCTTTACTTATGGAAGTAGAACTACAAAATACAAATTTCCCCTAAAACAAATCTGCTGGTTGTTTTTCTGCCTACATAGAGATACGCTAGAAAAATGCACAAAGTAAAGGGGCACTGTTTGTTGAAGCTAGGAAAGCAATCTTCCTATTTCAATAAGAAATAAAAAATTCAGGTTCTGCCATAAAGAAATTTATTTTCTTATTTGTGTTTCTGAACCACATTAGGGAAGCTGAGATAAGAATTTTCCACTGATTCTCATTTTGGTAATTTCCCACTTTTACAATAGAGCAGAGAAGACAAGCAAGCAGATCAGACAACAGGTTCAATTGTCAGTTTCAGACTTGAGAATTTCCATCTTATAATGTCATTTCATAAAAACTTCAGTAGAAAGTTACAAAAAGAATTCAAGACTTTCTAGTTTGATTCATTTTATACAAAAATTCTATATGTAGTTTTCCTTGGCTATGTGTTTTAATGCATGTATAAATTAAAAAAAATACTCCTTTTTGGGCTTTAATCAATTCTTTTTTTTTTAATTTTATTTAATGAATATAAATTTCCAAAGTACAGCTTATGGATTACAATGGCTTTCTCCCCCATAACTTCCCTCCCACCCGCAACCCTCCCCTTTCCCACTCTCTACCCTTCCATTCACAAAAAAATATATACTCTTTAAAGTATAAAAAAAAAAAAATACTCTTTAAAGCTATATCATCGGCCTGCACCGCGGCTCAATAGGCTAATCCTCTGCCTGTGGCGCTGGCACACCCGGTTCTAGTCCGGGTTGGGGCGCCGATTCTGTCCCGGTTGCTCCTCTTCCAATCCAGCTCTCTGCTGTGGCCCAGGAGTGCAGTGGAGGATGGCCCAAGTGCTTGGGCCCTGCACTCCCATGGGAGACCAGGAGAAGCACCTGGCTCCTGGCTTCGGATCAATGCAGCGCACCGGCCGGCCACAGCGGCCACTGGGGAGTGAACCAACGGAAAAGGAAGACCTTTCTCTCTGTCTCTCTCTCTCTCTGTCCACTCTTCCTGTCAAAAAAAAAAAAAAAAAAAAAAAAAAAAAAAAAAAAAAAAGCTATATCATCATTAGGTGAAAGTCAGAATGATGCTATAACATCAAGGATTTGTTTTTAAAAATGTAAGAGTTAGAGCCAGCATTGTAGTGTAATAGGTTAAACCAACACTTAGGAGGCATTCCATATGGATGCTCATGAATTTCCCAGTTGCTCCATTTCCAATCTAAGTTCCTGCTAAAATGCCTGGGAAAGCAGTGGAAGATGGCTCAAGTCCCTGGGCCCCCGCACATGTGGGAGACCCAGATGAACCTCCTGGCTCCTGGCTTTGGCCTGGTCCAGCCCTAGCTGTTGCACCCATTTGGAGAGAATCAGCAGATGGAAAATCTCTCTCTCTCTCTCTCTCTCTCTTTCTCTCTCTCTTTTTCTGTAACTCTGCCTTCAAATCAAGTAAAAAATCTTCAAGGCTTTTCAGCACTATAGCCAAATTGCCAAAATGTATCCTACTCTGAAGAATATTCTACTTTATATTATTTTTCATGTACTCTTTAAAGAATTAAAAATTGCAGAAATGTGAAACATCACCAAAAGAAAGACAGAACTATTTTTGCAAAATCAGCAGCTCTGATTTGGATTTCACATATATGCTGTTATGCAAAATTTAGATCTAGAGTAACAAACCTGATTTAACATTTTTTATAAGTGTGTTAAATGTTCCCTAAATTCATTATGTCTTAACACACTTCTGAAAGAATATAAAAGGTACCAGGATACATTTATTCCCACTCAGGGACTAGTTTATTTTTCCCAAAAGACCTATTTTAGTGACCATCTCAGCATAATCGTTTTCTTGAGGCATACGTGGCATACAACAAAAGTACACCTAATTTTATTGTACAGTATAAGGTTGAATTAATGCCTGTATTCATAAAACCATCACCACATCTTCATTTCCATTCATTTGCAACAGACATCATAATTTCATTCTTTTTAATATCTTAGTAGCATCCCCTTTACATAATAATATGCCTTTTTTCTTACTCTAGAGTCTTTTTCTTGAATCCCACATTAAGTGGCATTAATATCTCTGCTTTCAAGATAAATAGTATGGATGTGTGTATACATACTATTTACAGATGAAATAAATAGAGCAAAAGTTTTAAAACTGCTAATCTAAAAAAGAAATATTAAAATGTAAGTGACACACTAAATGTAATGCAACATAAACAGGAGCCAGTGTTGTGATACAGGAGGTCAAGCTTCTTGCTTCACCTTGTGAATTAGGCATTTTGTGTTGGAGTGCTGGTTTGAGTTCCTGCTGCTCAGCTTCCTGCTAATGTACCTGAGGAGGGAGCAGAAGACCAATGAAGTACTCGGCCCCTTTCACCCATGCGAGAGGCCCAGACAGACTTCATGGCTCCTTGTTTCAGCGTGGCCCTGCTTGGGGAAGGAACTAGCAGATGAAAGATTCTCTCCCCCTCCCCTTTCAAATAAACAAACAAATAAATAAATATTTTAAAAAGAGAATAAAATGGCTAATAATGGGCAACCAAATAGAGCATGATTGGTCAGGTAAATTAATTAGATTGTAAAAGTATACACTTTTTGGCCTCACTGATTTCCATGGCTTGATAATTACCATGGATTTTTTTTTTTTTTTTTTTGAGAGGCAGAGTTAGACAGTGAGAGAGAGACAGAGAGAAAGGTCTTCCTTCCGTTGGTTCACCCCCCAAATGGCCGCTACGGCCGGCGTGCTGTGCTGATCTGAAGCCAGGAACCAGGTGCTTCCTCCTGGTCTCCTATGTGGGTGCAGGGCCCAAGCACTTGGGCTATCCTCCACTGCCTTCCCAGGCCACAGCAGAGAGCTGGACTGGAAGAGGAGCAACTGGGTCAGAATCAGCACCCCAACCAGGACTAGAACCCGGGGTGCTGGTACCACAAGCAGAGGATTAGCCAAGTGAGCTCACGCCGGCCCTATCATGATTTGTTTTATATCCATTTCTGCAGTAGTTGTTTCCTGAGCTAGACTAAAATTAACATCAGACTATGTTGACAAAGGAGGGCAGCCAGAGTCCAAGCATGCAATGAAACCAAGGTTTTCAGTATTTACTTTCAGAGTATCTTTTAAAACAAAATAAAATGTAAAGATCTTTGGAAAAATCATAGGATTAATGGCCCCAAAATGAAATTATCTAGCTGCATACATTTCTCAAGCACATTAGCAATAATCAAATGGATAGTGATTTCTTTCAATATCTTCATTGTATTTGATAACACCTACTTAGAGATGTAAAAATTTTAAATCAGCACTCATTTTATGAAATTACCCCAAATTTAACCAAAATCTCACAAGCTCCCTTTAAGTCTATCAAAGAAAAATGCTTCCATGTTATTCCATACTATGTTGCATTGTGAATTAGTGGAAAGTTCTTTCTTGAGACCAAATATAGATATTATGTATTGCAAATCTGCAACTCACTTCTGTAGCTATTTTGGATAGCTACTGTCACGAGTATGTAAGACATTTGGGCTTAAAATTGATATGGGCTTTCTATAGGTCTAGTTTCAAAAATATATTGTTCTTTGCATAAACAAAACATTGAGAACCTTACAATATAGATTGTTGCCAACACTTCAATTTTGGATTAGTTGATTCTTAAGATATTAAAATTCTCTAGAAAATCATTTCATTGATGGATTAACTATTTCTTACACAATATACTTTGATTCTGGTTCATACTCCTGTATGTAAATTTCTACTTAAACTTCATTAACTTGTTATTAAAGTTCTGGTTCAAAAGTAATAAGGGGCTATGATATAATATAATTCCTTGAGTAAAGCTTATATTTAAAATTTCTAATTAAAATTATGCATACTTATCTAAAAAATGCTTGCTTTCTAAATTTGCCACAGATTTTCATGGTTATATAAAATAATGTACCTAGAAAAATTCTCATTTAAATACTGTTAGAGCTATATAACTCAATGCTTCCCCATTTTTTGCTTTGCCAATATGCTCCAAATATGTTGCTAAATTGAAGCAATTAACATGACTGGGTGCTAGAAATTTTTCATTCTATTGAATACAGTGGGAGATAAATCACGAATAAACTGAAATAATTCACACCTGAGAAAAGGGCCATAAAATTAAGTAGATGAATGGTATGAGCAGCAACATAATGCATTTTGCTTATAAGATTTATGGTGCTTGAATGAGAATCAGTATTTTGCAAAGGTATTGCTCATGAAAAGGTTATCCATTTTGTTTTTCTCTCCTTCTTTTGAGACCATGACAAAATATTATTTCTTCATTCCTCAAAGTTTCAGATTTTAAAGTGCATTTCTATCAGTCTACTACAAATTTTTCCTAAGGCAAAAGATAGGAAAAAGTCCTATTTTTATTCTTCTAAAGAATGACTAAAAGGTACATCGAAATGTTGTATACAAAGACTCTGACACAATGTAAATATAATTTTAGTTATTAATCATAATGTTTTAAATAAAATCAAAGCTTATAATCAGTTTTAAAAATTAAAGAACATGCAAAATAATGATTTACCACGTTTATGACATTATTAGTTCAAACTGATATTTTTACATTCTAATCCTAGATACATTCAACATAATCCTTTATAAAATAAAGTACAAACAATATTATCTAAAATGCTACAAAGTTACAAAACTCAAAACAGGAAATTTACAGTACTGACTGTATAATACAAAACAAACAAGAGCTACATACATGTTACCAAGGTTCCACGATGACAGTGCCAACATGCTGTCAGCTTTCTCACCGATTTCCGGGAGTGAGAGGCATCTGGAGCTGGAGTGTGCATGGCAAGACAGAACGGTTCACGACTGGTCCTCCAGCCCTACAGCAGCTGGCTGTGCCACATCCGCACCTCTGAAATGTGCCACACACCAACAGCAAGATGTGAGCAGTGCCCAGGTCACCAGTGGAGGGGGTCAACGCACTCACAGGGAGACTGTACTGTACCTGGAGCCTTGATGCTCCCTGCCGTTTTTCCTCTCCGAAACCGGAAATACGTAAGCTTCTAGCCATAAAACCGGAGGCCATTTCCATAGGTACAACCCCAAACCAGCAAGGCAACTTGCTCTGTAGAGGAAATGTCTCAGTTGCTGCCTTTGAAGTCTGCCTATGCGAGGATTTTCCATTCTTATTGATTTTTTTTTTTTTTTTTCTGTTTGAAAAACGAAGACTGAATCACTGGGGATGGGGAATGCCCTGGGCCCGGGGGCTAGCACAGCAGAAGTGACCTTCTCCCATCAATTTGTTCACCAAGCAAGTGCTTCTGTGACTTGTCGTCTTCGTCTGCATTCCCAAGCTGCTCACCTTCATAGTTTTTGGGTGTCTGGGAATGCATCATGTCAATCACTTTCATCTTTACATAGGTGGAAGAAATTTCTATGACATGGTCCAGGGTCACATTCCTGTGAGCCTCCCGGAGTGCACTTGGGAGGTTTAGTGGATGCGCTCCATCTTTTCCTCTCTTTTATCTCTTTTAGGTGGCTTAGGTCTGGAGGACAAGCGCCATCAGTTGTCCAGAGGGCCTTCCTAGCTAGACTCAGACGCCCAGAGATGTTTCATTAGAAAGATCTTTACGTTTGGTAGGAGGAAGGAGCCCTAGTGCTGTACTTTTTAAATTTTTCTTTGAGTCCTGGCAAGCTCTTGTTTTTCACTCTGGAATCCCATTCTTCCCTGCTGAGGTGCTCAAACCAGCAATGGCAGCCTCGCTACTGTGAACTCTTACCTCTAACCTGATTCTGAGAAATAAATCTATTGCAATTTACCCCAGAATAGCAGCATCTTCCGGCCACTGTCACCTACTCCCGACCTCCTCCCATTTTTGTTTTTATTTAAGCCATATTTTATCGTTCTTTATATTTCATGGCTTGATGGTAGTGGCCAAAATTTATTTTCTTATTTTAATTCTCTCAAAAAGATAGAAGGTGGGAACTTACGTTTATCCAACTTTTTTTTTTTTTAATTTTAAGATCTAGATTATATAAAAGTCATTGGAATATATTTTCCCATTGTTTTCCATGTGCAAGTTCATATAGGATACAAAATCAACAGGAGTCAGACATCAGATGAGAATAGAAACATATGGTATCCTTTTACATAGCCCACCTCTTATGCTAGAGGACAGACAAAAATATCTATACAATATGTAGTGGGAATTGTGACTCTAAACTGAATAGAGACTTCATCAAATCCAAGTTCTGCCATTTCCTGATTTTGTTGCTTTGTCCATGGCATGGCAGATCTCTCAGCTTAGTTTCCTCACTTTGAAGCAGAAGTCATGTTACTGAGTCATTGCAGTGTTGAAGTATCACTGGGTGTTGACCTGCTGTGCCAGCCCCAGAACACAAGTGATTCATAAATACCGTGTTTCATCAATACCATTTCTCACATTTCCTATCTTTAATATTAGGACAAATTTAATTCTGCTGACTTTGTGGATGTCAGTGACAGCACACAAAATTAAGACATTAATACTCTAGTTAGTTGTGGACCAAGATACCAAAACTATATTTTCAGAACTGTAATCACAATGTGATCATAAGTACATTTAATATAACTTGTCTTACTCCAACCTTCTAAAAAATAGGCGATTTTGCATGTCTGAGTATAATTGCACATATTATTTTGCATAGTATTGTCCTCATTTCCACTATTTATTTATAAAGTTGGCCAGATTCCCTACTTTCTCCATTTGTTAAGGAAAGATTTCTATTAAAGAGCTATTAAATATTTATGGAAGAATAACTTTCCTATTTTATATTATCCTCATTAAATTAATACACAGTTAAGAGTAAGCTAATGTATCATTGTCTAGCTCATGAAATTGGAAGGGCTTAACAAATGGTTCATTGTGCTCTTATGTCTCAGATCTATGGACACCCATTTTTCTTTATATCATTCTACTACCAAATATCAGGAGGAACCAATAAAAAGAGAGAGGGAGAGAGAGGAGGGACTGTGAGAGAGAGATCTGAAGGTTTCACTAATAAATGAATAATGTAGTAAGAACATGAACCTTTACTATGGTAACTACCTTTACGAAGTGACCCCTCCATTAGATGTCAAGGATAGCTCTATCACTCCATGGAGACTAGATATTATTGAAAGACTATGAGCATGAAGGACAAATAAGCCAAATTTGGAAATGTATTAAGAAAAAACATATACACAAATTAAATTAAATATTGATAAAATTTTATTGAAAAAAAGATTTAGGATGATAAAAGGTAGCATAAAATTTTATGGAAACTTGAATACACAATCTAGGTTTCTTGGATTAAAATAATTTATTTCTGGGAAGATGAAGACCTTCATGAAAAATTGAATATACAAGAAAATTCTCTACTAGTGGATCATATGCATATGAAAATGATTATTTCAGGGAATGAATGCCATGAGCCATGATGGACTAAGTTCAGAGCAAGCTTTGTTTTCTGGGATAGACGTGGCTATCTTTTCCCTTGTGACATACATTGAGATGTAAATTTACTTTGAGTCAATACAAAGACATACCAGGTAGACTTATATCAAGAACTTGTGTCAAAAGTTATTTTTACTTTGTTCTCATGTTATTTTGCTTTCCCTACTCTAGAAAGGCATCCAGAGCCTTTCGTTTATCTTGCTCTGGGAAAGAATGCCGCTATTTTAAAGAAAGAAGTTGAAAACACAAGAAACCATTTGCATTTTTGTCACTGTATTAATTTTGCAGAAGTGTCACATTTGGAATGAGTTTTACAGGGAGAGTGGTGAGAAGGTAGAAGGCAGAAACTCAAAAAGAGATTGATACTTCTCTTAGAAGGGAATTGGGATGGATACCCACAATCCCACAAATACAGAAATTTTAACTTCATTCCTTGGAAGTTCTGAAACATTGTAAGGTAGATGTCAGGAAGAAAAAAACATGGTTCCTTCTTATATCTGATAGTAAGATTATATAAATTCATATGAGTCGGATCCCAGGGATTGGCTTGTACAATTTCAAGGTACCTAGAAAATGGTTAAATCTACTGCATGCAAAATTAAGCAAACAATTTCAGCTCTTGTCTTAAATCTAGAATTTGGAGATGACAAAGGCAAAATGAAGGAATTTGTTTCATCTTCTAATCTAGAAGTTGGGTGTATGTAGTGGGAATATTTAAAAGGACTCAGTTTTGTTGAGGCATGATGTCTGAGCTGATTGATTGCACCATACCATTCACAACCTTGCTATTCAGCCCCTGAAGAGATTCTAGCCAAGTTTCCAAGAGGAAGAATATTTAAAAACTAAAAGAGCATTACGATAAAATAATTGACAAACTAGAATTAAAAAAATAGCAAGAAATTCTTCCTCTTTTTTGTCTTTTATTTATATGAAATAAAATTGAAGACTATTTGGATAGATGTCATTTATCCTACATCCATGTGTACCATAGAGAGAAGGTACAGTTGGAAGTAACTGAAATAAGAGGGTGATCAACCAGAATAAGGCAGTTTGTTCAGTTATTAGACAACCATTGTTCACTGGCAGCAGTGGACACATTAAGGCAACCAGTCTTGAAGACTGACCTATCTTCTGGGAGAAATTAACCATTTATATCATCATAAGAAAAATATGAACCATCCTGGAACCCCGAAGGAGAAAGAAGGAGCAGCTAAGAGTTAGTGTCTGCTGTGACATTGTAGGTGCTCTGATCCAGTGTCATCATTGTGTCCCATCTCTCGATGTAACCTATGAAGTATGGACTTTATGAAAGGAAAATATTATCTTATTGTTCTATGAGTAGGCACAAATTTCTGTGTAAGATGTAAGTAATAAAGTCATTAAATGCTAGTTATTTTGCAAAATATTATGTTAATGATTTTACAGTAAAGAGAAGGATAATGATGTGGAACAATTTAGATTATTTTCTGCTGCAAGAAGAACTGCTACCTTTGCTTGAGAAATCTGAAAATTAAGGATATGGAAAAGACCAATAACTTTTAAATATATGAAATAAGCAAAATTCACAGTACAGCAAACGAAAGTATCAGGAAAGTTAAAAACTGGCACCATGATCAGCTGAGACCTCAGTTATTCGTCTAAATGTTGCTCAAGATGTAAGATGTGACTGCAGGGAAGGTGCCATAGGAACCACCCACAATACTGTGTGAGGACACAACATAGTGTGACAGTTTTTATGTGTCAACTTGGCCAGACCATGGTGCTCACTCAGATATTTGGTCAAATATTATTCTGGATGTTTCTGTAAGGGTAGTTTTGGATGAAATTAACTTTTAAACTGGGGAACTTTGAGTAATTCAGGATGTCCTTCATAATTAGGTGAGGCTCACCCTAATACCTGAAGGCCTGACTAGAACAAGACTGACCTCTCTGGAGAAAGAAGGATGCTGCCAGTAGAGAGACTTCAGATGTGAAATGCAACACAAGTTCTTCCCTGGATATCCAGACAGCCATTCTACCCTGGTGAGTTTGAGTCTGCTAGCCTCTGTAATAACACAAGCCAACTTAAAATAAATCTTCCTTTTTTGAGCATATGCACATTGTATTGGCATTGTTTCTCTGGAGAACCTTGAAAATTGCATTCTCAATGTGTAAAATTCCATCACACTGTATATTTTACTGTGCGAATCAATTCTGCATGTCCACATTTAACCCTAGTAGATGGCAAGAATTCCTTGAGACATTTGAATTACCATACATTTTCTCATATTATTATTGTTATTATTATTAAAATGTATTTGAAAGACAGAAAGACAGAGACAGATAAACAGAGATTTACCATTTGGTAGTTTGCTCCCAAATACCACAGCAGTCGGAAGTAGGCTAGACCAAAACCAGGAGAAAGGAACTCCGTCTGTGTCTGCCAGAGCCAGGGCAGGGGCTCACATACTTGAGCTATCACCTAAATCTCCCCCGCTGTATGTGAGCCAGAAGCTGGGATCAGAAGCAAAGCCAGGGCTCCAAGTCAGGCATTCTGACATGGAATGAAGGCATCCCCACTGATGTTTTAACGATTATGCCAAATGCCAGTCTTTTTGCTTATATTCTGACAAGGTATTGGTGTAGCTTTTGTATAATGGTCTTGAATACTGTGAATAGACTAGAAATAGAAATCACCAAATTAAATGGATAAAGATATATCAAAGAACAGTGACTGTCTAAGTACATTACCTCCAGCTCTGAGAAGCTTTCTCTAGCACATGCATTGTTCAAAAATCTACTGAATGTATTTCCATAGACCTTTGTATATCTTAAAAAATATTTCCCTCTCCAGAGCAAAAGGGAATGTTGCTAGAGGAGAGCCTGTGGACATGAAACAAAACACCAAACTTTCCCTGGCTATCTAGACTTTCATCGTACCCTGCTAAAATTTGTACTTGCAGCCTCTGTATTCACATGAGCTAATTCCTGAAAGCAAACTCAGAATTCTTTTTCCTAAAACAAAACTTCTATTGAAATGTATCTTTTTAAATTACTTCTATATATTTATGTAGAGCTCAGAAAATAGTTTCTCTATTTTTGAATTGCCATACAAAAGTTTTATGATTTAAAGTGAGATTTTGTAATGGTAATTCTATAAAGTGGAAGAAGACAGTGTATTAACAGGCATCTAATTTTTTTGATAACAAATGCAGTAACAGTGTAACTGACTTAGGTAGAATGGATAATGCTTTATGTATAACCTCATTTGCGCAGAATAGATAGAATGTTTTACTTTATAAAGAGAAAAGAAGAGGTGCAGGCTTCAGTGAGGTCCTGAGATCTTGGAACACCAAACTGTTTTCCCAAAAGAGGAAGGGCTTCAATCTGTTTAGAGCTCAGATTCCTTTAGAATCTGTCCCTTTAGAAAGTAATTCTTTGACAATTCTAAAAGAGGGAAGGAGTAGGAGAAGCTGCAGCTTTAGGCATGGGCAGAGACTACTTGAGCATTTCCACAGTGATGGACAGTGTAGACATGGCTGCATAAAACATGGCTGATAAAAGTAAAAAAGGCAACATTGCTGACTTAATGATCATGTGATACTGAGACAGTCACCGTGGCGATTAGAGAGCCTAGAGAACATATATAAGTGTAAAAGATTCCCTCAACTACTGGATATTGTACGGAAGGGGGATTCTGATGAAATAAGAGAAGGTATATTTTGACTTATTTCTCAATTATGGCAATTATTTTGCTATAATTTTTTATCCCCATTGCATTCTTTGTTTATAGTACTCTGATAAATTGACTACTAGATTGATAAAACAAAATTTGGAAATTGAACTAAAAGTATTGATTAGCAAGAATGAAAATGTTATTGCTATATGTAAAGAAAATATTGTTTCAACAATTGATTATAATATTTTAGAAATTTGTTAATGAGATAATAATCTGAAATTTTCACCATCATAAATAATAATTTGAGAAAAGTAAGTCCCTTTGATTATGATGTAGAATATGTAAAAACAAACTCATTATTCAGTAGAATTTGTTGATTACAATACATATTTTTTGATTTTGAATGGGAAATGGGACAAATTAAGGAGCTGTAAAATGTTCTCAAAATAGTGTTTTGGATAATAATTAAACATATAATTTTAAAAGTTCACCTTCCAGCGCTGTGGCATGGCAGGTGGGGCTGCTGCCTGCAGTGCTGGCATCCCATTTGGATGCCTGTTCGAGTCCCGCCTGCTCCGCTTCCGATCCATCTCTCTACTATGGCCTGGGAAAGCAGTGGAAGATGGCCCAAGTCCCTGGGCCCCCTGCACCCCTGTGGGAGACCCAGAAGAAGCTCTTGGCTCCTGGCTTCAGATCAGTGACGCTCCAGCTGTGTGGCCATCTGGAGAGTGAACCAGCAGATGGAAGATTTTCTCTTCTCTCTGTCTCTTTCTTTCTCTCTCTCTCTCTGCTTCTCTGTAACTCTGCCTTTCAAATAAATAAATACAAAGTTAATTATAAAATGCATATTTATAAGGATGAACGTTTTGTCAAGCAGTTAAAGACACCAGTTAGAATTCCCATATCTCATACTGGACTGCATGGTTCTGAGCCCCAGCTGTTATCAATTTTAACTTGCTGTTAAAGTAGAACCTGGGAGGCAGCAGGTAATGGCTCAAGTATTTGAGTCCCTGCTACCCATATGAAAATGAGTTCCATCTCTTGGCTTTGGCCTAGTTCGGTCCCAGCTGCTGCAGGTATTGGGGGAAGGAACCAGTATATGGGAGCACCCTCATTCTCTCTTTTTCAGCATGGCAACTAAATAAAAAATTAAATAAACTAATACTTAAAATATGGTACTTTTATAATATGCTACTTCCACATTCTTCTATTTATATTTCAATAATTATTATTATGTGTCTATAGAAATGTGTTTTTCCTTGGGAAATTCTAGAAGTGTGTTTTCTTATACAAAAGGTTGCATTCAAAACCTCTATGAGGACAACATGATAGAATCACTTCTACTTCAGTATATTTAAATGTGTTAAAATTAAATATAATTTTATTTTATAAATCTTCCATGTTACTGATCAACTGAAAAGAAATTGTCTAATATATGAAAACCGTCTAAAGCTCTGAAAGTAAATATTTTTGTGGGAAATGAAGACTGTTATTCTGTACAGCACCCAAAACCATCAAAGCTGAACAGCATGATGAGTAGTCTAAGTTTATAAAATGATTAAACATAAAAATCTTGTACACTTTTGTGTGCCTCAAAAAAGGTCAAAATGAAAAATCAGGGAAAGGAAAAACATGGCATACTAATTATATACTAGCTTAAGCATGGTAGTGTTCTTTTTTTTTTTATCTAGACAATTTCAATCAAGTTAATAAATTGTTATTTTATAGCTTGGAGATTACATAAATTTGTTCAATTCTCAACCCAGATGCTTGACTTCTCAGAACATTTTTAAGAGTAATTATTATACACTAAATCTTTAAAATGAAAATATAATTTACATCTTTAAGTGTGAGGTACTTCATTAATAAATACATATTTTCCTGTTTCAGATTAACATAATTTATTAAATGCTGAACTGAATCTCAAGGCTATCTGTGTCTTGGCATTGTGCATTACTCTTTTTTTCTTAATTGCATTTTATAATGGCATCTGGTGGGGAAACTCTATGAAGTGTTAATAAAAATAATAGTCTCATCTATCTCAAAGCAACTAATTGAAGAGTATTAGGAGACTTCCTTCTAACCTCCCTTTTTCAATCAGTGGAAGCAATGATAGCTAGCTTTTCTGAGGCTGGAAACTCTATATATACATATTGCTGAAATTTTCTGATTGGTGCTTCCTCTGATTTATCTTGCAGCTTTTTTTAGTGAAATTCCTTTTAATTAGATGAAAATCAATCTGATTAGATCCATTTACACTGAGATGTTACTATATGAAAATGGAATCCATTCAGAGACAACATAATTTAAGACAGAATGGCAGCTGACATATGTAAAAGTCTCAAATGGTGTTATTTCAAGTTTAGTTGAAAGTTTGAGAAAATATTTTTATTGTTCTGTAAATTCTCATATTTGATCAGAAGATAATTTGAACAGTAATTTTTTTTTTTTTCAGGCAGAGTGGACAGTGAGAGAGAGAGAGAGAGAGAGACAGAGAGAAAGATCTTCCTTTTTGCCGTTGGTTCACCCTCCAGTGGCCGCCGCAGCCAGCACACCGCACCTATCCGAAGGCAGGAGCCAGGAGCCAGGTGCTTCTCCTGGTCTCCCTGGGGTGCAGGGCCCAAGCACTTGGGCCATCCTCCACTGCACTCCTGGACCACAGCAGAGAGCTGACCTGGAAGAGGGGCAACCAGAACAGAATCCGGTGCCGCAACCGGGACTAGAACCTGGTGGGTGTGCCAGCGCCGCTAGGCAGAGGATTAGCCTAGTGAACCGCTGCACTGGCCTGAACAATAAAATTTAAAGGCTTTATATCTATTCTTTTACATTATGATAAGCATAGTAAGTAATAAGCAGCTCAGAAAATAGCATGATTGATGTCTTATTTTCATACATATTAGAGGATTTCTGATAGAGTTAGTTAGATAGTTTCTTTGTTGTGTTACTTACTGGTCACATATATTTGATAGGTCACCTACATGCATTTCCTTATGAAAAAAGTAAAAATTATATATGACCCTCAGTGAACCCACTTGATATCAATTATGTCTGGTAACAAGAAGAGTCAACAATTAATATGGTCCCTTCTTAAAAAAATTATTGTCATTTTTTATTTTTATATTGTGAAAGACAAAGAGACAGAAAGAGAAATACAGACAGAGATCTCCCATTATCTGTACACACCCCAAATGCCCACAACAGCCAGACTGAGGCCAGGCTGAGGTGAGAGCCCGGAGCCAGGACCCATGAACTCAGTCAAGGTCTCTAACTTGGTTGATAGGGATCTAAGTACCTGAACTATCATCTGCTGTCTCCTATGGTGCAAATTAGTAGGAAACTGGACTCAGGAGTGGAACTAGATTCCAATCCAAGCGCTGTGATATGGGATGTGGCTGTCTCATTTTCAACTGAAATGCTAAATGTCTTCCCCTAATGTCTCCTTTAACATAAGAATTTTGGTGATGGCTTGGGATGTTTATCCTCTGAGATTGGCTTGCATCCTTTTTTAAACTTGTGATAAGCTATAAATTGAATTTTTAATAATTAAAACCCTTAAAATTTTATACTAATGCTAGATATTAGCTCAAGTTTAAAATATAAATGCAGGCTCTTTATAAGTCCTCACTTTACACTTTCTCTCAATTGCCTTTTATTATTCCATTCTGAATTTTATTTTCACCAGTACAAAATTATTCTTTAGTGCCATTGGACTGAATTATTACACTCTCTCTTCCTGAAATTGAGTTATGTGCTGAACAAAGAATTGGAAGGTACATTTCTTAAAGAGGCTAAGGATTGCATTAATTGGTATGTAATTACAGCTGTGGTGAGAATTTCAAACCTGCAATGGCCTAATTAAGAAGTTCATTTTTCTGTAACATAAAAATTAAGGCTGATTTTGTAGCTGTTCATTTCAAGAACAACCCTTGTTCATCTTTTAACTCCTTCATCCTTGTAGTGCTCTTTCTTCTACATGGTCCAAGATGGTTTACTGTATGGACATTTTATAACCTGTACAAGGGGGATACAAAGGACTTGTGAATTCATGCCCTTTGTTATACATGTATGTGCCAGACATCGCATGCATTCTTCTTTCTGCTCACATTGACCAGTCATTAGTTATACTATAAGCCTAACTCTGAACAAGAGTGAATAATTTAGGCTTATTTTTGGTATCATACTCTTTCTCAAGATTTAAGTTGTGTTACTAAGTGGAACCAAAGAAGAATGAGCAGTGAGACAACTATTAGACTTTACTACAAGTATGCATTTTCTTCAATAGTGTTCTATATGAGAAGGCAGGATAGAATTGAGGTGAAAAAGAAAATTGAAAGTCACCATTAAGGAAAATTCAGCAGTAAGCTAAAGTATTAACACACAAGGTGAAGAAATCAGTGAATAGTAATGTTGGGGTTTGATAGAATTAATTTTTTCCATTATTCATGAGATAATTCAATTGCTAACAATGCTATTGTCAATACATGGCAAAATCTGCCATTGGTTTTCCTTAGCACAGAGTTTATTTCCTAATACTGTGTCTAATTTCAACACAGTCCCTGGTATATTTAAAATGGGAATGCAGCAGATATAAAGAAGTTCTCTGATTCAAGGTTAATGGCATTGGCCTAATGCAATGTGTCATGGTGGCAGACCTACTAGAGTTCACTCTCTCCAGGTTTCAGTGGAGCTGAGTGGTGAGCTGAGCTCCAACTTCCATCTGGCAGCCATAGCCATAGCAGAATGATGTGACACAAGTTGGGGTAATAGATACTCTGCAATTCCTCTTTCCCAGCTCAGCAAATCTTAGTAAAGAGTTGAACTTTTTCCATTGCAATACCTATCAAGGAGGCAGATTGAGATGATTGGACTTCAGCTCCCCCTCATATCACCAAGGCCCTTCATGGAATTGAACCTCTGCTCTCCAGCCAATAGCAATGGAGTGCTTTAAGTCAGCCCTCTGCTCCCCATTCTCTCTCTTCTGGTGACAATAAAATCCAGAGAGAAATTTATAACTAACTCCTATTAGGAGCAACAACATGGTGCAAGTTGGTGCTCCACACTCACTGGGAATCTGTCCGTAGAGCCTGGAGATATCTGAACTTCCACTGTGTCTGCAATGAGGCAGTGCGAATCCTCACTCCCAGGATGAAAATTTTAATTTCAAATTCTGTCCTATTTCCTCTATCCCAAAATTGATGTTAAATTAAACATTTCCTTTGAGGCCTTTAGAACATGATAGATGGTGGACATGTACTTCATCATGCTGAAATGTCTGAGTGGGAATCTGAGAGTCAATGAAATTCCTCTTAAACCCTCACAGCAAAACAAGGACATAAAATATGAGGCATAGAAAAATTCTAGCAATGTATTTGGAAAAAATGTCCTATGATCCCCATTCCTTTATTCACTAAAGTCAAGAGAGAGGTGGTATTTCAAATGCTCACTCTATTTTTCTTACAGTTATAAAGGATTCAGATTAAAACAACAACCATTAAAAGTTTGAAGAAAATCTGCTTCTATGTCAGAAGAGGAAATTATCTTCAGAAATCTCACTTTGTCAGAAGAGTTTAACTCAGATTGCAGCATGTGCTTCTGCCAGTATAGATTTATTGAATCAACACTTGATTAGATTAAATCAGCAAAATATTTTGGTGTTCAAATTCATACAAAAGTATCTTCTTAGTAAGATAATATGGGAGATTCTTCTTATTTACTTAGAATTAATAAAAAGAAAAATGAAATAGCACTGTGCATAGTATTAAGCAAATTGAATTCCCAGCATGTAAAAGATGCTCTCTGAAACTACATTTAAAAAAAAATGTTCATTTGAAATTGACATTTAGTGACTCAATGATCATTTACAGCCCTTGTTGAGGACCTGTGTTTTTTACTTCACACTATTTGTTGAACTCTTTACTTAGTGTTGGGTTAATGTTATGAGTATGAAGTAAACTGAAAATAGATCTTTGTAAAAATTAAGGGGTGGGCGACACTGTGGCATAGTGAGCTAAGCCTCCTCCGGCAACACCATTATCCCATATGGGCACCAATTCGATTCCCAGTTGCTGCTCTTCTAGTCAAGCTCTTGATTACGGCATGGGAAAGCAGCGGAAGATGCCCCAAGTGCTTGGGCTCTGCACCTGTGTGGGTGACCCAGAAGAAGATCCTGGCTCCTGGTTTCTGACCAGCTCAGCTCCAGCTGCTATAGCCATTTGGGGAGTGGATCAGTGGGTGGAAGACCTTTTTCTCTGTCTCTCCCTCTTCTCTGTCTGTAACTCTACCTCTCAAATAAATAAACTATTTAAAAGAAAATTAAGAGTGGGAATTGGAGAGGGAAGAGGAAGAAGGGTGGGGGCATGGGTGGGAGGGAGTGTCAGGTGAGAAGTATCACTATGTTCCTAAAGATGCATATATGAAATCCTTGAAGTGTGTATACTTTAAATAAAAATTTAAAATGATATTTGTATTAGTTTTCATCTACTTGAAAGGTAGAATGAGACAGAGGGATAAAGAGAGAGAGAGAATCTTTTATCTGCAACATTCCTGCAATAGTTAGAAGCCAGGAGACTGAACCTCCATCTGTATCTCCCAGGTGAGTGTCAAGGAACCCAAAAGCACTTGAGCCATCATGTGCTGCCTCCCAGGATACATTAGCAGAAAACTGGATCAAAAGCCAAGTAGTTGGTTCTCAAACTGGTACCAAAATATGCTGTGTGGTCATCCCAAGCAACAGCTTAACGCATTGCACCACAACACTGGCCTTGAAAGTTTACGCCCCCCCCCCAACATATGAACCTCTAGTTCTCATGAAAACTTTGGAAAATTGAAAAATTTTAAGTCTTGTTTTGTTTCCTGTACTTTTGTTTGATCATAAAGATGACTGGGCAAACATATAAGGCAGTTAATTGGGGTACAGTCCTAAAAATTGGGAGTGCATTCATAACAGTTTTGTCTTTTAATGCAGATATACAATGATACTTCAATTTTGTCTGAGGTTATCAGACATAAGAGGACCTACACTGTAAATCTTGGCCTTCAAGGTAGCATTTTTAAAAAAATTATTTATTATTTGAAAGAGTTACACAGAGAGAAGCAGGGAGAGAGAGAGAGAGAGAGAGAGGTATTCCATCCGTTGGTTCACTCCCCAATTGGCCTCAATGGCTGGAGCTGCACCGATCCAAAACCAAAAGCCAGGAGCTTCTTCCAAGTCTCCCACATGGGTGCAGAGGCCCAAGGCCTTGGGCCACCTTCTACTGCTTTCCCAGGCCATTGCAGAGAGCTGGATCAAAGGGGAGCAGCTGGGTCTTGAACTGGTGCCCATATGGGATGCCAGAACTGCAGGTGGCAGCTGTACCCACTACGCCATAGCGCCGGCCCCCAAGATAGAATTCATAGGGGAAATATATATTGTATATTTGGCCTCTTTATCATCATCAACATCTTAATATAAAATGATAATAAAAATAAATAAATATTAGGTGATTATATGTTTTCCAGATGGTAAATGTAACAGGGAATGGGCAAAGACTCTGGAAAAAGCACAATAACCATGGAAAATTACTATATTAATTATAATCAGTGAAACTAATTGGAAACCTCCAGTATTTTTCATGGTAGATTGACTATTCCTACAGTGAAACAGGTTCGTGGTTTGTGATGCATGATACTGCAAAGTTCAGGTAACCATCAAGGGTTGCTCTTATATGGAAGCTGCATTTATAAATTAAATGTAATATAAATTAAATGTAATTCTGTTCACTGAATGTTTTAATTCAGTTCTCTAACATTTATGAGTCAGGTGTGTCTTTTCAGGAGATATAAGCTGAAATAACTAGCCAATGCTTGAAATTAATGGTTATGAAGCCCTTTCAATAAGAAAATATTGAATAAAGTCTTATGGGAACTTAGATACCATTTGAACTATAATAATTGTTCACTATCCCTTTAATGAAAATATGCTTACATTGTACAGCCACAAGATTCTTTGCCTGAGGTATTCTATTCTTTGGCTAAATCTACAATATTGATTTGAGATGCTCATGTTATAGTAATTATTCTGTTTTTTGGAAACAAAGTCTGTCCAAGAACTGAAACACTTAAATTGAAAAAAGGTAAAAAATGCAATAGAATAAATAGAAAAAAGTCATTAACTGGCAATGAATGATCAAAATTTTAATATAAAACATGATCAAAACAGTCTGTCAAGTCCCTTCTCTCCTAAAGATAGAATGGAAATGTTTTTGAAACATATCTCCCTAGATTCTCACTAAAACTCTTATCCATGATATCTGTTTACAAAGCTAGCTGAACTCATCTCTAAGAATATTTCACTACTGAATTAGATTCTCTGTGCATCAGGGCAAATAAAGTTTCAGGAGCATGTGTGCAATGGATTTTCAAATGTATAAAATCTATGTTTTATTTATGAATTAAATCTGTCCACTAGCTGAAACTTAAGAATCAAAGTTTTAAATGTAAAAATTTAGGTAAATCAGAGTAGGAGAAATTTTTACAAAAATAATAATCAGCTTATTATTACCAAACAGCATGGTTGCCATTTGATAAGTCTTCAAAGCAGAGTAAATCCTGTTTAAACAGTAACACTGATGGCTTTCTTAGATATGGTTTTGGATATACATGTTTTTATCAATTAGCAGATAAACAAGAAATTCTTTCATGCTTACTAACAAGGAAAAACCCTTGGTTTCAAGAGAGCAAGCAGAGCTGGCAGTTGACATGACACACATAAGAACCAAGGCATAGTCATGTATTACTAACTTTTATGTAAACATAGTATCCTTTACTTAAAAAGAACCTGTAGAAAGCAGAGCATAGGGGCCGTGCTAGGATTAAGTTGCTCTCTACAGTGTCATATGGGTGCCAGTTCAAGTCCCAGCTGCTCTACTTCCAATCTAGCTTCCTACTACTGTACCTAGGAAAGCAGCAGATGACCCAAGACCCTGGGCCTCTGTACCCACGTGGGAAACCCCCAAGAAGCTCCTAGCTCCTGGCTTCAGCCAGTCCCAGCCCAGGTCATTGCAACCATTTGGGGAGTGAACCAGTGAATGGAAGATCTCTCTGTCTCTTCTCTCTTTCTCAGTGTGTGTGTATGTGTGTGTGTGTAACTCTGTCTTTCAAATAAATAAATACATATTTAAAAAATATGAATGTGGAGCATAGAGTTTCTACCACCACAATAGAACTAGAATAATGAAGAATGTAAGCAGAAGAAACACCTGTGGATATGATGCAAAAAGTGGATTAGTTGTAAGATAGATAAGAGTTGAACCTTCTGACGCAAAACTAGACAGCAAGGTGTACAAAGAAGGCTGCATAGCCTCATACCAGGCCAAGACTAAGAGGCCAGTAAGAGAGTTGAACTAACAATTAGGAAGATTGAGCAATCTACTTTTTTAGATGAAAAGGCCATTCGGTCTTCTTTGTGCTTGCAGTGCAAAAAGCCCAAGAAATTCCACTGGGATTTGAGATTTTTAGGATATGCATACACAAAGCCAAACAGGACACTTGGCTAACCTTAATGTAAGACGACTGAGGGTCAGACACCTTGATATGCATGGGGCAGGAGCGTTGTGGAAAGGAAAAATGGAACATCGGCACTTGGGTGCTACTAACCGGTAGACCACACTTAAATAATAATAACCTTTCTTGGATTTGGAATGTTGTAATAGAGAATGAAAGTCCTTGTACATACATCAAGAAAAATAAAAGGCAGAGCACACGAGAAAGACTAAATAATGAATGATGTCTTTTTGAAACAAAGATTATACATTTCAAAACTCTTCTCACTTCCATATAAAATGAATTATGACATGCTCAAGATTAGCCAAGTTGCCTAGAGCCCTGCTTCACTCTGCACTGTGGAGATATTATGTTTCATATCACTCTTGGAATTTCTAAGTGGAAATTATTCTTCTCACTTATTAATATTAATGGAGAAGGAAAAATCCTAAAGTAGAAAGTTGGCCACTTTCATAAATAGCAAGACTGCTAGCTCTTAAAGAGAAAGGTATGTAAAAAAAAAAAAAAAAAAAAAACCCTGCTTATCATCTTTTCCCTTATCTAAAGATATTTGCTTGACAAAGGTAAAAATTCAAGGAAATTGAAGCTAGAACTAAACAAAAATTTATAATGGAAGAATTTTCAAAATTTTGACTTCAATCTTTTTATTTTCAAATATAACAAACTGTAAATGTACTATGTTTATTAATATCATGCTCAGGAAAAGTGGAAAAGAAGCAAAAGAATTTTTGGAAATAAAAACACTTTGCATTTTATAGTCATGTAGAAAAATTTAATTGCCTGTGTGTTAGGATAAATGTTTTAATAGGAATTATAAAACTAAGGCATATTTAGCAACACCTTATTGTTACAGGTGTTAATACTAGATATCCCAGTACTGTATCATCAGCAGCACTAGCCATCCAGTTGCTCAAACATCTCATTGAAGAATTTAGTTGTTTTGCCATCTCTCAAGGCCTCCTTTACAGCACATTACATTCCATATACAGGAGTTGTTTCCATTAAAAATGTGTTAAATTTACATTATTTTTTTAAAAAAAAGATTTAATTATTTATTTATTTGAAAGGCAGAGCATCAGAGAGGAAGTATCAGAGAAAGAAAGAGAGTTGAGAGTGAAAGAGAGAGAGAGCAAGAGCAAGAGGGAGAGGGAAACAGAGAGAGAGAAGAAAGAGAGAGAGAGAGAGAGATCCTCTCTCTGCTGGTTCACTCTCCAAATGTCCACAACAGCCAGGTCTGGGTGATATTGAAGCCAGGAGCTAGGAACTCCATCCTGGGATCCTATATAGATGTTAGGGACCTCACTATTTGGCCCATCTACCTCTGCCCAGGTTCATTAGTAGGAAGCTAGATCAAAAGTGGAGCAACCATGACTCAAACCAACACTCCAATATGGATACTGGTATCACAAGCAGTGGTTTAACCTGCTGTGCCACAAAAACGACCCTATACAATTTCTTTTACATGACCATTTTATTATGGTAAGAGCTGTGAAAATTCTGATAATTTATATTACTTGCAGGATAACGAATTACCTTATTACAACTTCATGAATCTTGGTAGAATATCAAGAGTCTTGGAACAGAGAGAAAGGACTCTGTGTCTTACAATGTCACAAGTTGTAGTTGTTGAGCTCCATGATTGTGTCAAGTGCCCTTTATGCCAAGTCATAAGGTCTCAAGTGCAGAGCCCAGGAAGGGGAGCATGTAGTGTGTTTGTACTACAGCTGAGAAACTTCATATTTAAGAGAACTGTGAATTTTTATCATTGTCTAGAGGAAGATGTTTTCTTTACTGTACTAGACAGTAAAAAATACAGCCTGTCCCCTACAGGGAGACACTATCTCAATTTTCCAAAGATATTTGTTGCATAACATACTTTAAAATACAATCTGAATAAAAAGTTATTGCCACAGAATGCCAGATGTGCAGTATTGTCATAGACCCATGGAGCATCATCTTCCAATCTTAATGTAATACTAGAAAATCACTGATTTTGGTAGGCATAATTTGTCATTAGCCATCCTGTGAATATTTTTATTGATTAACTGCATTTATAGGGTTAAGTCTCTCCAATTTTCAAGGTAAACAATTCATCCAACAATACTTGGGCCAACACATACTTGGGCCATCTTTCACTGCTTTTCCCAGGCCATTAGTAGGGAGCTGGATTGGAAGTGGAGCAGCTGAAACTTGAACTAGCACCCATATGGGAAGCCGGCATTGCTGATGGTGGCTTTACGAGCTTCAGCACAATGCTGTGTGGCCTGGGAATACTACTTTTTTTTTTTTTTTTTTTTTTTTTTTTGACAGGCAGAGTGGACAGTGAGAGAGAGAGACAGAGAGAAAGGTCTTCCTTAGCCGTTGGTTCACCCTCCAATGGCCGGCGCAGCCGGCGCGCTGCGGCCGGCGCACCGCGCTGATCCGATGGCAGGAGCCAGCAGCCAGGTGCTTTTCCTGGTCTCCCATGGGGTGCAGGGCCCAAGCACCTGGGCCATCCTCCACTGCACTCCCTGGCCACAGCAGAGGGCTGGCCTGGAAGAGGGGCAAACGGGACAGAATCCGGCGCCCCGACCGGGACTAGAACCCGGTGTGCTGGCGCCGCAAGGCGGAGGATTAGCCTAGTGAGCCGCGGTGCCGACCTGGGAATACTACTTTTAAAATCTCACTACAATATTAGATAAGAGACATGGAAATCAGTGACAGTGTGATATTTCTTCTACCTTTTTTTTTCTCAAAAGGCACAGTACAATTCTTTTTGTCTTATTTAGAATCAAAGAGGTTTTTTCAACAAATCTTTTAATTTTTCTGAAATATTTATTTTATTTATTTGAAAGACAGAGTTACAGAGGGAGGTAGAGATTGAGAGAGAGCAAGGTCTTCCATCCACTGGTTCACTCCCCAGATGGCCAAATGGCCAGAATGGAGCAAATCTGAACCCAGGTGCTAGGAGCTTCCTCAAGGTCTCCCATGTGGGTGCAGGGGCTCAAGGACTTGGGCCATCCTTGCTGCTTTCCAAGGCCATAGCAGAGAGCTGGATTGGAAGTGGAGCAGCTTGGACTCCAACCAGTGCCCATATGGGATGTTTGCACTGCAGGTTCAGGGATTCAACCCACTGTGCCACAGCTCTGGCTTCTGAATATTATTAATTTTAATTTTTTAGTAGTCCACAGGGGCCTATTAACATTATATTGAGTTCTCTTTGCTCAACAAATACAGTACCTTCTCTGTTTTGCTGTGATTATTTTTAAAATGTTCCTGTACGTCAGTTTTTTTTTTTTTTTTTGGAAGCACATCTATTATGTTCTGTGCTGTTGATAATTTATTACTTCTTTTAAGGCTTCATTGTTCTTATATTTGTTTTTTCATGTCCCAAGTTTTCTTTCTCATTCCATTATGCTGACTTAAGAATTTATCTTGAAGTGTTCATTTTACTTACTCCATTTGTCAAACTGAGTAAAACTTTCTTCTCAAGTTAGGTTATCACACACACTATTTGAATTCTTTCTCTCTTCCTTTTTATATTATGTTTTAAAAGTTTATTTATTTTTATTTATTTGAAAGACAGAGAAACAGAGAAAGATAGAAATGGATATCTTTCATCTGCTGGTTTATTCCCCAAGTGCCCACAAAAATCTCTGTCTGGAACAGGGTAAAGTCGGGAGCCAGAAACTCCATCCAGAGCTCCCACATGGGTGGCAGGGACCCAGATATTTGAGCCATCATCTGTTGCCTCTCAGGACGTTCATTATTAGGAATCTGGCTCTGAAGTGGGGGCAGAACTCAAAATGAGGCACTGAGGTATGAGATGCAGGCATTCCAAGAGGTGAAATAACCTGCTGCGCCACAACTCAGGCTCCCTCTTTTTAATTAGTTTTGATTGTTATTTTAATATATTCATATGCATATCATAGTTTTTTTATTTTCATTATTCTCATGCTTAAAATGCTCTGCTAGATATTCTATTTGCCTGGAACTTTGAGAATGACTCACTGAATTTCTTTTTTGAAGAAATACTTCCTTCCCCTTTCACCAAGATCCACAATTTCAAGATTAAGTTCTGTCTATATTTACTATAGCCCAAGAGAAGGAGGAAAATGCCTTAAATGCTTAAGTTCAATCCACAGCTCTTTTGTTAGGTTTACACACATACTAAAGTGTGATTTTTCATCCCAGTGAGATATTCTTGAGATTCAGACTACATCCTCAATCAATATGTGGGTCTAGATAGTTCATGCGCATCAGAGAAAAGTCAACATTTGGATAAACTTCCAGGATTCACATATTTCTCCACAGCGGTAGCTGTTAACATTGATTCGGGGAGAAACAATGCGATTTAACTTTTTCAAATATTTCATTTTAGGGTAAGGTAGTCTTCAGAAGAATTCTCCAAATGATCTTAACTTGACCTGGTATGTGAGTGGTAAGAGAGAAATCAGGAATATTGAAACACTGATGCTCTGATCCAGGATTTTCTTTTGTAGGATGCTGTAAATTGAATGTGTTCTTCCAAAATTCAGACACTGCCAATATGACAATACTAATAGGTAAGACCTTTAAGATGATATAAGACTTGAGGGTTCTTGCCCTCTAATAATAGAAAGATCCTTGTAAGCTAGGTTTAATGCAGTGTTCGGCTAGCTTACTCTCCTGTTCAGCCAAGTGAGGAGAGCATTCCTCCCTTTCGCGTTTTTGGGTTTGTCCTGTGAGTATGCAGCAAGAAGACACTCAACAGATGCTGGTGACTTAAGCCTGGTCTTCCCAGCCTCCAGAACTGTGAGAGAGAAGTTATAAATTAGCAAGGCTGTGACATTTTGTTATAGGAGCAAAAAGTTTTGTCATAACTGGTACCAGAGAAGGTGACTGTTCCTATGATAAATACCTGGAAATTATGGAAGTGTCTTTGGAATCAGTATAGCACAGAGGTTGGATTGGTTTTGAAGTAAATGCTGAAAAAAGTTGGTATCACCATGAATGGAGTATTAAGGGCAGCTCTGACGGGAGCTCAGAAGAAGAGGAGCTCTGGAGAGCAAACCCAAAGCTTGTGTTGGTAGAAATATGGACCACAGCAGCCATTTGGGCTAGGTCTTGGCAGAAATGAGGAATCTCTTACTGGAAACTGTGGGAGAGGGCATTCACATTATTTTTTGTTTTTGAAAGTCAATTCTGTTTTAATGATATGGAAAGCAATGATATATTTAAAACCCAATAATCAATGCTAAATACAAGTAAACTTTTAATTTTATTTTGATTAAACCAAACTGTTTTTTTTTTATTTTTATTTAATTGTGTATTTTTAAATTTTTTTTCTTTTTTTTAACTTTTATTTAATGAATATAAATTTCCAAAGTACGGCTTATGGATTACAATGGCTTCCCCCCCAATATCGTCTCTCCCACCCGCATCCCTCCCCTTTCCCACTTCCTCTCCCCTTCCATTCATATGAGGATTCATTTTCGATTCTCTTTATATACAGAAGATCAGTTTAGCATACATTAAGTAAAGATTTCAACAGTTTGCTCCCACACAAACATAAAGTGAAAAATAATAGATGATTTTTTAAATGATGATGAAATCAGATCAGACCTATTGTCATGTTTAATCCCAGTGAGAGTCAAGTTGGGAATTGATAATTTCTTCTTTTTTTTTTTTTTTTTTTTTTTAACAGAAGATCAGTTTAGTATACATTAAGTAAAGATTTCAACAGTTTGCACCCCCATAGAAACACAAAGCGAAATATACTGTTTGAGTACTCATTATAGCATTAAGTCTCAATGTACAGCACATTAAGGACAGAGATCCTACATGAGGAGTAAGTGCACAGTGACTCCTGTTGTTGACTTTACAAATTGACACTCCTGTCTATGGCATCAGTAATCTCCCTATGCACCAGTCATGAGTTTCCAAGGCTATGGAAGCCTTTTGAGTTCACCGACTCTTATCTTGTTTAGACAAGGTCATATTCAAAGTGGAGGTTCTCTCCTCCCTTCAGAGAAAGGTACCTCCTTCTTTGAAGACCTGTTCTTTCCACTGGGATCTCACTCACAGAGATCTTTCATTTAGGGTTTGGTGTTTTTTTATTGTTTTGTTTTGTTTTGTTTTGTTTTGTTTTTTTGCCAGAGTGTCTTGGCTTTCCATGCCTGAAATACTCTCATGGGCTTTTCAGCCAGATTGGAATGCCTTTAGGGCTGATTCTGAGGCCAGAGTGCTGTTTAGGACATCCGCCATTCTATGAGTCTGCTGAGTATCTCGCTTCCCATGTTGGATCACTCTCCCCTTTATTTATTCTATCAGTTAGTAGTAGCAGGTACTAGACTTGTTTATGTGCTTCCTTTGACTCATAGTCCTTTCATTATGATCAATTGTGAACTGAAATTGATCACTTGGATTGGTGAGATGGCATGGGTACATGCCACCTTGATGGGATTAAATTGGAGTCCCCTGGTATGTTTCTAACTCTACCATTTGGGGCAAGTCAGCTTGAGCATGTCCCAAATTGTACATCTCTTCCCTCTCTAATTCCTACTCTTATGTTTAACAGGATCACATTTCAGTTAAATTTCAACACTTAAGAATAACTGTGCATTAATTACAGAATTAAACAGGTCATATTAAGTAGAACAGACAAAAAAACTACTAAGAGGGATAATGTATTAAGTTGTTCATTAACAGTCAGGGTTATGCTGATCAAGTCACCGTTTCTCATAGTGTCCATTTCACTTCAACAGGTTTCCTTTTTGGTGTTCAGTCAGTTGTCACTGATCAGGGAGAACATATGATATTTGTCCCTTTGGGACTGGCTTATTTCACTCAGCATGATGTGTTCCAGATTCCTCCATTTTGTTGCAAATGACTGGATTTCATTGTTTCTTACTGTGGTATAGTATTCTAAAGAGTATATATCCCATAATTTCTTTATCCAGTCTACCGTTGATGGGCATTTAGGTTGGTTCCAGGTCTTAGCTATTGTGAATTGAGCTGCAATAAACATTAGGGTGCAGACCGCTTTTTTGTTTGCCAATTTAAATTCCTTTGGGTAAATTCCAAGGAGTGGGATGGCTGGGTCAAACGGTAGGGTTATATTCAGGTTTCTGCGAAATCTCCAGACTGACTTCCATATTGGCTTGACCAGTTTGCATTCCCACCAACAGTGGGTTATTGTCCCTTTTTCCCCACATCCTCGCCAGCATCTGTTGTTGGTAGATTTCTGTATGTGAGCCATTCTAACTGGGGTGAGGTGGAACCTCATTGAGGTTTTGATTTGCATTTCCCTGATTGCTAGTGACCTTGAGCATTTTTTCATGTGCCTGTTGGCCATTTGGATTTCCTCTTTTGAAAAATGTCTATTGAGGTCCTTGGTCCATCTCTTAAGTGGGTTGTTGGTTTTGTTTTTGTGGAGTTTCTTGATCTCTTTGTAGATTCTGGTTATTAACCCTTTATCTGTTGCATAGTTTGCAAATATTTTTCCCATTCTGTCGGTTGTCTCTTCACTCTCCTGACTGTTTCTTTTGCAGTACAGAAACTTCTCAATTTGATGCAATCCCAATAGTTGATTTTGGCTTTGACTGCCTGTGCCTCCCGGGTCTTTTCCAGAAATTCTTTGCCTGTGCCAATATCTTGAAGGGTTTCTCCAATGTTCTCTAGTAACTTGATGGTGTCAGGTTGTAGATTTAGGTCTTTAATCCATGTTGAGTGGATTTTTGTGTAAGGTGTAAGGTAGGGGTCTTGCTTCATGATTCTGCACGTGGAAATCCAATTTTCCCAGCACCATTTATTGAATAGACTGTCCTTGCTCCAGGAATTAGTTTTAGATCCTTGATCAAATATAAGTTGGCTGTAAATGTTTGGGTTGATTTCTGGTGTTTCAATTCTGTTCCATTGGTCTATCCATCTGTTTCTGTACCAGTACCATGCTGTTTTGATTACAACTGCCCTGTAGTATGTCCTGAAATCTGGTATTGTGATGCCTCCGGCTTTGTTTTTGTTGTACAAGATTGCTTTAGCTATTCGAGGTCTCTTGTGCCTCCATATAAGTTTCAGCACCATTTTTTCCAGATCTGAGAAGAAGGTTTTCGGTATCTTGATTGGTATTGCATTGAATCTATAAATTGCTTTTGGGAGAATGGACATTTTGATGATATTGATTCTTTCAATCCATGAGCATGGAAGATTTTTCCATTTCTTGGCATCCTCTTCTATTTCTTTCTTTAAGGTTTTGTAATTCTCATCGTAGAGATCTTTAACGTCCTTGGTTAAGTTTATTCCAAGGTATTTGATTGTTTTTGTAGCTATTGTGAATGGGATTGATCTTAGAAGTTCTTCCTCAGCCATGGCATTGTCTGTGGTATTTTTTAATTTTTAAAAATTCCTAGTTAGTTTTTTTTTTTTTTATTTTTGACAGGCAGAGTGCACAGTGAGAGAGAGAGACAGAGAGAAAGGTCTTCCTTTGCCATTGGTTCACCCTCCAATGGCCGCTGCGGCCGGCGTGCTGCAGCTGGTGCACTGCACTGATCCGATGGCAGGAGCCAGGTACTTATCCTGGTCTCCCATGGGGTGCAGGGCCCAAGCACTTGGGCCATCCTCCACTGCACTCCCTGGCCACAGCAGAGAGCTGGCCTGGAAGAGGGGCAACCGGGACAGAATCCGGCGCCCCAACTGGGACTAGAACCCAGTGTGCCGGCGCCGCAAGGTGGAGGATTAGCCTAGTGAGCCGCGGCACTGGCCCCTAATTAGTTTTTAACAGATTCAATATAGTTCATAGACACATTCTAAGAATATAATGATAATCCCTTCTTCCTTCCCTCCTGTCCTTCCTCTCTCTCTCTCTCTCTCTCTCTCTTAGTTTTTGAGATAATTTAACTTTACTTTATGGTCAGAGAAACAGAGACAGAGAGACAAAGAGAAAACTTCCATCCACTGGTTCACTCCCCAAATGGACCAATGTCCCAGGCTGGACAAGACGAAAGCCAGGAGCCAGGATCTTCCTCTACGTCTCACACATATGTACAGGAGTCCACACACTTGGGCCATCTTTTGCTGCATTATCAGGTGCATTAGCAGGGAGCTGGATGGGAAGTGGAGCACCCAAGTTCAGAACTGGTGCTGATATAAGATGCCAGTCGCAGACAGCATCTTCACTCACTATGACACAATGCCGGTCCCACTATAACGTTTTTAACCATTGGTTTAATAAAGGTATAAACAAGGTTTTGCAAAATGCTATTTGCAACAAGACTGATACACAGGCATTTCTCTGTTTCATTTTTATTTTTATTTTTTTTTTTTAGCTGATTATGCTGTGTCCTAGGGATTTGTCCAAGGCAAAACCTAAGAATACTCAACTACCATATTAATAGGAAGAAATGTCTAAGCAGCAATGTGTTCAGGGGGCTTCTCTTAATTTCTTAAGAGGGAAATATTTCCCAATGGCTGTTACCATTGTGCTGCCCAAGCCTAGATAGATCCAAAATTATTAATCTTGTAATATGCTGGAAACTTTCTGTTATAGTTATTGTGCATCATTATGTAGTATGGATTCTGTTGTTGACTTTTTTGTACTGATATTGAAAGCTTTTTTTTTTTTTTTTTTTTTTTTTTTTTGACAGGCAGAGTGCACAGTGAGAGAGAGAGACAGAGAGAAAGGTCTTCCTTTTCCGTTGGTTCACCCTCCAATGGCCGCCGCGGCTGGCACACCGCACTGATCCAAAGGCAGGAGCCAGGTGCTTCTCCTGGTCTCCCATGGGGTGCAGGGCCCAAGTACTTGGGACATCCTCCACTGCACTCCCTGGCCACAGCAGAGAGCTGGCCTGGAAGAGGGGCAACCAGGACAGAATCCGGCGCCCCAATGGGAACTAGAACCCGGTGTGCCGGCGCCGCAAGGTGGAGGATTAGCCTAGTAAGCCGCGACGCCGGCCTATTGAAAGCTTTCTCCATGCTTCCTTTTAAAATGTATCTTTTTGTGTGTTCATGTGAACATTTATTTCTAATTTCAAAAATCTGAATTTTTTAAAGTATTTGGCGATGTAAACAACCTACTTTAACTTATCTTTTTCTTAAGCAGAAATTTACTTCCAGTTTGTGTTTTTTATAATATTTACATTAATATATTATGCGATCCATTACTACTTTCCATTGATGCCTTTTTTTTCCTTCTGAGTATATTCAAATATTAACCTAAAGTTGTAGAAATCTGTGATAGGCATTTCAGAATGAGTGGCTATGATATATGTCAAGAAAAGAAAATACTTAACTACTGGTGCTTACTTCTTTCTCACTTTGTCTTCTTCTGTCATAGTTATCACTAAAATATGAAACAAAAGAGGGTTACTCAAGACAAGCTTCTACACCAAAATAAATAAATAAAAGCAAAAACAAAAACAACCAAACACATACCTTGAGTAAGTAAAAGTAAACCACTTTACCTGGTGGGTTTTGTGAGTGTATTTTTTTGTGATTATTATATATATACATACATATGCATACATATATATGTATGTATGTATATATATACACGAGTGAAAAGTTATCTTTTTTAAAAATAACATTTTAATTTCATCTAATAAACAGTAACATGTTAAGAAACCATTATACATATCAGTGACTAGGTCTCTATAACCTAGTGCAGATTGCATTATATAAAAAGTTCATTTTGGGAAAACTTATGTTTTACTCCTATTTTCATTATCAATATTTTTATTCTGTATGGTTTTACTTCTTTTTATGTATTTTACATGCTTGGGGAAAGCTCTATTGTGTTTGTATTGGTGGATATTAGCCAGTGTTAGTTTTCCGTTCCCTGTAACAGTAAACATATCATGACTGTTGAAGACATTCATGGCGATGCTGTGCTTTAAATAGAACCCAGAGAGGGTGAAACGCTGCTTCTTTGGTGTTTCTATCCTGAAGTAATTTTTCCAATTTATCTTCATTGAAGTGCATTGTGGTAAATGACTATGTACATTTAAAGATTAACTCTTCTTGAAGACACTGATATATTTACATTAAGGAACATATCACCTTAAATGCCTCTGAATTTTCTTGATACCAAAATGAAAATAATAATACATTTTCAGAAGGAATTATAATGAATTAGTTGTAACTTGTTACATGTAAGCATGAGTCCAGATATTAAGCCCAAAATAGATAAACTTCATAGTTGGGTGTAAATCACATTTTTCACAGTCCAATTTAATAGACAAAATTTTCCTTATATGGTTCTAACATACACACACCATTATGTGACTGTCTTTAAAAGTATCCAGTCACTTAAATAAAAATAGTAAGAATGTGAAGAAGGAATTTGTGAGAAGTAAATGAAGGATAATTTTTATTTCCTCTTCTATGTCACTATTTGATAAGTATCAAGTTTATAAAAATCATCCCTAAGAATTTCATTTGCCATTTTCTTAAAAAAATATATAGGCTAGGCATGAGTGTTAACCCCAGAAATAGCTGGGAGTACCTGAGTTAAATTCCTGACTCTAGCTCCTGACTCTAACTCCCCTCTGCTGGTTCATTCCCTAAATGGCCATAACAGCTGGAGCTGAGCTGATCCCAAGCCAGGAGCTTCCTCGGGTTTTCCCATATGGCTGCAGGGGCCCATGCCTTTGGGCCATCTTCCATTGCTTTCCTACGTCATATAGAGAGAACTGGATCAGAAAAGGAGCAGCCAAGTCATGAATCTGTGCCCATTTGGGATGCTGGTGCCACAGGTGGAGGCTTAGCCTACTTTGCCCCATGTTTGCTTGTTGACATAGTTTTATTTAGAATACTGTGATGTGTGTGCATGTGTGTATTGACTCTCATCTCAATCTGAAGGCCACCAGACTCAAAAATTAAGTAATACATACATTCTCAGATTAAATATAATTGTGCTACAGGGGAAATTTTCCCTTTGAGAAAGGACAGAGGGGAGACTTGTAGCACATATGGGTTTCTAAATTTTCTGAAAAGTTTTTGAAAGCTGTCATCTGGTTTCATATGAACTGAGAAAAATAAACATTCTTTAATCAGGCTCTGTTTATATTCCCTATAAGTGGTTTCCAATCCACCACTGGCCAATGTTCTTGACCTTTCCCTCTAGGAAACATACACATTTACTTTTAGTTCAGTTATGGTTCTACCACAAAATACCTGAGAATGAATTTCTCAGGATTTAAATGGTGAGATTTATTACTCACATTTCTGCTGGTAGCAAAGTTGGATATTAACACTTACAGGTACTGTGTCTGGGATGGGCTCACACTCATACCTTGACCTCACATGGCAGAAGAAGGAATGGGGGTGGATGGCCTAGCTAACTGTATCACATCTATTCATGAAGTTACTAATCCCAATTATGAGGGTTCCACCATCATCACTTAATCCTAACAGCCTAATCTTTAAATACTATCTCACAGGCTGTTAAGTTTCAAAGCATTAGTTGGATGGAAGGGTGCATTCAGATGATTCTAATATCCTCCATGACTATTGTTGTAAAACCTGTTAAAAAGCATGCTATCAGGGGGCAGGCATTAGGCCAGCAGTTAATAAACAGATTAGGATACTTGTGTTCCATACAGAGTCTCTGGACTTGACACTTGGCTTTGATCCTGACTCCAGCTGCTTGGTAATGTAGACCCATGGAGGCAGTGGGCTGATGACCCAGATTGGGTTCCTGCCACTTGCATGGGAGACCTTGATTGAGTTCCAGGCTTCCAGCTTCTGACCCCGGCCAGGAGTTGTATGGTCATTTATAGAGACAATTAGTGGATGGGATATGTCTCTCTTTGTCTCTCTGCTTTACTTTCTCTCCTTCCAACTTGACTTAACTATGACTTCCTCAAATAAATCTAGTTTCTCAAAAAATCTGCCATTAATCTTTTTTTTTAAGATTTATTTTCATTTATTTGAAAGACAGAATTACAGAGAGAGGTAGAGACAGAGAGAGAAGTCTTCCATCCGATGGTTCACTCCCCAGAGGGCCGCAATGGCCGGAGCTGCGCCAATCCAAAGCCAGGAGCCAGGAGCTTCCTCCGGGTCTACCCACGTGGGTGCAGGGGCCCAAGGACTTGGGCCATCTTCTACTGCTTTCCCAGGCCATTGCAGAGAGCTGGATCAGAAGTGGAGCAGCCGGGTCTCACCCATATGGGATGCAGGTGCTTCAGGCCAGGGCGTTAACCCGCAGCGCCACAGCGCCAGCCCCTGCTGTTAATTTTTTATCTAGTATATTTTTGACTGAAATATTCTTTAAGGCATACATTTAAAAAAGAATGCACAATGTGCATGTTGTCCCCTATACACAATAGTTACCATGACCTTGACATGGTGTGGCTCAGATGCTGTTTCTCCTGATGTACACTTACCTTTTTGTCTCCATATCTGTACTTGCCTTCTCAACCATCTTACCACTGAGGCATTCCTGAAAATCATAGTTATAATTGCATATGTTCTTATTTGATCTTAGTAATTAACACTATGTGTTTTGATGTTCTCACAAGCTATGTTTCACCACTTTCTTTAATTTTATCAGTGTCTATATTCTTTAAATATTACTGACTTAATGAATGATTCTAATTAAAATATTATCTTTTTACATAAAATATGAACTAACAAAGAAAAATATATATTGATTTACTGTATATCAAAGAGAGAGAATGTGAAAAACTGCCTCATTATTGCTCCCTAAAGGAATTCCCTCATGTGCTGTTCCAGGGAAAATACATGTCATTGTAGACAAAATTAGTTAGTCTTATTTTGCTTGAGCTAAGAAATTATCATTTAAGTGTATGTCCTTTTATGTTTAAAGCTTTGGAGTTTATCTAACAACATCCTGATACACAGTCATGTCTAAAATCTTCCCTTATTGTGTGATAGATATTTTTAGAAGCAGGGGGACATAAATATCCTAGTAACTGAAAATCTATTTACTTCTACCAAATATTTCAAGAGACTTTCTGGTTTATTTGCCTGTATTAAAAAAAAGAAAACCAGTACTTCAAATTTGTTTCAGTTACGAGAATTCCATTACTTCTAAATTCCCTGATAAATTTCAGTTATTAGACTGTAAGTTTTTTAACCAAGTGAAAAACATGCCTGCACTAAGTACCTGTCTACATTAGTTTATTAACATTAAGCAACTCACTGCCTGTACAGTATGCTTCATGTATATCTAACAATTTTATTACTTATATTCATCTTAATCTTCATTGAGATTGTAGCAATCTGTATGATATCAGCAATGTTTGAAAGGGGTTATATTTTTTTCAAATACTAACACAGTTTGCTATTAAGTTTTGTGATTTTTTTCTTTCATGAAATGGGCATATATATATTAGAGGGAAATTTATTTTGAAGTCTCAGTTAACAAAGTTACTCTTATTGAAAATGGACATCATTTTCCTGATTTGGAAGAGCTTTTAAGCTGACAGCACATATTACTTAAAAGAGTTTTTAAAACCTTAAAACATATGGCAATTTAGTTGTTTTTTGAAAAGGAAATTTGGACATTTTTTAGATCATCAATTTAATCTTTTACACTCTTGAGTATACCTGATTTACAGGTTGAAATGAAATAATTATAGGTACTTTTATGCTTCTGATTCAACTCCCTGCTCATGGCTTAAGGAAAGCAGTGGAGGATGACCCAAGTGTTTGGGCCCCTTCCATCCACGTGGGAGATCTAAAAGAAGCTCCTGGCTCTTGACTTCCTCCTGGCCATGCCCTGGCCTTTGAGGCCATCTGGGGAGTGAATCAGCATTAGAGGATCTCTCTCATTCTCTCTCTCTGTTTCTCCCTCTCTCTGTAATTCTGACTTTCAAAAAATAAATACACCTTAAAAAAAAAAAAACACTGCTTGCTTGAATTCCAGTGATTGTCAGGATAATTCTTACTGAACCACACTTTCCTTCTTTATGCTAAATTTATATTAATTTTCATGAAAATATGATTTCTAAGTATAATGTAAACAATTTGACTTATTGTTAGAATGAGTCCATATTTCCTTTTAATAGAATACATTCATTTCTCAGATCACAGCAGACTGAGGTCAAAATGAATCAAATATATAATTTTACTTCTAGTATAGGGAATTTTTGAAATATTGGGAACACGAAGCCTCAGGACCCATGTCCACTGATAAGGTTCATAAATAGTAGAGCATTTTTATGAAAGATGCTGAACACTTCTGTTTTTGTGCTATTTTTGGTTACAGATATGTTGCATGTTGCTTTTTTTTTTTTAAAGTTTGGTTTCTCTGATGAAATGTGCGAAAAGGGAGAAGGGAGATCAGAAATAGCTTTTGTACTTTTCAGATGCTTTCTTTTTATTCCATAACATTTTCAACCAGTGACATTAATTATAATAAAGGTGTCAGTCTCTAAAAGGGTTGGAGAAAGATAGTTGCCTAAGTTGTTAATAAGATTTGCAAGAGCTTGAAGTCCTTTAAGAATAGTTTCCTAAGAAACAGAAAATGCTATTGAACCTTGGTGACCATAACACCAGTAAAAATCAATAGAGTTATAGTTAGTGATTTTGCACCACACATCAAAAGAACAAGGAGATTTTGTTATTACATATAGGTAAAGACATTTATAAGTGGCAAAATGTGATGTATATTTGAGCGGACAATAAAAGTGGAACTAGGAATTAAGAAACCACATGACCTACACTGACTCCTGAAATTGTTCTTAGGAATATACACATATTTCAAATCAGAAACACAATGAGAGTTTCTCCAACAATATTCATTGTTGACAAGAAGATATTGTATTTTAGGATATGTAGTAGAAAATGGGAATCTAATTAGTAATAACCCAAACAAGCAAAATTTCCTGCTGTCTTGGAGTTTACATTCTAGTGAGAGAAAGAAAACATAAACTAAAGAGTATGTTACTTGTTGAAAATCGCTATGGGGAACATATATCAGGAGAAGAGGATAACACATTTCAATGATAGTTTGTTGCTATCTTGAGCAATTTCTAGGCACTTTCTCACTGAAGAGATTTCCAATTATAATACACAAGGACATGAGGGATCTTATTGTGTGGACAATTAGGGAAAGAGTCCTCAGAGAGAGCTGAGAGTAAGGGCAAGAAACAGACCAGCTGATGCGCATGATGTACTCAGGGAAAAAGGAAAAGAGCAGGCGAGGATAGAAAGGAGTGAGAAGTCACCTTCTGGCTCCTGGGGACAGAATAGAGCCCAGGGCCTCATCATGGCAGCCTTCTTTGAAGCCCTATTCTGATTCTTATTCTTATAGTCATAATATGGACATTGAACTTCACTCTGAGAGGGGAGAAGGATTTGAGAGGAGGGTTACATCAGCAATTTTACAGTTCATATTCTACAAGCTAGATGTGCCACTAGAGTTAATTTCATTTGCAGTAGAATTAAAGGTGAAAGGCAGGTTCGTAGCAAACTGAGGGGTTTCTTCTCAGAGCATGATGCAAGTTATCAGGTTTGCACTTTCATGGGAGTTACAATCCAAAGGGGTTGGTGGATGATCTCTAGGGCTTTGACTGAAATTCTGTGAATTGTCCCCTATGGCCAAAAGCATCATAATCATATAATACAGGTCCTACATGTAGGGTGTACTTAAATGGAACAGCTATTTTGTCCAATCTTGATGCCAAAAGTATATCACACCATAAGAGGACTATTCCCAATGATTCATTTGTAATAACAACTAATTTACCCAATTTTACCAAGTTTTGTCTTTTCAGAAAATGATGAAGCAACAACACCCTTTGCATAAGGTGACAGAATTAGAGTCAGGGGACAGCCAATTAAATGTCAGAATATTTTGCTTTTGATATTGAATAAGAAGTGTCGATACTTTCAAAAATAATTTTTGTGAAAATGATAACTGGATTCTCAATAAATACTGTCTATACAAAATTTAAGAGTGGTGTCTTTTATATACAACAACATTCATAAGAAATACTGCAAAAGGCTGATTTCAGTGAAGAGCAATTCAGTAAATAAATACAACAAAATAAATGTACAAGATGGTGCATTTTGTTAATTTATTTTGACAAGCATAATTGGGTTTGAATTATTTATGTGGTTTGTGAATTTTTCTATATGAGGTAAATGAACTGTAATATAATTTTTAAAGAATATAAAATGTTCTTATCAATTCATTTCAGCACTCCATAATTGAGATTGTTTTTTGAAAAAGGAATAAAAAACCTTAGCTTTGTCTGTCAAATATATTGTGTTTGAAGTTTAATTACTTAGGCAGGGATTCCATATATAATTATCATATGGCTTAAGAAACAAAATGCTATTATTAAGAGATTCCTTTTCATTTATCTTAGATCAGAGAGAAAAGATAATTAATTGCATGATAATTCTAAGAAGTAATTTCACAAAAGTCAATTTTGTTAAAGGAATAGCAGAATCACATATTTCTAAATTATTTATGCAACCTTATTCTTAAACTATACCTAAGGCCGGCACTGCAGCTCACTTGGCTGATCCTCCACTGCAGCGCTGGTACCCCAGGTTCTAGTCCCGGTCGGGGCGCCGGATTCTGTCCCGGTTGCTCCTCTTCCAGTCTAGCTCTCTGCTGTGACCCGGGAGTGCAGTGGAGGATGGCCCAGGTCCTTGGGCCCTGTACCCACATGGGAGACCAGGAGGAAGCACCTGGCTCCTGGCTTTGGATCGGCACAGCGCGCCGGCCACAGCGCACCTGCTGTGGCGGCCATTTGGGGGGTGAATCAATGGACAAAGGAAGACCTTTCTCTCTGTCTCTCTCTCTCTCTCTCTCTCTCTCTCACTGTTTAACTCTGCCTGTCAAAAAAAATACCTAGAAGCACAATAATCTATAATTACTTGTCGCTCCCCCTCTTCGTGGAGGAACGACACAGGACCCTGTGCTGTTCTTTCGTCTGCTCGGCCCTCCCCGGGTTTGCTGCTGGTTCTTCCCGGGTTGGCTACCATCCCTTCCACCTCCGTGGAAGGGCGGTTCCCCCTGGCCACTTTCCCCACTTCCGCAGGGGAGCGGCACACCGCCGGCCGGCTCTCTCGGGGGCTGCACAGGTGTTCCTTCAGATAGATGTTCCCCTTATATGTTCCTGGTGCATGTTGTTTCTCTCCTCCTTTATAGTCCTCTTCCACCAATCCCAACTCTGCTACCCACACGCCGAGTACGCTGCTCTCCTCCAATCAGGAACAGGTCCTGCCCCTGCAGGTCGTCACTCAAGCTGGCGAGAGGCAGCTGCATAGAAGTTGTTACTCCCTTCTCAGCGCCATATTGTGGGAAAGCAGATGCATAGAATAAGTCTTAATTCCAGTAACTTAGTCTAGTCCGAGTTGCTCCCAGTTGCTCCCCACATTACTTATATAATTATCTGTCACAAAAGATGTTATCACCTGATAAATATCATTCAGTGACAAAGTGAAAGAAATGGAAGAGAACATAAGCATTAAGAAAAATAAAAATTATTATGACAGTATTATATGTGTTCATATATATTCCAATAATACTTTTTTTAAAGACCTATCTATTTATTTGAAAGACAAGGTATGGAGAGAGACAGAGGGAGAGATAGAGAGAGAGGGAGAGCTCTTCAATTACTAGTTCATTTCCCAAATTGCTGCAACATCCAGGGCTGGGCCATGGTGAAGCCAAGAACCAGGAGCTTCGTCTGAGTCTCCAATGGCTATTCTGGGGCCCAAGGACTTGGGCCATCTTCCTCTGCTTTCCCAGGCACATTAGCAGGAAGCTGGATCAGAAGTGGAGTAGTCCCTGTATGGGATACTGGTGCCATAGGCAGAGGCTTTACCTGTTATGCCACAGCACCCGACCCCTCGATAATTCTTTAATAGCAGTAGTCAAAGAGGCATAAATGGTGAAATATTTAAAATAGCTTTTTTTTTTTTTTTTTTTTTTTTGCCAGAGTGTCTTGGCTTTCCATGCCTGAAATACTCTCATGGGCTTTTCAGGCAGATTGTAATGCCTTTTGGGCTGATTCTGAGGCCAGAGTGCTATTTAGGACATCCGCCATTCTATGAGTCTGCTGAGTATCTCGCTTTCCATGTTGGATCACTCTCCCCTTTATTTATTCTATCGGTTAGTATTAGCAGGTACTAGACTTGTTTATGTGATTCCTTTGACTCTTAGTCCTTTCATTATGATCAATTGTGAACTGAAATTGATCACTTGGACTGGTGAGATGGCATTGGTACATGCCACCTTGATGGGATTAAATTGGAGTCCCCTGGTATGTTTCTAACTCTACCATTTGGGGCAAGTCAGCTTGAGCATGTCCCAAATTATACATCTCTTCCCTCTCTTATTCCTACTCTTATGTTTAACAGGGATCACATTTCAGTTAATTTTTAACACTTAAGAATAACTGTGTATTAATTACAGAATTAAACCAGTCATATTAAGTAGAACAGACAAAAAAACTACTAAGAGGGATAATGTATTAAGTTGTTCATTAACAGTCAGGGCTATGCTGATCAAGTCACAGTTTCCCATAGTGAGACACAGATATCTTAACCAACATCTTTACCACCAGGCCAAGAGTCCTTTGAAAAAATACATTCAAATGCATGAATAAATGGCAAAGCTATAAATAACACCTAGGCTTGTGGTGCATTTTAAGTTTGACACCAGATAAGATCTGCTTTATTCACCACTTCACCTCAGAGACAATAAAATACTTGATTCCATTGAGCTAATAATGCTATCTTTGTGTCCCTATAGGCTGTGCACTCTATAGCAAAACATTAAATAGGGTTTATAATTTTACCTTATTGAATTGGTAACGTACTAACTTGTGAGTTCTTTGAAAACTGAAATTATGCTTCATTTATTTTCTAATGCTTCCTTTTGTGCCTGAAACAGAGTAGGTAATGAAATTGGGGGGCAGAGTAGCATGCTTGTGTTGATGACACAGTAATGGCTCACTAAGGAAAGCCTGAGGAATCACTGTCTCCATTCTTAGTTGCCCGTTCTTTCTTGTTCACTTATCGTTCATCCCCACTGACTCCACTAAAAAGGTCAGCAAATGCTGTCATTTTTAACGTACTCGGATTGTTGTTGGTGTGTCCACGTCTTTATTTGCCTCTCAGTGACATTTGCCACCATTTAAAATGCCCTTTCAGGATGACTGCTTTCTTAAAATTCTTTAGCTGTATCTTTGTTTTTCTCCAACATCTATTTTTCTTTTTGACTGTTTTCTTTATAAGCTTCTGCTGCTCAATTTTATCATCCCGTTTTGGAGCATCCTAAGACTGTGTCCTCTTACCTATCCCTCTGAGATCTCTCCTTGGTTATCTCATTATATTTGTAAGGAGAAAGAAAATTCCAAGTCAGATCCCTGTTCGATTTTGATCTGAATCCTTCCTTTATCTGTCACCTCACTTGCTGTACTTCACCTTCACTCTCATGATTAAGCCACAATGACCCCTCATGGTCCATTATGTGCACCATGAACGAGATTGTTAGTTCTCACAAGTCTCTGCGATGTGCTTTTCTCTTTGGTATGCCCAAAGCATATTTGTTAGCCCTCTTGGATTTAGTTAATGCCATTGAAATAGTTCTAATCAAAGGGATGTAGGCGGAAATGATGTATGCCATTCATTGTCAGATAGGACTCTTGAAAGTTTTGCTGCAGGGTTCTACTCATGATCTTGCCCTGCCTCCTAGTCAGGTGCAGAGGATACAGAGAGTATTAATTCATTATGAAGTGCTACATTACACATCTATTCTACTTTGTCACTGGGGAGGGGTGATCTGCTGCATTATTTCCATTTCATTTTCTGTTTTTCTTTAATGTTATGTGTAAATGCAGACAGTTTGCACTTTTGAATTTCTGTGGACAACACTGGCAAGTTTATTTAGTTTTGCAGAAGTGTAGTTCCAGAGCAGACCTTTCTTGTAGTAAGACAAATACCATTTGTTCATTCATTGGACAGATGTCTGCTTTGAAGAATCTTTGGGGAGATGTGTTGCTTTTTTCAAGTGCTCTTTGCCTTATTCTGTTGTCAGTTTCCCTTTGCTGTCATTCTGTTTTCCTCTTCACTAACTCATTTTTCTTAGTGAGCCTCACCTTTGCTTCTGTTTCTATTCTATTCTTAGGACATTATCATTCAGGGCTGCCTTCTCCCGGGCGGGCCCCATGCACCTTTTCTGAAGTTAGTGCTTAGAGATAATCATTGTGATAATACACAGGGCAGACTCTCTAGAGGGGTTGGGGAAGGGAGGGTGTGCTTCTGTTCCCCTCTTCTCTTTTCTTAGTAGCTGTCCCTGGATTTTTGTTTTTCTCTATGAAAACATGCAGTAGAGACATGGCAGAGAACTTTCATGGATTTGGTGGTGCTGAGCATGTGAGTGAGTGACGAGATTCAGTTTCCTAGTTAAACCCTTACAAGTTTTTTATGGGGCCAGTGCTGTGGTTTAGTAGATAAGGCCTCTGCTGGTGGTGCTGGTATCACATATGGGCACTATTTAAAGTCCTGGCTGCCCCACTTCCTATCCAGTCCTCTACTAAAGTCCTGGGAAAGCAATGGAAACTGGCCCAAGTGCTGGGGACCCTGCACCCATGTGGGAGACTCAGAAGAAACTCCTGTATCCTGGCTTCAGATCAGCCAGGCTCTGGGCATTTTGGCCATTGCGGGAGTGAACCAGAGGATGGAAGATCTCTCTGTGTTTCTCCCTCTCTCTGTCAGTAACTCTGCCTCTCAAATAAGTGAATAAATCTTTTTCAAAAAGAAGTTTTCTATGAACTAGATATGCAAATATTTTTGCAGACACTCATTTTCCAATTTATAAATCAACACCATAAGATAAGTAGTATTGTACTCATTTTGGTCTTTAGAGATAAGGAAAGTTTATACTTTTTTATAAAATAAATTTAAGAAAAATCTTCAAGATTAATAAACTCTACTCATTTCTTTGTTCTGTATTCTCTCCCTAATATCAGAGCAAGTGGTGAGTTGTTTAAATTTTAGCTTTCGCATTTGCTTTCATATCAGATAAAACTCAATGCTTTATGATACCCTGCTAAGAACAGAGACTTTGGACACTTAAAGTTCAAATTGAAAAATTTATTTCAACTGGAGTTGTGCTGATTTGGGATTTCAAGAGGTACTTAAAATTCTATTTGATATATGAATAATCTTGGGCAAATATGTAATCATGGACTCTAGGTGACTGAGTTTAAATCAAAACAGCATTTTTATTTACCCTTATAAATAATAAAATGCCAAAAAAAGAGAACTTGTCAAGATAACTGTGTCTCATAATGAGACTTACATAATATATATTTAAGGTTATAGGGAAGCAGGAACGTCTCATAATACTTTCAGATGCAATTTTTTGGTATATGTGTTTATATACACAAACTCATGTGCTGATAAGTGCAGAGGCAAAAATGTGAAATAATTACAATACGAGAATGAACATTATTATTATAAAAGGTTGAGAACTGTATTTAAGCATATATTCCATTTGTAAATTTCTTGACTTTTTTTCTCCTGTATTTCAAATCCTCACATCTGATAATTACAGTGTGATGAGTACATTCCCTGAAAATAGTTAATTCTCCTCAAATGTGAATCAAAACTGACAACGAACACTGTGTAAAGATACAAATTTGACCATTTGATTTATTATCTCTCATTGCTTACAAAATAAATCAACATATCATAGCTTAATGTTCCTCAGATTTGACACTGAGACAGAAACACACATTTGTAGTTTTGTTTTCTCAATACCCTTATAAGAGACCAATCTGACTTCATATAGACATGACCAGAAAATACCCATCAAACAACATATTGCAGTTGTACTCTCAAAAGCACAAGACAAAAAGAAAATCCTAAAATTTACAAGTGAAAAGTGCCAGGTCATTTTTATTGAAACTCCAACTCAAGGACATATAACACTATGAATAAACCAAAACTAAATTTTGTAGAAGGAAATAAATAATACAGTTGAGTAGAAATAAATGAAAACACCAGCTGAATAGACAATACAAAAGCTTAATAAGGGTCAGATGTTTGACTGATTGAAATATCAGTTAAGGTACTCATATCCCATTTCAAATACAAATGTTTGATACCTGTCTCTGGCCTCTGACTCCAGCTTCCTGATAATCCAGACCCTGGGAGGCAGTAGTTATGGAATAAGTTATTTGGTGGCTGCCACCTACATGGGAGACCTGGATTAAGTTAAAGCTCCAGGTTTCGGGCCGGTGCCGCTGCTCACTAGGCTAATCCTCCGCCTGTGGCTCCAGCACCCTGGGTTCTAGTCCCAGTCAGGGCGCCAGATTCTGTCCCTGTTGCCCCTCTTCCAGGCCAGCTCTCTGCTGTGGCCCGGGAGTGCAGTGGAGAATGGCCCAAGTGCTTGGGCCCTGCACCCCATGGGAGACCAGGAGAAGCACCTGGCTGCTGCCATCGGATCAGCGCAGTGCACCAGCCGCAGCCCACAGGCCGCAGCGACCATTGGGGGGTGAACCAATGGCAAAGGAAGACCTTTCTCTCTGTCTCTCTCTCTCATTGTCCACTCTGCCTGTCAAAAAGGAAAAAAAAAAAGAAAAAAAAAGAAAAAAAAAAGCTCTAGGTTTCTGCTTAGCTCAGGCCAGGCCAGGCCAGGCCAGTGCAGGCATTTTGGGAGTGCACCAGCAGACAAGAGTTCTGTCTCTCTTTCTCTCTCTATTTCTCTCTCTCTCTCTCTCTCTCTCTGTGTGTGTGTGTGTGTGTATCATTATCCATCTTCTTGTCAAGTAAATAATTAGATTTTTAAAATAAATCAATGAAATGAACTCTCAGCTAAACTGAGAGTAAAAGGAGAAAAATCAAATCTAATATGGAAATGGAAATGTTACAACTGATAAAGGAGAAATAAATAAGGATAAGTAGGGATTATTGTTCACTAGTTATATGCCAACAGATTGGAAGAGATACTTAATGTGCAAAACATTCATATTGAACCACAAAGTCATACATCGCTAGAACAGACAAGTAACACATAGTTGCATTGAACATCAGGTCTGTGGTGCTTAAGGCAGCCCTGTCCCACAGAGCTCTGTCTTGGCTTTAAATGCTCCCCATATTCACATATGTCAAAATTCAATAAAACCAATGAGGTTATTTTAAACATAGAACGTGTTTCACTTCAGGACCATATCCTGTTTACCAATAAGGTTAGGTTATAAAGAATAAAATTACACCCACAGGCTTTTAAATTTACACAGAAACTCAGCTAAAATGAGAGGACATAAAAATATATACTACTAACAAACAACCCAGAACATACCTAAGAATGTCAATGCCTAATATCATGAGAGTGAGCTTTAAGGATGAAGATATTATTAGAAAGCTTTCTTCCCTAGGACCGGATATATGACTTGCTATTCCTAAAGTAGGAACCTTGCACTTGTTTTTCAGGGTTCCTGTGGATATAGACTTATTTTGCATGCCTGGGAGCTGCTATCATCACTACTGTGTCCAATCCCAGAGAATGAAGCCTCTGAGTCGTAATCTGCATCCTGGTCTTTTTCCCATCCTCATCTTCCTCGGGGAACCGTCTGGTCATCAGCGAGAGCTTGTGAATTGCCTCCTCCGCTGAGTGTGTCATCTTGGACACACGCACCTCAGTGTCTTCTTCATTCGGATGGCTCTGCAAGAGAAGGTGGAAGCTGCTGCCCAGCAGCAGGAGTGCGCGCTGCAGGATTATTCACAGGAAGTCTTCCAAGCCCTGGTGACACTCATCCACGTGCTGGCGAGGGTTCATGTTGCAAAAGAGGTTTTTAGATGGAAGTTTGGGCAGTTGTACCAGCAGGGCATTACTCTTAGCCTCTGCCTCAGTCACACCAACTCTTGGCTGCTTCTTCACACACAGAACGTCTTCATTGTGAAACCCAGGCTATGAGTATGAATGCAGATCTCATAGTCATTGCAAGAAGGCCAGAGGTCCTCCGCCTGGATCCGGGGATCTCTGATGCAAACACTCACAAATTCCTCTTCTGCTGCTCTGGAAACATCTTCAGCACAGAACACAATCACCTCCTTGCTGGAGGGCTTTCTGCAGGAGGAAGTGCCCTGGGGAACCCTGGCCTTGCCTTAACTCCTCTCTGTCACACTTGCCACATGTACCTGTGTAGACTGAATGCAATCACCATCAAATCATCCATGATGATCTTCATAAATCCAAACAAAACAGTCAGAAAATTCACATGAAAGAACAAAAGACTCTGAATTGCTGAAGCAGAATTGAAAGGAGCAAACCCAGAGGTATCACAATACCAAATGGTAGACATCCTACATGGCTGTGAAAACTAAAACAACATGGTATTGGCATAAAAACGGATATACTAGTAGAACAGAATGGAGAGCCCAGAAATGAACCCACATGCTTAAAACTTGATTATTGCAAAAGGTACCAAAAATATACCAGAAAAAGGACAGTCTATTCAATAAGTAGTGTTCTAAAAACTGGGTGAGTCTATGTAGAAAACTGAAGATTGATCCCTGCTTCTCACTTTACAACCATATCTCTAGGTGCCTCAAAGGCCTAAATGTAAGACCTGAAACTATGACACTAATCAAAGAAAATATAAGACATTGGCACAGGCAATGATTATTTTATAAAACCATAAAAGCATGGGCAACAAGAGCAAAAATAGCATGGGATAATGCCAAACAAAAAGCTCCTACAGTAAAGGAAATCATCCAAAGGGTTAAGAGACTACTGAAAATGGAATAAAATATTTGCGCCCTATGCATCTGATGAAGAATTAATAACTAGAACATATAAGGAACGAGCTAAAAACAAATAATGCAGTTAAGAGGTGGTTAAAGGATCTGAATCAACATTTCTGAAAAGAATTACAAATGACCAACAAATTTAGGAAAGCAATCTCTATATCATTAGTCATGAGGTAAATGCTAAGCAAAACCACTGTGAGATATCATGTCACTCAAGATAGAATGGCTATTATCAAAAAGGAAGGTAAATTAAAGCAAATGTTGATAAGGATATGGCTAAAAGGGAACACATATAACACAGTTGATAGGAATGAAAATTAATACAGTCATTATAGAAAACAGGATAGCGTCCTCAAAAGCGTAGAAGATCTACCATGTGTCCAGTTAACCCTTTTCAGGGTATATATTCAAAGGAAAAGAAATCAGCATATATAAAGAGATACCTGCATTCCACATTCAATGCAGCACTATTTACAATAGCTAAGATATGGAATCGACCTACATGTCCATTAATGGGTGAATGTATGAAGAAATGTGCTTTATATGCACAGTGGAATGTTACTCATCCATAAGAAAGAATGAAATCCTGGCACTTGCAGCAAAATGGATGGAGATGGAGATAATTATGTTAAGTGGAAAAAGAAGCCAGACATAGAAGGACAAATACTGTATATTCTCTCACATGCAAACGCTTTAAAAATGTTGGTCTGAATTTAGACTTGGGATTACTGGGGGTGGGAGATTGAATAAAATAAAATCAGAAGTAGTAAGTTCTAGTGTTCCACAGTACAGTGGGGTGACTGTGGTTCACAGAAATGTATCATACACTGCAAACAGAACTTAAGCAGAGGAGATGATAAACTGCAAACACAAAGAAAAGAACAGTGTCGCTCCCCCTCTTCGTGGAGGAACGACACTAAGCCCTGCCTAGGCTTCATATCCGAGTCACGGCACCATTATGTTGCTCCCCGTCTTCGTGGAGGAACGACACAGGACCCTGCGCTGTTCTTTTGTCTGCTCGGCCCTCCCCGGGTTTGCTGCTGGTTCTTCCCGGGTTGGCTACCGACCCTTCCACCTCCGTGGAAGGGCAGTTCCCCCTGCCACATTCCCCACTTCCGCGGGGGAGCGGCACACCGCCGGACGGCTCTCTCGGGGGCTGCACAGGTGTTCCTTCAGATAGATGTTCCCTGGTGCATGTTGTCTCTCTCCTCCTTTATAGTCCTCTTCCACCAATCCCAACTCTGCTACCCACACGCCGAGTACGCTGCTCTCCTCCAATCAGGAGCAAGATCAGCTCCTGCAGCTCAGTCAATCAAATTGGCGAGAGGCAGCTGCGTAGAAGTTGTTACTCCCTTCTCAGCGCCATATTGTGGGAGAGAAGATGCATAGAATAAGTCTTAATTCCAGTAACTTAGTCTAGTCCGAGTTGCTCCCCACAGAACAGAACACAGAAAAGTGATTTGTCTGGCTTGATTCGTTTATGCTGTGTGATGTGTTGAAATTTTGCACTGTCCTCTCAATATTGCATGTTAATCACAATGCTAAAAAGAAAAAACAAATTGTTGGCAAGGATGCAAAGGTATCAGAACTTCTGCTGCATTGCTGGTGTGATGGTAAAATCATGCAGTTTCTATGGAAGGAGGTATGGGATTTCCTCAAAAGAACTTAATCAGAGGAACCACCATATGGTCTAGTAATTTCACTTACAAGTTTATACACAAAAGAATTAGAAGCAGAACTGGAACATATATTTTGCTTTAATGACTCTGATACTCATAGTAATAGACAAAAGTGAGAACAAATAAAATATCCACAGAGAGGAGAATAAAAAATGTGATATTACATGGCGTATTATGGAATATTATTTAGCCTCAAAAATAATTGACATTCTAAGGACCTGGCATTTGGCACAATGGTAAAGCTGCTGCTAGGGACACCTGTGTCCTATATCAGAGTTTCTGTTTTGAATTCCTGCTCCTCTTTCCATCCATTCCAGCTTCATGCTAATGCCCACACTGAGAGGCAGCAGGTGCTGGCTCAAATTGTTGGGTCCCTGCTATCCATGTGGGAGACTTAATTTGAGTTCCTGGCTCTTAGCTTTGGTTTGAGCTAACTCTAGCTGTGTGTGTACATTTAGGGTTTGAACCAGTTAGTGAAAGATCTCCCTCATTCTTTGTCTCTTTCTCTTTCTTTCTCTGAATCTGTCAAATAAATGAGTAAGTAAGTAAGTAAGTAAATAAAAATTCTAACATGTGTTATAACATGAAATACTATTAAAATATCATTGTGATAAGTACAGTAAGCAGAAGAAATATCCAAGCTAGAAGACAAATCTTCAGAAATTTTTCAGTCAGACAAATAGAACAAGAAATTAGAAAACTTAAAATCAATCTTGGAGATTTATGGGATACTGTCAAACGACCCAACACACAAGTTTTAGAAGTTACCTAAATGAAAGATCTCTGTAAGTGAGATCCCAGTGGAAAGAACAGGTCTTCAAAGAAGGAGGTACCTTTCTCTGAAGGGAGGAGAGAACCTCCACTTTGAATATGACCTTGTCTAAACAAGATAAGAGTCGGAGAACTCCAGGGGCTTCCATAGCCTTGGAAACTCATGACTGGTGCATAGGGAGATTACTGATGCCATAAACAGGAGTGTCAATTTGTAAAGTCAACAACAGGAGTCACTGTGCACTTACTCCTCATGTAGGATCTCTGTCCTTAATGTGCTGTACATTGAGATTTAATGCTATAACGAGTACTCAAACAGTATATTTCACCTTGTGTTTCTATGGGGGTGCAAACTGTTGAAATCCTTACTTAATGTATACTAAACTGATCTTCTGTTAAAAAAAAAAAAAGAAGAAATTAGCAATTCCCAACTTGACTCTCACTGGGATTAAACATGACAATAGGTCTGATCTGATTTCATCATCATTTTAAAAATCATCTATTATTTTTCACTTTATGTTTGTGTGGGAGCAAACTGTTGAAATCCTTACTTAATGTATACTAAGCTGATCTTCTGTATATAAAGAGAATCGAAAATGAATCTTGATGTGAATGGAAGGGGAGAGGGAGTGGGAAAGGGGAGGGTTGCGGGTGGGAGGGACGTTATGGGGGGGAAGCCATTGCAATCCATAAGCCGTACTTTGGAAATTTATATTCATTAAATAAAAGTTAAAAAAAAGAAGTTCCTAAAGATGTGCAAAGAATGCAATAATTACAGAAAATGTCCTCAATTTGGTGAAAAAAATAAAAGGAATGTCCAAGTATTGGAAGCACATAAAATTTCTAATATATATGAACAGGCAATTTATTTACCATGACAGATTGTAGTAAAACTTTCAATAATAAAACATAAAGAAAAGTTTCTAAAATGTAAAGAATAGAAATGCCAGATTACTTTCAGAGGATGTTCCACTAGACTCACAGCTAACTTCTCATCAAACACTCTTCAGACTAGGAGAGAGAGAATGGAGAGATGTAGTCCAAGTCAACCCAGAAAACTGTTCCGTGCAAAGCTCTCATTTATGAATGAAAGTGAAATAAAGATTATATGTAACAAATAGAAATTGAAATGTCCATAATACCTAAAGAAATTTACAGACTCAATGTGATCCCAATCAAAATATCAATGACATTTTTCTCAAATCTGAAAAAAATGCTGCTAAAATTCATATGGAAACACAAGAGACCCCAATTACCTGAAGCAAACTTAAACAACAAAAATAAAGCCAAGGCAGCATAATACCTCATTTCAAGATATGTTACAGAGCAAATATAATCAAAACACCAGGTACTGGCACAAAGATAGATGTGTAGATAAATGGAACAGATATGCATCTAAAACCAACTTATTTTTGAGAGAGGAGCTAAAATCAATAACTGGAATAATGAGTCTTTTCAACAAATAGTGCTGTGAAAACTTGATCCCTGCATGCAGAAGTATAAGAATAGACCCTTACCTTACACTTTACACAAAAATCCACTCAAAATGGATTAAAGACCAAATCTACAACCAATGCCATAAAATTTCTAGAGAACATTGATGAAACTCTAAGACATTGGCATAGGCAAAGACTTCTTGGAAAAGAGCTCAGAAGCACAGGCAATGAAATCCAAAATGGACAAATGTGATTACGTCAAACTGAGAAACTTCTTCACTGCAAAAGAAACACTCAGTAAAGTGAAGAGGCAACTGACAGAATGGAAAAATATGCTTGCAAACTATGCAACCGGTAAAGGGTTAGTAGCTAGAATCTATAAAGAGCTCAAGAAACTCAACAACAACAAAACAAACAACACAGTTAAAAAATGGGCAAAGGACTTGAACAGACATTTTTCAAGCGAGGAAATCCAAATGGTCAACAAACACTAGAAAAAATGCTCAAGATCACTAGCCATCAGGGAAATGCAATTCAAAACCACATCAGGTTCCACCTCATCCCAGTTAGAATGGCTTTAATGTAAAAATCAACAAAACACAAATGCTTGTGAGGATATGAGGAAAAAGTTACCCTAATCCACTGACAGTAGGAATGGAAACCTTTGAAGCCAATGTAGATGATAGTATGGAGAAATCTTCAGAAATCTAAATATAGGCCTAACATGATAAAGCCATCCCACTCCAGGAAATTAATCCAAAGTAAATTAAATCAGCATACGGAAGAATGATCTGTATCCCCATGTTCATTGTAGCTCAATTCCCTATAGTATTGCAGCTCAATTCACAATAGCTAAGACATGGAATCAACCTAAATGCTCATCAACAGTAGACTAGATAAAGAAATTATGGGATTTATACCCTATAGAATACTATACAGCAATAAAAACAATGAAATCCGGTCATTTGCAACAAAATGGAGGAATCTGGAAAACATCATGCTCAGTGAATTAAGCAAGTCCCAAAGGGACAAATATCATATGTTCTCCCTGATCAGTGACAACTAACCAACCACAAAAAAGGAAACATGTTGAAGTGAAAGGGACACTATGAGAAACAATGACTTGTCCTGACTGTCAAGGAACAACTTAACACTTTATCCCTTTTAGCATTTTTTTTTTTTTGTTCTACTTAATACTATGGTTGAACTCTTTAATTAACACACAATTATTCCTAGGTGTTTAAATTTAACTAAAAAGTGATCCCTGTTAAATATAAGAGTGGGAATAAGAGAGGGAGGAGATGTACAGTTTGGCACATGCTCAATCAGACTTGCCCCAAACGGTAAAGTTAGAAACATGCCAGGAGATTCCAATACAATCCCATCAAGGTGGCATGCACCAATGCCATCTCACTAGTCCAAGTGATCAGTTTCAGTTCATAATTGATCACAATGATAGGACTAAGAGCCAAATGGATCACACAAACAAGACTAGTGTCTGCAAATACTAACTGATAGAATTAAAAAGGAGAGAAAGATCCAACATGGGAAGTGGGATACACAGCAGACTCATAGAATGGCAGATGTCCTAAACAGTACTCTGGCCTCAGAATCAGCCCTTAAGGCATTTGGATCCAGCTAAAAAGCCCATACATGACACTGTGGAAAAAGAAAAAAAATTAAATGAAAGATTTCTGTGAGTGTGATCCTACTGGAAAGAATGAGCCATTAAAAAAAAAAAAAAAAAAAAAAAGGTAGCTTTCTCTGAAGGGAGGAGAGAACTTCCACTTTGACCATGACCTTGTCTAAATAAGATCGGAGTTGGCGAACTCTAAAGGCTTGCATAGCCTTGGCAGCTCATGGCAAGAGCCTAGGGTGATTACTGACACTATAAACAAGAGTGTCAATTGTTAAGTCAACAACAGGAGTCACTGTGCACTTACTCCCTATCTAGGATCTCTGTCCTTAATGTGTTGTACTATGTGAATTAACGGTAAAACTAGTACTCAAACAGTACTTTACACTTTGTGTTTCTGTGTGGTGCAAACTGTTGAAATCTTTACTTAGTATATACTAAATTGATCTTCTGTATATAGATAATTGAAAATGAATCTTGATGAAGAATGGGATAGAAAAGGGAGTGAGAGATGGGAAGGTTGCAGGTGGGAGGGAAGTTAAGGGGGGAAATAGCCACTGTAATCCCAAAGCTGTACTTTGGAAATTTATATTTATTAAATAGAATTTAAAAAAATAAAAAATAGATATGGAATACATTCTGATGTCTGTCAACTGTTGACTGGATAGAGAAATTGTGGTATATATACACTATGGAGTACTACTCAACTGTAAAAAAAATATGAAATCATGTCTTTTGCAACAAGATGGGTGTAATTGAAAACCATTCCATTTAATGAATTAAGTTGCTCCCCTAGAGACAGATATCATATGTTTTCCCCCCTCAGTGATAATTAACAGAGTATCTAAAATGTAATGTTTTGGAATGAAATGGAAATTTTAAGATTTCATGATTGTTTACTGCCCTTGTCTCTTTTTCTGAGGAACAGTGTTTTTTTTTTTTTTTTATACTATTATCAAACTCTTTTACTTAATGTAGGGTTAACTTTATAATCAGTAAATTGAAAGTAGATATTTGTAAAAATTAAGAGTGTGAATAGGAGAGGGAGAAGGAAGAAGGGTTTAGCATGGGTGGGAGGAGGGAAATATCACTAAGTTCTCGAATCTGTGTATATGATATACATGAAACTTATGTAACTTAAATAAAATTTTTCAAAATCATTATGATAAGTACAGTAAGCAGTCACAAAAAGGTAAACACTGTTTCTCTCCACTTACACAGCATATGTAGAATAGTCAATTGCATAACGAGGAAAGGATGAGTAGGGGTTTGCGGTGACTAGGAGGAAGATGAAATAAGGATATTATTTCAGACAGGCACGGAGTTTCAGCTTGGGATGATGAAAAGTTCTGAGGCAGATGGTGGTCATAGTTGCAAAACAATATGGGAGCACTTACTGCTACTGAATCGTACAGTTAAAATGGCTCAAATGGGGATCTATCTATATGATATATGTTTTCCCACCATCACCACCAAAATTCAGGATGAAACCATTTGTGGCGAGTAATCTGAATCTATCAGGATTAGCTAAATGTGGACATATGAAGACATGGGCATTTATAACATCCAAAAATCTGAGTATGATAGCCTCAAGAAGAGTATACAATTAAATTCCTTTCATTAAAATTAAAAAAAAATGGATAGGGGATTATCCTGAGTTTTATGAAGTGTGCTAGGAAGATGGTGAAAATTCCAGAACAAACTAAAGACTCTGTTGTTAGAAATGAGCACAGATCGCCAACAAATGTGCAGCTTTGTCTCGGGACTGGGTTAAACATGACTGAATTCTTCTTGCTTCCTAAAATGATTCACATTTTAAAGTGGAGTCAGACAGAATTACAGTTGGTATAGTAACCCCAGATGTGGAGAAAAATGGATCTAAAGGAAAGTAAATAAGGAAATAATGACAAATATATGTTATATTTTACTTAAAACCTCTGTCTGTGATTTTAGTAGTTCTAGTGAATCTGTGATACTTTATAATTCAATGGTACTCTCCTAGCAGAGCAGAAATTGATAAATGTGACTTCAGTAAGGCTATCAACAATTGATATTTGTAATGGGAAAAAATGGAAGCATTTCTCCTCTGGTACATTCCTGCAATAAATCACAATACTTGGGTCTTTGAGCAAAGAAGACAATGAATCAGCAAAAGTTATCATTAATTGTCTTACTTTTCTATGTCCCAGAAATCTCTACGTTCAAACTATTTCTGCATTCTAATTTCTTCACATCAATAATATCTCTCTGATAATTTAAAAAAGTCAATCATGTAATTAATATCTGATTATTAAAGCTGTGTTACAAAGAATCAGCCAGATGTCATGTGACAGCTTTTTACTCAGGTAATTAATTACAAAATAAAGATAATTTGACTTCACAAATTTGTCTTCCATATGAGCATCAGATTTGTATTTGTCTAAGTTCCTGTAGGTTTTAATAATGTGCATCATTAAAGAACACCAAGAGCAGACAAGATGAAAGGGAAAGGTGAAACAGAATTAATAGAGAATTGTCTTTAGATCAATGAAGGCATTCCTTATGAAAAGAGGAAAAAAATAGGTTAAAAAATATGCAATGGTTTAAAACATTTAATGGAGATCAGGGTACAAGAAAACATTTTTATTTTAAAACCAATCAGTTAATTTTAGTTTTAAAAATACAGATTTTTTTATACCTGTGTTATTATTTACTGGATAATGAATGCTATTTGATTTGCATATTTAGCAAGAATGAAAGATATAACTGTTGAAGTACTGCATAAAAATTAACTTGGAAATACGTGCTATAATTAAAATGTATTCTGCTCTAAAAAGTAAGAAGTATAGAACAGTGTGTCATTTTGTACAACATGAACTTAGAGTTTTCAAAGTAATCAAGATCAGAATAAAAATGTCTTCACTGAATGCCACTGTGCCACCTGCCCCTCATGTCAGCAGCCTGAAGTGGAGACCTGCACATGCTCATCGCCTGTCTTTCCATACGCTGCAGAACTGAAAAGAAAGGTTAGGCAGCAAGCAGGATTTTCTTGCAGGTCTTGAGTCCTTCTAAAGAAGGCAGAGTGTCCACGCGTTCCTCCTCTGGCAGGTGAGTGCAGCCATGACTGCGCTTGTGTGTGTAGTTTTTTCCTACGCAGACAAGCTTAGCTACACTGCGGGAAAGTTCCCTGAGAGGTGTTCAGTGCTGGGATCAAGCTCTAAACAATCCTTCTTAGAAGAAAATGCTATGACCTGCGGAACCTTGTCAAATGTCGCCATGATGAATATGCCATCATTTCATTAATGTTCTATTCATTTGATTCTTTATGAGTTGCTGCCTTATTTGTTGCCAATAGCCTTTGTGCAAGGATTGTCTGTTCTCTTCTCACAGTCCTGCACCTTTGCTACTTCCACCTAATCACTGAAATGTATCAGGATTTTTCTGCTTCTTAATTCATGAACTAGGGGTCTCTGATTAAGCTTTCTCATCAATCTTTGCTTGATTTTTTTTCCTTTCGGCTCTCTGATCAAGACATTTTTTCAAGATATCTCTTCTCTCCAGCTTCTCTGTAGTACATCTTTGACTCATCCCTTTGTTGCACACACTCCTCAGCTAAAATAGAGTGTTACAAAAACCAGTGACAGTCACACATGAATTTTATTGAAAATGAGAGGCAAATGAGAGACAAATGAGAGACAGGATGGTGGTGGATGCCTAACTTAACAGGTAAGACACTGCTTAGGATGCCCACATCCCATATTTGAGTGTTTGAGTTCAAGTTCTGGGTGCACTCTTGATTCCAGCTTTCTGGAATGCAGACCCTGGGAAACAGGAGTTGATGGCTCAGGTAGTGGCATCACTGCCACATATCTGAGAGACTGGTGTTGAGTTCTGGCTCTCTGCTCCAGCCTGAGCTAGTCTCAGCTGTTGCTGCCACCATTTAAAGAATGAACCAACAGAGCAGAAGTCCCTGTGTATCTATCTATCTATCTATCTATCTATCTATCTATCTATCTATTTATCTATCTTTTTGCCTCTAAAAGAAATACAGATACATTTTAAATATTAAAAGAATAATGTTTCTGTATACTAATGTTCAAGTAGCCAAAAAACAAATTAGGAAAATTTCATTTATAATACTAGCAACAACAGCAAAATATGTATTTTCAAAATACATAATGACATGAATTCTTAGCAAATAAAAGAGTAGAGAAAAAAAATCCCTCAGTGTAGTAAATAGTGTGTGCCAGGGTTCGCAGCTATTATCACAGTGACGGTGGAATTTCTCCTATGGTCAGGGCAGAAAAAAGATGTTCACTATTTTTAACATTATATTGAAGATTCTGGTGAATATAATTAGGAAAGAAATAACTAAAATAGATAAAAACAAACATTAAATCAATATTTTAAATCAACAAAATTGATAAATATTAATCTATAAATAAACATTAGAAAAATAAAATATTATTTAACAATGATGTCACTATTTACATAGAACACCATAAGGTAATTAAAACAAAGCATAATCCCAGTGGAAAGAATGGGTCATCAAAGAAGGAGGTACCTTTCTCTGAAGGGAGGAGAGAACTTCCACTTTGACCATGGCCTTGTCTAAATATGATCAGAGTCAGTGAACTCAGGGGGCTTCCATAGCTTTGGCAGCTCATGACTAGAGCCTAGGGTGATTACTGATGCCATAAACAAGAGTGTCCATTTGTTAAGTCAACAACAGGAGTCACTGTGCACTTACTCCTCATGTAGGATCTTTGTCCTTAGTGTGCTGTACATTGAGATTTAATGCTATAATGAGTACTCAAACAGTATTGTTCACTTTATGTTTCTGTGTGGGAGCAAAATGTTGAAATCTTTACTTAATATATGCTAAACTGATCTTCTGTATATAAAGAGAATCGAAAATGAATCATGATGTGAATGGAAGGGGAGAGGAAGTGGATAAGGGGAGGGTTGCGGGTGGGAGGGACGTTATGGGGGGTGTCGCTCCCCGTCTTCGTGGAGGAACGACACAGGACCCTGCGCTGTTCTTTCGTCTGCTCGGCCCTCCCCGGGTTTGCTGCTGGTTCTTCCCGGGTTGGCTACCGACCCTTCCACCTCCGTGGAAGGGCGGTTCCCCCCTGCCACTTTCCCCACTTCCGCGGGGGAGCGGCACACCGCCGGACGGCTCTCTCGGGGGCTGCACAGGTGTTCCCTCAGGTGTTCCTGGTGCATGTTGTCTCGCTCCTCCTTTATAGTCCTCTTCCACCAATCCCAACTCTGCTACCCACACGCCGAGTACGCTGCTCTCCTCCAATAAGGAGTAGGTCCTACAGTTTCTTGGTTGAACTGGAGGCAGCTGTGTAGAAGCTATTTCTCCCTTCTCAGCGCCATATTGTGGGAGAGCAGATGCATAGAATAAGTCTTAATTCCAGTAACTTAGTCTAGTCCGAGTTGCTCCCCACAGAGGGGAAGCCATTGTAATCCATATTCTGTACTTTGGAAATTTATATTCATTAAATAAAAGTTAAAAAAAATATTCTCTTGCTACCCTCCTCTCCCCTGCCACATTCCTCTCTGCCTCTCCCAACACCAAATATATTTTTAGCCTCAACAAATTACTTTGGCTTCAATAAATTAGTGCAGTAAAATAATACTAAAATATATAGCTTATTGATAGAATTTCCAAACTACAGTACTGTGGCAAGAGTCTCTTGAATAAACAGATTGTTGTTTTAAACTAAAAAAAAAAAAAAAAAAAAGCATAGCACAAGTAAATTTTTCAAGGTTACAAAATAAGAGGCTAATTTGTACAAATCAGTTTTATTTTGTTTACTAGCAGCAACAGTTGAAAATGGAGTGAAATATAAATTCACTTGCCATCATTATAAGCACAAAACACTTAGGTGTGATAGAAGCATCTGGCATAGCATATAAGACGTGACTTGGACACCTGCCAATTTGCATTTGAGTGCCTGAGCTTGAGTTCTATCCCACTCCTGGTTCAGCGTGCTTGCTAATGTGTACTCTGTGCTTCAGTAGGTGGTGGATCAAGTGGTTGATTCCCAGACACCCATATGGGAAACCCAAATTGAGTTTCAGGCTCTTAGTTTCAGCCTGTCCAGGACCCAACTATTGGAGATATTTCCATAGTGAACCAGTGGGTGGGAACTCTTTGTCCGTGTATCTCTCTACCTTTCAATAAAATAAAACAAAAATAAATAAAAATGTGAAATATGAATATGTAATGAAAATATCATGTTGGTTACTCTTGAAATGATTTAGTAAATCTTAACTATAATTAGATCGTAGTCTAGATTCTATTGGACTAACCAATAAAAATAATTCATAGAGGTGTATGTAAAAAAAAACCAGGAAAATGTATGATTAAAATGAAATTATAAAACAACCTAACCTCCAACTATAATGAGGCAGGATGAGTAGAAACAGAACAAAAACAGATGGGACAAAAAGAAAATGGAAAAATATTGGCAACTGTATCTGTTAAATCAACAAAACCATACATAAAATAGAATAAACATTCATAATAAAAGCAGACATGATCAAACCCTTTATTAAAATATGCAAAATATCACTAAAATAAGGAGGAGCAAAAATAAAGAGAGACTAATACAATGGAGATATATAATTTTTCTGAATTTGATCAATCTTTTTAAGATAGCAATTCTTACCAAGGTGGTCCATGAACTCAATATTAGAATGGCAAAAAATTAACCTTAACACCGACACTAAACATCAGATATAAAATTATATTTTTAAAATAAGATTTATTTGCTTGAAAGACAGAGTGACTGAGAGAGAGAGAGAGAGAGAGAGAGAGAGAGAAGGATTTTCCATTTTGTCCATCCACAGGTTCACTCCCCAAATGGTCACAGCCTTAAGCCATGCATTTCATTTGGGTCTCACTCCTAAGTGGCTCAGGCCCAAGTACTTGAGCCATGATCTGCTGTCTACCCAAGAACACCAGCAGGGAAATGGATAAGAATCAGAGCAGCCAAGATTTGAATTGGCACTCCAATACATGATGCATCATTGCAAGTGTCAATGTAACCTGCTGCACCACCACACTGGCCTCAGAAGTATACTTTTAGAAAAATAAAACATAACAAATTATTTTTGACCTTGGTGATGACATGCTTTTCTTAATACTGAAAATGTGTTACACTTTTACAGAATATTAATTTGGAGTTCATCAAAATAAAAAAAAATTATACTTCAAAAGCCACTTCAAAAATGAAGAGATAAATCTGACTAGGCTAAAGCATTGAACAAAAGCATTTCTTTTGAAATTCTACTTAATGCATATGATTTCACATTTTTAATTACATTAATATTAAAATTTAAATTTCAATATGCTATAAATATCATTAATTTTGTTATATTGTAGCAAGATAAAGTTATCTGTGCTTCAATTTTGTAAAGGCTTGAACAATTAGACATTTTAGAATTTTAGAAATAAATGAAACATTAAACTTCCAGAAGCAGAAAAATCCTTTTTTCAGCTATGAGAAATACTAAGTTAAACCTTTGGCAAGAGAATTTTCTGATCTTTGGATTGAAAGATTTCTATCCCCTGTGTTAATCTTATATTTATATTGTACTTTTTCTCTATAGACAGATTATAAAAACATGGTCAGCATTTCTTCCTTCCAAGGTTACTTTTTGGTAATCTTTCCTTTTTAAAAAAATTTTAAAGGAATTTATTGATACATAGAAGTTCAAAGATACAGCAAATGAATGATATTACTTCAACACAATTCTCAATTTTCATATTAATGTGATATTAATGCGAAGAAAAGGGCCAACATTGTGGCATACCAGGTTAAGCTCCCACATGCAGTGCTGGCATCCCATGTGGATATCAGTTTGAGATCCGGCTACTCCACTTCTGATCTAGCTCCCTGCTAATGCACCTGAGAAAAGCAACAGAAGATGGCTCAAGTGCTTGGGTCCCCACACGCATGTGGGAAACCCAGAAGAAGCTCCTGGATTCCGACTTTCGCCTGACCCAACCCTGGCTGTTGTGGCCATTTGGGGAGTGAAGCAGCAGATGGATGCTCTTTTTCTTTTTCTTCCTCTCTCTCTCTAACTCTACATTTAAAATAAACAAACCATAAAAAAGAAATACAAAAATAATAGATTCAACGTAGTTCGAAGATATAATTCTAAGAATACAGTGGCACTTTTCTTCTTTTTCTTTTGAAGTTCTATTTTTTTTAACATTTTTTTTAAACTTTTATTTAATGCATATAAATTTCCAAAGTACGACTTATGGATTACAATGGCTTCCCCCCCATACCGTCCCTCCCACCCACAACCCTCCCCTTTCCCACTCCCTCTCCCCTTCCATTCACATCAAGATTCGTTTTTGATTATCTTAATATACAGAAGATCAGCTTAGTATACATCAAGTATGGATTTCAACAGTTTGCTCCCACACAGAAACATAAAGTGAGGAATAATAGATGATTTTTTTAAAATGATGATGAAATCAGAGCAGACCTATTGTCATGTTTAATCCCAGTGAGAGTCAAGTTGGGAATTGATAATTTCTTTTTTTTTTTTTTTTTTTTTTTTTTTTTTACACAGGATCAGTTTAGTATGCATTAAGTAAGGATTTCAACAGTTTGCACCCCCATAGAAACACAAAGTGAAATATATTGTTTGAGTACTCGTTAGAGCATTAAATCTCAATGTACAGCACATTAAGGATAGAGATCCTACATGAGGAGTAAGTGCACAGTGACTCCTGTTGTTGACTTTACCAATTGACACTCCTGTCTATGGCATCAGTAATCTCCCTATGCTCCAGTCATGAGTTTCCAAGGCTATGGAAGCCCTCTGAGTTCTCCAACTCTTATCTTGTTTACACAAGGTCATAGTCAAAGTGGAGGTTCTCTCCTCCCTTCAGAGAAAGGTACCTCCTTCTTTGAAGACCTGTTCTTTCCACTGGGATCTCACTCGCAGAGATCTTTTGCCAGAGTGTCTTGGCTTTCCATGCCTGAAATACTCTCATGAGCTTTTCAGCCAGATCTGAATGTCTTTAGGGCTGATTCTGAGGCCAGAGTGCTATTTAGGACATTTAGGACATTATTTCTTTTGAAATTATTTCTTTTGAAATTCTATTTAATGCATAAAAATGTCATGTATTTCACATATACAGATTTAGGAACAAAGTGATACTTCCTACCCTACCCTCCCTCCCACCCACCCATGTTCCCACCCTTCCTCCTCCTTCCTCTCCTGTTCTCTGCTAATTTTACAATGATCTAATTTCAGTTTACTTTGCAATCATAAAGTTAATCCTATACTAAGTAAAGAATTTAACAAATAATAATAATAAAAAAAACTCTGTTCAGGGCTATAAACAATCATTGAAGCTCAAAATACAATTTCAGAACTAATGGCAAGGGATTCCAAGATGCCAGAATAGGGAGGTAGCTTACTGCTCTAGTCTAGGGAAAGAGAGTTAAAAAAAAAAAAAAAAAAAAAAAAAAAAAAAAAAAAAAAAAGTGGAGAAGAACTAGGGAGAATCTTGCAGTGGAAACTCTACAAGAAGAAATGGTGGATCTATATGGAGGTGTTGTAGGCCAGGTTGGGCCTAAATTAGGATCCCGGGCTCTTGCCTTTTACTTAGAGAAGAATTCTGAGTGCAACACAAACACGGAATGCAGCATGATCAAATTTGTTTAGAAGGTGAGAATACATGGGTGCATGAGGGCTTCATTTAGGGAGAGTGGGCCAGGGAAGGCAAAAGGGAAATTTCATAGACTCCTCTGCTCATCCGGGTCCACGAGATGGTGGAAGAGAAAAAGAGAAGCCCCCTCCCATTCACAGGTTTTTTATTATCTTTGAAAAGGGGAGTGGTTACACAGTACAGCCTCCAGGTCCCAGGTGAGGGAAGGTGTGTCTTCGAGAGGGGTCATCTGATTGCTGATAGGATTACATTGGGGTGGGGTAGGTGTGGCCTTTAGCTCATGAGCTTAATCTATCTCCTTGACTTTTCCCAAATCATCCCCTCCCCCCTCAGAGATTCCTGACCCTTAATATTGAGAGGATGCTGTGGGACACAGACTCATCTCTGTATCTATTTCTTATTGATCATGGATACAAACTCTGCCTGTCTTGTCTAATGAAATCTCTTCCTATCTTATCTAATGAAACTGTTTTAGCTAGAGAAAAATCAGTCACCACCAATAGCTATTTTCCTGGCACAGTTATCATTACTCTCAGAAGTTGCTGAATTCTGAAACACACAAGTTTGTCAATCAGTATGAGCAAAATTGGAAACCCTTTAGGATGGAAAAAATATCTTCTATTGATTCCCAGATAGTGGGTGGTGATAGGTTGTCCATATACAAGTTATAAAGCCATTAGGCCTGAATGTAGAGATTTTTAATGTCTCTTTCAGTAAAAACACTACTGTTGGAGTAGAGGTGAGAGATCCCACTAATCCCTGCACATGTTCCTCCTTGTTGTAACACTATATATTCCAAGGCCTGTCAATTGTCCATAACTACCTCAGACAGATTGTCCATGGATACAAGTGCTTGCTGTACAAGTTGACCTGAAGTGTAAGCCAGATTTCCTAAAGTAATGACTTTTTGCACTTTCCTGAAAGTTCCCCACTCCCTTCTCCAGCTCTCATTCTGAGTATGAGGATCCACTTCTTGAAAGACCTTTCTTACATTTCAGGAAAATGTCATGCTATGAAGAAAAGATTCTTCCAGGTCCTATGTTTGTTATGTTTTAGCCAAAGGAATGTCTATTAAAAAACTAAAAAACATCCTGGCCATCATGACCATTTGGTAAGCAGAAAATGGAAGATTCTCTCTCTCTCTCTGCCCCCCTCAAATTAAATAAAACGAATTCTAAAAAAATTTATAGGACTACGCAACATTGCATATCCGATATAACACATTTTCTTGTGTTACACCACTCTTAATTGTATTTTCACTTATCACTAACAAATGCATCAAAATAAAATCACCTCACACCTTACACAGCTCAAACATCACAATTACAAAAAAAGTTGATAATATATCTTGAAAACTTCTCTTAGAGAAAATCATTTACCAGAGAAAATGTTTCAACACTTTCCTAATTGTTGGATTTCAATCTATTTAAAGCATTCACTCCTAACAAATAGTTTTCTCAATGGCATCAATACGTTATATAAATTATCTTGTAAGACCAGATTTGCATCTAATTGCCTGCTTAGTGAATATGCAAACAATGCCACTTTCTTACTCAAAATTCATGCCTGAGTTCATTAAGCCAATGTCTTCTGAGGATCAATGAGACTCAGATGCAATTATCATACTATTAAATGTTTGACATTGCATTTTGCCAAAGAGAGTGAAAAAGAAAATTTTGCAAACTTTATTGATTCATGATAATTAAAAAAATGCTGTATATTAACATAGTAAAAGTCTGTAAAACCTGTATTATGTAATCACTTTGACACGTAATTTGAATTAAGTTTTTAATTATTCCAGTTAAATATCCCCTTAGTTTCTTCAGAATACAAAAACATGAAGAAAATGCTGCTGAATTTATAAAAAATTGGATGTGTGTGTTCTATTAACAGATTTAAATAGCTGCCACCAATAAAAGTAATTGGTAACTGGTAGCTATTATTGTTACTCACTACTGTTTGAAATGATGAGTATGTGTATTATTTGATCAAATCACCTTAAGATTTCTATCATTTTTTTCCTTTTGTTCATTTGCTACTTTTGTTTGGCAAGAATACAGATAATCACTTTAGCTTGTTAAACCCTTGATTCTGAGCAATGATAAAGTGGCCCAAGAGACAGAATTTTTAAAAGGTTTGAATTTGTTATGGTTCTGTATAAAGTCAAGGTTTACTAATTTCCAATATTTTCCTTTAGTGTTAATTTTATATCTGCCATAATGTTCTCTTCCTAAGCAGAGTATATTAATGCATTCCTTCCATCACCATCTAAATAATATCCTACAATATTTTTATTCTTTTATAAAATTATATTGATGGATTTTTACTTGATCAGTAATTCCTTTATCATTATGAACTCAGTCATGTTAGCATTTTTTATATTTTAATCATATTAAGGTTTCAAATTTAATTTACCATATTCTACATTGCAATTTTGTCACCAATGATTGTTTTTGTTTCTTGGACATAATAGATATTTTCTCCCTTTCTAAAACCTGTATCAGATTTGCTGTCGCCTGTTCTTATGTCAACTCTATTCTTTTGTTCTCTAGATTTGCATCCTGGCATTTTTCAAATTTTACCTATACTCAATTTAAGATTCTCAATTGAACTGAAATTCTTTTAGCTAGGTATGCTATTCTTAAACCTGATGATAAATCATCTGTCAAAAATTGTTTTGCTTGTAACATTCACTGCAGTCTAGAAAATGGAAACTTTTTTTTAAAGATTATTAATTTTAAAGGCAGAGTTACAAAGAGACAGAGAGAGAGAGACAGACGGACACACATACACACAGAGAGACAGAGAGAGAGAGAGAGAGAGAGAGAGAGAGAGATTCCATCTGCTGATTCAATCCCCAAATGGCCACAATGGCCAGGTTGTCCAGGCCGAAGCCAGGAGCCAGGAGCTTCTTCTGTTCTTCCAGGTCTCCCACGTGGGTGCCTTGCAGGGGCCTGAGTCCTTGTACCATTCTGCTTCTTTTCCCTTGCCATCAGTACGGAGCTGGATTGGAAATGGAGCAGCTGGGCTTGGGATCGGCATCCACATGGGATGACAGCACTGCAGATGGTGGCTTAGCTCTCTATCCCACAGCACTGGCTGCAAAACCTTGTCAATGACCATGTCTGTAATTCCCTCCTCTCTCCTCATATGCTCTGTTCTCTCTCAAAGTAGTTATTCTCAAATTTAAAGAAGTTGAGTGTGCAGATGCTCAGCTAAGCACTTCATTTCCTAAACCAGCACTTGCATGTTTGTAAAAATACATCCTAATGGAAGTTTTAGTTGCGGAGTGGTGGTGATATTTGGACAGCTTTCGCCATTTCTGCATGAGAGGATCTAGGAGTGGTTTAGTGTTTAATCTTTTTTTTTTTTTTTTTTTCAGTTCTGTCACATTATAGTTTATCTTCAAAGAGAGTCCATTCTTTTCACCCCTTTTCTCTGCAAATATTTACTAGTCTTAAATTTCTTGACCCACTGAAGAGGGAGCCATCAAGCAGGGAAAGAAGTGCTAGGTGAATGATAAACATCTGTGATCGCTCGTAATTTAGTTCAACAACCATTCTGGTACATTATCTGATTTTAAAAGGAGGAGCAGTGACTACATTATAAGACCAGATGGTACATATTCTAGAAAAAATGCCATACTTAAAGGATCGGGTATGGTTCAAGGAACTACATTGGTGTATATGTGACCCTAAAGAATAATATTAAATAATTATATGTTTATTAACATGGTTCTACTATCTATTCCCAAACCTTATATGGAGTAATTGTAATGCTTTAAAATTAATTGAAAAGTACTAAATGCTTCCAAACACACAAAACATCACATTGTCCCTATCTGGAAATAAAATATTTCCATTTGACCAGGAAGAATTGAAGGGAATACAGTGCAATTTTAAATGAAATTATTAAATCTAAAAGGATATGCATGGTATTTTAAACTTGGCTTCTATACCATTCTAATATAAAAAGTGTGCTCATAATTTCAAATAACTCATTTCATGTAGGCTTAAAAACATTTGCCACGTGCATTGCTGAGCGTGGTATGCTTGCTATGATACAGGTAGGTGTTAATCACATCACCTTTCTTAACAACTGTTATAGCAATCTATATGCCTCTGCTAAGAAGTTTTAGAGTTTTTCTTACAATTTCTGTTCAAGCTTTTTGGCATGTGTGTAAAATGTCCTTATGGGTCAATTTAAAATAAAATGATGCCTAAGTGTTCACAGTGAGGCCATTGCCTCCTGAATACTGGACATGAGGCCCTGTTTCTGCCCAAGCAGCCTTGCACAGGCGCACCTCCCTAAATGGGATGCAACTGCAGTAAGCAGAGGGTTTGAGTTATTATTAGGCACTGATTTAAGGAAAACTCCTTATCATGCCTTAGGGGTGTAGAAGATGAACCAGGAACAGCATGCCTGCCAGGAGCAACTTGAACTTTTCCTTCCCACCATAACTATGTCACGCGATGCTTACCTCATTTTTTGTGCCTGCCTGGTTTTCTTTTACAATGATGAGTCTGGCTATACGTTCCTGATTGTTCTGTTACTAGCTGAACCATAGACTAAATAATAAAAGGAACTGGCTAGAGCTTTCCAGAGGCACTCTTCGGATGATGGCTCCTGTGTCTCCACGTGGGAGACTCCACAGCTGGAACCCAAACAGGGGCCCTTGGCACAACATGTCACAAAGTGCTCACCTCACCCGGTAAAAGTTATAGACATGTTGCTCATTTCTTTGAAATCCGGTGGCCTGCCTCAAGGCCTTCAGTTTCTTCTGACCATGCTGGAAATAGACGGTAACTCCCAAACCCAACAGAGTTTTCCTATGTGGATTCCTGCCCGCCACGTGCGTCCTGCCCTGCAGCATGAGCTGATGTCAAGGTCTTTATGATTCAATACCATAGTTCCATCTCAAGCTGGAAGAAAAAGAGCCAGTTCCGCTGTTTCAAACTCCAGTGAGGCTGGAAGAAGCCCCGAGTCCCCAGTGGAAGACTCCTGAATCCGAAAGACCACTGGTTACCTGGGGAGTGATCAAATCCCTGGTCGCCTCTGCTCCAGGACGCTTATTTTGGGAATAAATAAAAGAAACACCAGAGACAACACCAGAAACACCAGTCTTTGTTCAGTTGACATATAATTCCACCCAAATATTGATGATTTTAAAGCTTTGCTTCCCTATCCCTGTTTATAATACTAATTGTTTAAAAATTTCTTTATCAAATGTTTCTGTAACTATTGGAGATTCTTTATTGCTTTCTTGTTTCTAGGATTGTCCTAAACCTGATACTTGGGGTTTTGAGTGGACTAAGGATTATATAGATGTAATGACTATTCATAGCTTATTATCAGTTGCCAAAATTTACTTATTTTGCATTCATTTTATCAAATTATCCTCCAGGCCATTATACAATTTCGATAATATTATTGCCTCTAATTTCAGATGTGGAATGTGATGCAAATAGTGATTATATTATTTAACTGATAAATAGGTAGGCGACTTGTAAGTAATGAACTGGCAGAGTTGGTTTTGAAAAGGCATTTTTAATCTCTGTGACATAATGTCTAACAACCTGAGGAGAAATTTCTACATGACTAATTTTTCTAAAATAGTGATCTAAAATAGTTGTTGATAGTTATCACTGTCAATGTTAAAAGTTATTTGAATGCATGTAGCCCTATGACATTATTTAACAATAATCCCAGGCAACTCCATGGGATTAAGGAAAGCAACAGACAATGGGCCAAGTCTTTAGGCCCCTGCACCACAGTGGGAGACTCAGATGAAGCTCCTGGCTCCTGGTATCAGCATAGATCAGTGCTGGTCGATATGGCCATTTGGGGGAGTGAATCAGCAAATGGAAGATCTGTGTGTGTGTGCACATACATGCGTGTGTATGTCTCCCTCTCTGTAATTTTGCCTTCAAATAAAAATAAGTCTAAAAAATAATCACTGAAAATCGGAAAACTCAGAATTTTCCTTGGGATTGCTTATCTGGGTCTAAGTGGTCTAAATGATCTCTTTAAAGCTATAGGCGAAAATTTTCTATCACTCATCACAACTTCGGGAGATTGAGGTTTCTGAATATCCTCTTCAATTTTGAATAAATCTAAAATTGTTGTTTTTAATGGGGACACATAATGAAAATAACAGTATAACTAACAGGATACAAAAATACTAACTGTCAAATCAAAATCTATTTATCTCTTAAAGCATACTATCATTTATTTTAAATAGTTGCCACTTGATATATTTTATAAATAGGATATACAAAACACTTTCACAGACTCATGTACAGCCAAATTGAACTATTTCAAAGCTTTACAAGTCGACTTAATATTTTTAGGGTTTTTTTTTTTCCAGTGAAATAAAACATTACAGATAAATTGAAGTGCCCAGTTAACCCCTTCTCTTCACCTGTGTCCCTTAGAATTATTTTAAGTGTAATTATAATTGTTGCGTACTTTAGTGATTGAAAAAATTCTGTAAAATGATCTGGATCTGGTTTTAATATTGGATAGAGTTTTTACAGTTAAATCTATTACTTCAATGTCAATCATGCTCTTTAGATTTTCTATTTGTTCTGTAATAAATTTTGGTCACTAATTTTATTCTGGGAAATTAGACATTACATCCATGTTTTCAAAGTGTTGATTTGGAGCTTTATTTAGTATACTAAGCATTGTTTTTGGTAGTGTTTCAGAATATTGCATTCTCCCACAGTGAAAGCTATGCATTGACCACTAAGTCAAGAAATTTGGGGCCAGCACTGTGGATAATCCTCCTCCTGCAGCGCTGCCATCCCATATGGGTGCCAGGTTCTAGTCCCAGCTATTCCTCTTCCAATTCAGCTCTTGGCTGTGGCCTGGAAAGCAATGGAAGATGGCCCAAGTCCTTGGGCCCCTGCACCTGTGTGGGAGACCTGGAAAAAGGACCTGGCTCCCGGCTTTGGATTAGTGTAGCTCCAGCTGTGGCGGCCATTTGGGGAGTGAACCAATGGAAGGAAGACCTTTGTCTCTGTCTCTCCATCTCACTGTCTATAACTCTACCTCTCAAATAAATAAATAAAATCTTTAGCAAAAAAAGAAATATAATATTCAGAAACTAAAATAATGCTCTGTTCCCCAATATCCACTGTCCCTTCCACTTCCTCAAACTTTACCTGACTCATTTTTTATAGTTTGTAAGGTTTATATGGTACATAAAATTTATACCAATTAATAGTTTGACATATAGCTTGATACATGTAGACATATGCAATGCCCCTTTATATCCTCATATATTTATCATTTCCTTTTGTTCTAGACTTTCAAAATTCTTTGTTCCAGGGGACCGGCACTGTGGCATAGTGAGTAAAGCCACTGCCTGCAGTGCTGGCACCCAGTTGGGTGCTGGTTCCAGTCCTGGCTGCTCTACATCCAATCCAACTCTGTGCTATGGCCTGGGAAAGCAGTAGAAGATGGCCCAAGTCCTTGGGTGCCTGCACCCACGTGGGAGACCCGGAAGAAGCTCCTGGCTGCTGGCTTCAGATTGACACAGCTCCTGCCATTGTGGCCATTTGAGGAGTGAACCAGTGGATGGAAGACCTCTCTCTCTCTTTCTCTCTCTCTCTCTCTCTCTGCCTCTCCTTCTCTCTGTGTAATTCTGACTTTCAAATAAATAAATCTTTTTTTTAAAAAAAATCCTTTGTTCTGGGGCCAACGCTGTGGTGCAGCGGGTTAATGCCCTGGCCTGAAGTGCCGGCATCCCATATGACTGCCGGTTCTAGTCCCAGCTGCTCCACTTCTGATCCAGCTCTCTCCATGTGGGAGATCTGGAAGAAGCTCTTGGCTCCTGGCCTTGGATTGGCACAGCTCCGGCCATTGTGACCATCTGGGGAGTGAACCATCGGATGGAAGACCTCTCTCTCTCTCTTTCTCTGCTTCTCCTCTCTCTGTGTAACTTTGACTTTCAAATAAATAAATAAATCTTTAGAAAATCCTTTGTTCTAGTTTTTAAGGCAAAATATATAGTATGGGGACCGGTGCTGTGGCGCAGCGGGTTAAAACTCCTTCCTGCAGTGCCAGAATCCCATATGGGCACTAATTCGTGTCCTGGCTGCTCCATTTCTGATCCAACTCTCTGCTTTGGCCTGAGAAAGCAGTAGAAGATGGCCCAAGTCCTTGGGCCCCTGCACCCATGTGGGAGACCTGGAAGAAGCTCCTGGCTTCGGTTTGGCATAATTCTGGCCATTGTGGCCATTTGGAGAGTGAACCAGCCAGCAGAAGGCCATTCTCTCTGTTTCTCCCTCTCTCTGTCTGTAACTCTACCTCTCAAATAAATAAATAAATAAAACCTTTAAAAAATTTTAAAAAGAAAGAAATAAAAAAAGTGAAAAAGATAAAGCTCCAAGGCAAAATTTCCTAGTGGTTTTCCACTTTAGTAGGGTCAATGGAAGCACCAATTCAGACCTGTTAAATAGAATAATCTGAAAAAATGGAGAAAAAATAGAAAATGAAGCCTTTAAAATCTACAGGGCAGATGAGAAGTGGTAACTGATAACTGAGGCATGAAATAGAAAATTCAAAGAATAGGGGGCTCAAGGTTTTTAGTTGCTATCTGGGGGGTTTTCAGGAATTTGTAAATTTGCAGGAGCATTTGAGTGGACCTGTCTTTGAAGATTTACACCAGCGGTCTGTTCTCTATCATGGACCACCAGACCAAATTGCTTTCCCATGTATGACCTTGCCTATATGCCTGCTGGCCTGTAGAATTGTTGGTACCCTCTAATAAAAAAGTGCCGGTGCAAAGCTATCCAGAGGTGGTGCACTGTTAGAAAGGATGCTCCCATGTCCTGTCTCTTCAGTTGAAAAAACCAACTCTCCTCCTTGGGCCAGGGTTCTCACTGGCAAGTATGAACCAACCTCACAGATGCTGGGATCCCCAACACATGATGACACATTGCAGAATTCTTTCTCTCTCCAGGTGCCCCCTAAATAAACCGAACTCCCATTTAGATCAAGAAAATCAATCTCATAAAGATTCATTTCTCCTACCCATGGAAGATAAGTGACCCCTCCAAGTAGTTGCATCCTGCATCTGGGCTGTGTTCATACCTGTATCAAGCAGGCCCAAGCTTGCTTTAACTACATTAAATTCTCTGATGCTGCACCCCCAAACCCCCAAACAAGATGTCAAGAAGTAAACATACTATGCAAGCCCCTTCCAGACACTTTAGTACACGAGTGATCAGTGGCACAAATAGTGCAGGAAGGCCAAGTAGACCTCCACACACTCTGGGAAAGTGGGGCAAGTGCTGAAAATATGCCTCAGGAAAGCAGAGAGTATATGGGAGCAGGACCTCATGTGAATGGATCCATGCACTCTCTGTGCATTCTCTGTTGTTCCATGGAGTTCACTTGGAAAGTAAAAATTAAGAAATAAAATTGTCAGTAATTTCAAGATATGGATCACAAGATATGTATTTGTAAGTATAGAACCTTTACATATTTTACCTGGGGATCCCATGCAGTTTTCCCCACTCAAGAGCCATGCCTGTCTGTGTAACACATTAGGCAGGTTCCGCTGGTATAGGCTGGCTCAGCCAATGTCTGGGGTGTACAATGATGGCACAGCTTGAATTAGGTATTTAAGATGATAAACTCACAAATGTTGTATTTGTTGAATTTCAGACTGAGCAAAGGAGATGGCTTGACCCTATGTTGATCATTATCCCAGAGGCAAGCTTTGTCTTTTCCATAAAGTTGTGTTTTCAAGGCTCCCGAGAGAAACAAACAAGTGAGTCCCAAGGAGAGTTATTTTTTAATGTCACCTTAAATTTCATGTTCTAATATCCCATGAGTCAAATCAGTTCTCAAGACTAGTGCATAGTCAGTGCAGAATTGTATTTGGTAAAGAGTTCTTTAAATGGAGGGGGAATAGTTGGCTGTCATTTTTCCCCTAATCTACTAGGTTCTTGAAACTGTACATTTAAGATCTATGCCTTTCAATTATGTAAATTATACAAGAATAATCTATTGATTAACTGAGAAAACACACAGTCTAGGTAAACGGACAACACCTTCTGCTGAAGCTATTATTACATTAGCTCAGGAAAGTTGATTTGGTTTCCAATTCCCTCTGTTCTACCCTGAGAGTTTTTATTTTTTTATTTTGTTATTGTTGTAAGCAGAGAAATAAATTTAAAATTGTTCGATTGAGCATTTCTTGAGGTTGCTAGCAGATGGGTTTTCAAAGTATCTAGTCAATCATTTTGCTCAAATCAGAAGGTTGCAATGCGTTTTCAGAATGACTAATATCTTAAAATAATGGCAGAGATATTATATTTATGCAGAAAAATAATCCAAATTACAGAGTTAAAAACATGTGAACACATTGTAAAGACAAATTGCTATAGAAATAAGAATAAGGATAAGACATGATGATGATTACAATATATGCATTCCTCCTGTTCTATTTCTAAAATATTTGTTTAGCTTTTTTGTCCCATAATGTAATTTTTTATCACAAAACAGCTAACAGCTTATGTCTCTTTCTTATAATGATGGGTTGTATGTGATGAGCATATTTCTATTAAAAATAAAATGTACATTTCAGTATGGAAGTTTCATAAAATATGTAATAAAAACTATTATTTATTTTTAAATATATTTTATGAATAACAATTTCATTAATTTTCCCCAATGTGAAAATATTATAAAATATGCACATGCCTTACCTTTCTTGTGTGATATTTCATATCAATCGTCATTCACTTAAACAAATTATTAGAATTTATAACTTTCAGCTCCCCAATTCTCTATTCAATTTCAACTCATCACAACTAGTACCACTTTTTTTTTGATAGCAAAAATTTTTTTTCATAAATTTGTTTGGCTTGTTTTTAATGCTACATTTTTACACTACTTTATAATCTATTTTGCTTTATTTTTTTAACAGGCAGAGTGGACAGTGAGAGAGAGAGAGACAGAGAGAAAGGTCTTCCTTTGCCGTTGGTTCACCCTCCAATGGCCACTGCGGCCGGCGCACCGCGCTGATCTGATGGCAGGAGCCAGGTACTTATCCTGGTCTCCCATGGGGTGCTGGGCTCAAACACTTGGGTGATCCTCCACTGCACTTCCCTGGCCACAGCAGAGAGCTGGCCTGGAAGAGGGGCAACCGGGACAGAATCTGGCGACCCGACCGGGACTAGAACCCGGTGTGCCGGCGCTGCAAGGCGGAGGATTAGCCTAGTGAGCCGCGGCGCCGGCCTATAATCTATTTTAAACAAAAAAAATCCTTCTTAAAGGACATAAAATTTTTTGAAGAGCCTCTCTGTCAATTTTGTATTGCTACTCCTAAAGAAAATTCAGTCATACTGCAATCCTCCTTTTATTAATTCCTGCTGACCAAACATGAATTATATACCAAATTTTTATATAACAATGGATGACATTTCATGTGATCCAAAGCTCAGACCTCTTGACATTTGCAACTTAAATCAATTGGGATTTAACATGTTTCACATTATATTTTCATTTTAATGAGAATTTCCTCATTTATATTAATATTTATTAAAAATAAATTATTTTAGTTTTCGTGATTTAAGCTTTCAAATTATAACATGGGATTTTGGTTTACTTATTTGCTTCAACTTCAATGTATTCTTACAAAATAAATTTTTTCTATACATGTTTAAATATCTCTTTTTCACTGCATTCTAAATTTTTCCACAGCCAAATAAGTAGCTGGAGTACATTAAAATACTTCTTTCCCTTAAAATTAGCCAAAATTTCATCTCAATAATTTTGCGAGTACATCTTCCTGTCCTTTCAACCTTTCTCTCTTGAAATCTACTGGACCATGTCTATCTAAATTTGACTTTCCAATTATTCTAATAGGTATTTTTTTCCTAATTTTAATGTCTCTGCAATTCACTTTTATCTTAAAGCAGGCTATTTAGCAGTTACTGCTGCTAGAATGGTTATATTGACAAAGTTATTATTGCTTGTGTATGTGCAAAAATCGATCAAAATTATTATAATTCTGTCACTTCAGTTGATATATTTATACTGTTGACAGTAAAATTTTAAGTATAAAATTTTCACTTTTTTTTTTTTTTTTGGACAGGCAGACTGGACAGTGAGAGAGAGAGAGACAGAGAGAGGTCTTCCTTTTCCATTGGTTTACCCCCCAATGGCAGCTGCTGCCAGCACCACCCTGATCCGAAGCCAGAAGCCAGGTGCTTCTCCTGGTCTCCCATGCGGGTGCAGGGCTCAAGCACTTGGGCCATCCTCCACTGCACTCCCGGGCCACAGTAGAGAGCTGGACAAAAAGAGGAGCGAGACCGGGACAGAATCTGGTGCCCCGACTGGGACTAGAACCTAGGGTGCTGGCGCCGCAGGTGGAGGATTAGCATATTGAGCTGCAGCGCTGGCCCAGTATAAAATTTTCAAAGCAAGATGTTAGATTCAGCATTACAACAGAAATTCATTACTATACACATGTATAGTATCCAAGTATAGCGCTTTACATTTGATTAGATTGAATCCAACAGACATCATTGGAAGAGTGATACATTTCTTGAAAAAACAGCAACTATATGCTTTATATTTTCTAATGAATTATTTGTGAATTGATAATTTTTCTGTATTTTATTTTCTAAAAAGAAGTATACTTCAACATCACAATTGAACTAATTCAAGACTATTTTAAAATAATAAAAACATTTTACACTGTATTTGTATTTCAGTGAAAAGAATTTAATAGAGAAGATTGGTTTTACAGGATACAAAGAGGAAAATGTTAAGAAAATTCTTGAGAAGTTTACAAGGAATGAAATATAGTTGTAAGCTGAAGAATTTGCTTTAGATTGCACTTCTAGTGAGGTTTTCAAAGGTTGATAAGAAATGAAAATAAAACATAGTCATAGATTCTGAGACTTACATTCCTTTTAAGCATTTATTATGTGTCAGGCCTTGAGCTAGACATGGAAGATGAAAAGGGAAGATAATATATATTACTTTTACACAGGAGTATGTGTATTAGAAAAATTGCCACACTTGAAAATTAATTGCATGCTGTTAGAGTTTCAATTCTGCCCTCCCCCCAAAATACAGTGAGGACTATTTCCATAATCTATGCATATGACTTTGTTTGGAGGTAGAGTCATTATGGATATGATCAAGTTAAGATGAAGTAATTCTGAATTATAGTGAGTCCTAATCAGATACGACTTGTGCCCATATAAGAGAAGAAGAAGCAGAAACTGAGGCACAAAGAAAGATGTCCCATTGACAATGGAGGCATAGAATCGAGTGATCCCTCCACAAAGCAAAGAACAACAAGATTCTGAGAAGTGTGTGTTCACTTGTCTTAATCTGTGTTTTTTTTTTTTTTCAATGTGTCTGTGTGATATGTTTCTATGCATGGCCAAATAGTGAACTCATTACAAACAATACTTGAATTATTTTTCATAAATACTTAAAATGCCACACATAGTATAATTTTCTGAAGATGAAATGTATCACTTTAAATACCCTTGTATGCTACAGATTTATAATTAATGTTACATTCTCTAAATATGTAATACTATATAACACAGAAAATGCTTCCATGGTTGAAATCTTCAATATTATTCAAACATGTTTTTAAAAGTTATTTGTGGATTCATAAGCTGCCATAAGCTTAAATAATGAATAGGAGGGGCAAGTTAAAGTATTGTAATGTTCATTGTTGTTGTCTACACTTCCGAAGACCTGAGGAAGAGAAGGAAGAACTGCAATATCATAGCGTAAAGCTAATTAGCTGGGGCTCTTGTTGCATAGTGGGTTAAGCTACCACTTGTGACACTGGGGCTCCAGTTGGGACTCCAGTCTGAGTACTGTCTTCTTCATTTCCATACAGCTTTCTGCTAATGATCCAAGCAAGGCAGCAGCAGATGGCCTAAGAACTTGAGCCTCTACCTCCTGGCTTCAGCCTGGCTCGGAACTGGCTGTTGTGATCATCTGGGAAGCAAACCAGCAGATGGAAGATCTCCCTCTATGCCTCTTCCTATGTCTGTGTCACTCAGCCATTCAAGTAAATAAATCTCTTTCAAAAATTCTAATTAATTATTTTAGCTAGGTGATTTTTATGCAAACCAATTGAAAAATTTAAAAAAATACTTATTTTTGAAAAACTTAGATGGAAAGCAAACAATAAACTATTATAAAAAGGAGTGTGAAAATTTGTGAATTTAGAAATAATAAAAATATTTCAACATTAATAGTAGCTCATGTAAAAGCAAAGTTGATGACAGAATTGAGAATTACAAATGATAAAATACCTAAAAATATAAAAGCAAATAAAAGCAAAGCAAAACATCGAAATATACAGGAATTAATTTGACAAATAAATGAAAACCACTATATCAGTGAATTATTTTTAACCATTATTAAATTTTCCAGTGTTGATATTTGTTCTTTAATAAAATAATTTGTGATTTTTATCTATTTACGTTCTTATATATTTATTAAGAGATAGAGACAGAAGGAGAGAAAGCAAGCCAGAACATAATCATGATATAATAGAACCTTCAGGTAGAAATTTTTCCACTAATAATATAAATATGAAAATTATCTGAATTATTTAGAAAGCACTGTTTACATGAGATTTCTTGTAGTCAAATATGATTGCATACTGATACTATAGATATGCAAAATAGAAAAAGGGACACTATTTCTTTAATACATATTTAGAAAACTTTTTAATAAAATATAAAAGGCAAAATCTTAAAATTAAGGACACTGACAACACCAAACACTAGTAAAGATGTGGAGCAATAGGAAATTTCATGCAAAATGGTATGGTGATTTTGGAAGATATTCTGGCAGTTTCTGACCCAAGGAACACACTCCTGTCATACAATCTTTCAGTGGTGCTCTTCTGAAAAGACTACCTAGTGCATGATTCCAACCATAGGGTATTCTAAAACCACAAAACCATAGATGCAGTTTAAAGATGGCTGTTTGCCAGGAGCTCAGTGGAGGAAAAACGAATTGGTTTAGAACAGAAGATTTTTATGGCAGTGAAACCCTCTACATGACACTATTATAGTTGGTACATGTTATATGTTTGTTCAGACTCATGGAATGTACAGCACCAAGAGTGAATCCCAATATGGACTTTTGGTCATGAGGGTTTCCACATAGGTTCATTGACTGTAACAACTGTTTCATGCTGGTGCGGTATAATGACAGCAGACTATGCATGTGTGGGACAAGAGGATATGTGATACCTCTAAAACTTCTGCTCAGTTTTACTGTGAACATAAAACTTCTCAAAGAATAAAATCTATTAAAAATATCTTCACCAACCATGGAGGGAAAAATTAAGTTTTTCAAAACGCATCATTTCAAAGAACTTCTAAATGTATTCATAAGTATCAAATAATATATTTAAACCAGAGGGAAAATGTACAATGCATGTGTCCTACTGAGATAAGACTCTCTAGCCCTGTGTGAAATATTTGTATAATGCATACTAACTCCTCCCCCTAGGGCAAGTCATTATCTCTGTTTTAAGGGCAAGTCATTATCTCTGTGTTATTTCCTTTTCAAAAGTTTTTATTTTCCTCTTTGATTAAATTTTAAATAAAATCATCAACCACAATTTGACCTGTCTCAACTAGCACAATGGCTATCACATAGTAGTTGTTCAATAAATATTCATTATATCAATGACTATATTAATAAATGCCACTATCAAAAATTTTGCAAAATCTCCAAAATTAGGAAAAATGATACATTTCCTACCACATAACTAAAGTCATATTAAATGTAAAATATATAAAATTGTACATGCATAATTTGAGGAAAGTTTATTATATTTAACCTTCACTGACACAGTTATCACTTATATAGTACAAGGGATATGTTAATAGAGAGGGATGGTAGACAGTTTAATCACAGGCTAAAGGGTTGGAAGATGGAAGAAAATTAGTATGCAATACAAGAGTAGCATCTTGATGATTGATGATGCTACACTTGTGAAAGTTAACAGCACCCTAGCCATGAAGAATGTCAGTCTATTGTAGACTGGGACACTCAACACTTATTGCTCCTATGCCAGTGTGCAACACAGAGTTAATGGGAAATAACTTTGTAAATGAATAAATGAGTGGCATTGAACAATTGCATAGCTCAAGAAAACAAATGAACCATATAATAAAAATCTCCCAAGCAGAGCCAATTACTCACACTCTTACCAAGATTTTCAAATCGTTTAAGTTAAATAAACTCAATTTCTTTGGAGCCCCCTTTAGAGTTTGAATTTCTCTAATCATTTCAAATTTTTCTATATCTTAAACATGAGAGATAAGATTTAAAGAAGCTTTATGAGCAGCATAATAAAAAGAGATAGCTAAATTTAAAAGACCGCAGCTACATTATAACTATAATTATTTTAGCATTATTTAACCAACAAAAAATTACTGGATAAATGATTTTTGTGTAGTTTTCAAAAAAAGCAAAGTATAAAATATGGATCTCTGTGACTAATTATGCATTTATAAGATTGATATTCATATCACAATACATTATGAAATCTCTACATTAGAGTATAAACACATATATAATACATTCATAAATAAGCAGGCACTGCATGTTTTATGCATCTGCTGCCTTCAAAAGTTGTTTAGGTGACAACCCAGTTAAATCTGCTGAAGGATAAAGGCTATCTAGAGCCTCTTTGACTTTTATTTCTGCAATCAGAAAGCTTATTCTTTTACTTTCTGTTTGTATAAACTATTCTTTTCTTGCTGTCTTGGCTTCATGTGTTAGTTTAATCTTCAAAGCAGCTTCTCTCTCAAAGTTCATTGGCTTCATCAGACTCAGGGCTCAAATTACCTATTAGATCCCCCCCCAAAAATAAATGCGTTTTAACGTTCTCCGTGATTTTCTGAAATTCAAATATAAATACATTCGATTAATTCATTTTCTGTGTCCAGGCCCTCCCTCTCTGTTCCCCACCCCTAAAAGCCCACATTATATGCCCATGTTATATGAATCAAACAAAAATGACAAGAATCGTTAAGATCATCCAAAGTGCTTTAAACTTGAAACACAGAGGAGTCACCACACCTGTGCAAAACCCCGTGCCACACAATTGAAGGATAGACAGAATACAGCAGAAAAACCTCGAGAAATAACAGAGAGTGATGATGGGAAGAACCCAAGGTGTGCTGTGTGAGCATGTGTGTGTGTGTGTGTGCAAATGCCTATGCAAACATTTAACAAGAAACTTTAAACAGCAGGCTCCAATAAGGAATATTGCAGAACAACTTTCGTTAAGGTTGATGAAGTAATTACAGGCTATGTGTACAGATACAATTCTTGCCAAGTATATACCCTCAACTAAATAAAACCTGAAGGTAATAATATTCTACTGAGGGCTAGTGGGGTTACCATTATGTGGAGGAAGATTTTAATGGTACTAGAACATGTCATTTTATCCAATGCCTTTCCTAATGATAACTAACCATTAGTTATCAAAATATTTCAAAACTGGGGACGGTGCTGTGGTGCAGTAAGGTTAATCCTCTGCCTGCAGTGCCGGCATCCCATATGGGCATGGGTGCTAGCCCTGGCTGTTCCATTTCCAATCCAGTTCTCTTCTGTGGCCTGGGAAAACAATAGAAGATGGCCCAAGTCCTTGGACCCCTGTACCCATGCAGGTGACCCAGAGGAAGCTCCTGGCTCCTGACTTCAGATTGGCTCAGCTGTGTCTTTTGCGGCCAACTGGGGAGTGAACCAGCGGATGGAAGATCTTTCTCTCTCTCTCTTCCTCTCACTGTCTGTAACTCTATCTCTCAAATAAATTAAAAAATCTTTAAAAAATATTTCAAAATTTTTCATGTGTAGGAGGGCTATTTTACTACTATTACAATGAAATTTCAGGCTATGTCTTGCTCAATGAAAGCTTATGACATGAGAAAAAAAAATCCTTAATAAACATTATCATTTAAATTCTAGTGATTTATATTGTATTTTAATCCTTAACTTATGTATAATCCCAACCTTGTTTAACAGAGAAATTTACAAGATAAATTTCTGTCCAGAGAAGGAACTCTTTGTAAAGTAAATCTTCACACAGGAAAAATAAATCACAGTTCTTAGAACTGAAGTTGATACAAATAATGATAAACAACTGTGTGTTTAGAAGTTGTGTGAGCACAGTGTTATTACATTTTATGCAAGTTTAATAATTAAAAATAACCATACATAAGACTATAATATAATTGGGTTCACACATCAGTTAGTTTTTACACTTCATAGTCATAGCAAACAACCAAACCTGTGAATTACTGAAAAAGTGATTTACTGGTTTAAACAAGAGAGCATATTATATAATACTGCAATAAAATTGTATATCTAAGTAATTAATAATTATTAAGAGTTACATTAATAATTTATTCTTTCATTGTTTTTCTTTTGGCTCTATACATTATTTTATAAAATCATGTTTTCTATTTTTGAACAATATAATTCAGTGTGAAATAAATAATAATTTTAGGCACCTAAGATATATCTCCATTCATTCATTCACTACCTGAACACTAAGATAACTAACTTGAGAAAAAAGCTAGTTAAAAAGATGTACCATGCAAGCAGGTATCAAAACAGAGCTTCAATGCCAATAATAGTTTAAAAATTATGACTTAAGGCTAAAAATTTAAAAATTATAATATCAAAATTATAAATTAAGAGGTAGAACATTTATAAGACTGCTTACCAGACAGCACAGATTCAAACCACAAGAAATGAAACTTGACAAAATTGAGAGATAAATATTTCTTTTTTTTTCTTTTTTTTTTAAACTTTTATTTAATGTATATAATTTTCCAAAGTACGACTTATGGATTACAATGGCTTCCCCCCCATACCGTCCCTCCCACCCACAACCCTCCCCTTTCCCACTCCCTCTCCCCTTCCATTCACATCAAGATTCATTTTCGATTATCTTAATATACAGAAGATCAGCTTAGTATACATTAAGTATGGATTTCAACAGTTTGCTCCCACACAGAAACATAAAGTGAAAAATAATAGATGATTTTTTTTTTAAATGATGATGAAATCAGAGCAGACCTATTGTCATGTTTAATCCCAGTGAGAGTCAAGTTGGGAATTGATAATTTCTTTTTTTCTTTTTTTTTTTTTTTACAGAGGATCAGTTTAGTATGCATTAAGTAAAGATTTCAACAGTTTGCACCCCCATAGAAACACAAAGTGAAATATATTGTTTGAGTACTCGTTATAGCATTAAATCTCAATGCACAGCACATTAAGGATAGAGATCCTACATGAGGAGTAAGTGCACAGTGACTCCTGTTGTTGACTTTACCAATTGACACTCCTGTCTATGGCATCAGTAATCTCCCTATGCTCCAGTCATGAGTTTCCAAGGCTATGGAAGCCCTCTGAGTTCTCCGACTCTTATCTTGTTTAGACAAGGTCATAGTCAAAGTGGAGGTTCTCTCCTCCCTTCAGAGAAAGGTACCTCCTTCTTTGATGACCTGTTCTTTCCACTGGGATCTCACTCGCAGAGATCTTTTGCCAGAGTGTCTTGGCTTTCCATGCCTGAAATACTCTCATGAGCTCTTCAGCCAGCTCCGAATGCCTTTAGGGCTGATTCTGAGGCCAGAGTGCTATTTAGGACATCTGCCATTCTATGAGTCTGCTGAGTATCTCACTTCCCATGTTGGATCACTCTCCCCTTTATTTACTCCATCAGTTAGCGTTAGCAGATACTAGACTTATCTATGTGCTCCCTTTGACTCCCAGTCCCTTCACCATGACCAACTGTGAACTGAAACTGATCACCTGGAACAGTGAGATGGCATTGGTACATGCCACCTCGATGGGATTGAATTGGAATCCCTGGTATGCTTCCAACTCCACCACTTGGGGCAAGTCAGCCTGAGCATGTCCCAAATTATACATCTCTTCCCTCTCCCATTCCCACCACCATGTTCAACATGTCCCAAATTATACATCTCTTCCCTCTCCCATTCCCACCACCATGTACAACAACAAAACTTTGACACTTTAATATTTACATGTAATTTACGGGCAGAACAGAACAAAATATTGGTAAGGAAATAAAAAATTTATACAAGACAATAGACTAATCAGGTCCAAGATGCATCTATAAAACACTTCAAAATCAGAGCAATCTTTAGATTATATGCATACACATGGAGATGGAACAACATGTCCCTGACAGAACAGTGGGTCATAGAAGAAATCAAAATATTTCTGAAAATGAATGAAGATGACAATACATCATATCACAATATATAGGATACAACAAAAGCAGTGTTCACAGGGAAGTTTACTGCAATCAGTGTCTACATGAAGAATTGTAAAAGTACCAAATAAATGAGCTATGAAAGCATCTCCAGGACCTAGAAAAGCAACAATAAACCAAACCCCAGATTATTAGAAGGAGAAATAATAAAAATTAGAGAAGAAACACAAAATTGAAAACCAAAAAAAAAAAAAATACAAAAGATCAGTGAAATGAACTGTTTTTTTTTTTTGAAAAAATAAACAGCCTTGACCCAACTAACCAAAACAAAAAAAAGTCAAAAGACCCAAATCAGTAAAATCAGAAGTTAAAAAGGAAATTGAAAAGGAAAGGATGTAATGAATGATAGCACATAAATAAAAAAGAATCTTCATGAATTATCAGAAACAGCTATTTGCCAGCACATTGGGAAACCTAGAAGAAATGGGTAGATTCCTAGACACATTGACACATATAGTCTACCAAAGTGGAGTCATGAAGACATAAAAAACTTACACAGTCCAATAACCAGGATGGAAATTGCATCAGTAATAAAAACATTCCTCCCAACAAAGAAAAGCCCTGTACAAGACACCTTCAATGCTAAATTCTATCAGACATTAAAAGAAGAAATTATCCCAAATCTTTTCAAGCCATTCAAAACAATTGAATTGGGAGCAAATTTTCCCAAACTCCCTCTATGAAGTCTGCGTCACCAAGTCCTAAGCCAGAAAAAGATTCAACAGAGAAAGAAGACTATATACCATGATCTCTGATGGACACAGATGCAAAAATCCTCAACAAAATATTAGCTAATCAAATTCAGCAACACATTAGAAAGATCTTTCTTTAGGACCATGCGGAATTTATCCCTGGTATGCAGGGATGATTCAACATTTGCAAATCAATCAGTGTGATACATGACACTAACAAATGGAACCACTGAAGTCATATGATTATCTCAATAGATGCAGATAATTCATTTGATAAAATATGAAACCTTTTCATGATGAGAATATTAAGCAAATTGGATATGGAAAGAACATTCCTCAACACAATCAAGGCAATTTATGATTAAACCCATGGCCAGCATCCTATTGAACGGGAAAAACTGGAAGCATTCCCCCCAAGATCAGTAACTAGACATTGCTATTTAATATAGTCCTGGAAGTTTTAGCCAGAGCCATTAGGCAAGAAAAAGAAATAAAAGAGATATAAATTGGAAAGGAGGAAATCAAAATATCTCTATTTGCAGATAGCATGATTCTATAAATAGAGACTCCAAAATACTCCACTCAGAAACTATTCAAACTCATAAGAGTTTGGTAAAGTGGCAGGATATAAAATCAACACAAAAATCAATAGCCTTTGTATACATAGACGATTCCATGGCTGCGAAAGAACTTCTAAGATCAATTCACAATTGCTCCAAAAAAATTAAATATCTTGGAATATATGGACCAAGAAATCAGAAAGCTCAGGGCTGGTGGTATAGCTTACCAGCTCACATATGGTAGCCAGTCTTGTCTGCTTCACTTCCCATCCAGCTCTGTGCTAATGCACCTGGGAAGCCTGCATAGGATGGCCAAGTACTTGGGACCCTGTTTCTGTGTGGGAGACTGTGGGAGGCAGAATACGTTTCCTGCAGAAGGCGAAGCCCGCCTCCCATAATATGGCACTGATAAGGAGTAACCAGCTTTTACACAGCTGATTCATCTTGACTACTAGAAGCCCAAGAGCCGATTCATCCTCTCAATAGAAGAGAACGGCATGCTTGACACGTGGACAAGCGGAGCACGGATTGGTGGAGAGGACTATAAAGGAGAAGAGAGACGGCCTGGTGGTGTGGGTTGGTTGGAGAGCGCGTTGGAGAGTTCCCGGGGAAGTTCATTGCTTCGTTCTTTCTCATTTCTCTCTACTCATTCTTGCTTTGGGAGTTCGCTGTTTGCTTATTCTTACTTTACTATAGAAAAGACTTGTAAAAACAGGGAACAACAAGCGTCCGGTCCGGTGCAGCTCCTCCGCGTGCAGAGGAGCAGCAAAAGACCTGGAGGAAACTCCTGGCCACTGGTTTCTGATCAGTTAAGCTCTTGCCATTGCTTCCATTTGGGGAATGAACCAGCAGATGGAAGATTTCTCTGTCTGTCTCTACTTTTCTCTCTGTGTAACTCTGCCTTTCAAATAAACAAATAATCTTTTTTTAAAAAGAAAGATATCAGAAAACTAATTGGAGCATACTTTGAAATGAATGAAATGAAACCACATCATACTAATGGGATGAAGATAAAACAGTGTTCACAGGGAAATTTATAACTAGAAACATATGAATATATTTAAAACATCTAAAAATCAATAATTACTACTTTTAACTGAAAAGCAAGGAACATGTGCAAATTAAATACAAAGAAAGAGGAAAAACAAGAACTAATAGAGATCTGAGTAAAAGCTATTAAAATTGGGAATAGACAATAGTGAAGGAAATCAGCCTCCAATGTCAGTTGTTTTAAAAGGTGAACAAAATTAATAAGCTTTTAGAATGAATTCCCAAGAAAAAAGAGTAGACAAACTATAAAAAGAATAATTGAAATAGTTGACATTATTAGTGACCTTATAAAAATAAAATGTCATACAAGTGTGCAATGCATGTTTTATATTCCTTAAAAAATCAGAAAGTAATCAAGAAATGAAAACATAATGTGCTAATAATACTTAAATATGTAGAAATATATAAAATCTACAGTAAAAATTTTAAAGTGATTGCCTTGAGGATAGTGGGAATGAGTATATGTAGGATATTCTTTTCATTGCAATGATATGATACAAACAACTTGACATTTTAACCTCTGTATGTATGCCATGACAAAAGCCAGATTTGCCTTTTCATAGAGTCAGTTGAGTTTTCTTTGTGATTTTCACATCAATTATGCATTACATTTTAAATTGTAAATTTATTTTAAAAAAGTCTGCAAAGAAATAAATGAATAATTAGATGCCAACAAATTAGATAACCCAGAAGAAAATCCCTTAAATCAAATCCTTGCTAACCTTGAGAGTCCAGCAACATAGTATTAACACAAACAAGGCTCTCTGGTACTGGCATAGGATAGACACAGAGATCAATAAAATAGAATTTAGAATCCATAAATAAAACACACTGTTATGGTCAACTGATTTTCAGCAAGGATGCCAAGGTAATTCAGTGGGAACAAATGATCTGTGTAGCAAATTATTCTGGGACAAATGGATATCCATATGCAAAAGGATAAAGCTGGACCACTGCCTCCCACAATATGCAGAAATGAACTCAAAACACAAAATAAACCTCCACATTGAACATAAACTATAAAACACCAGAAGACATCTGAGTAAATCCTTATGATAGTGGGGCAGACTATACCATGTTAAATAGGAAGCCAATCCACAAATAAAAAGAAAATATGTAAATTGGGCTTCATCAAATTTAAATATGTGTTTCAAAGGACACTATGATAAAAATGGAAAAGCATGCTACAGAATGAAGAAAAATATTTGAAATTAGATGTCTGAATAAATTCTAGTATCCAGAATACAAAACTAACACCTATAATTCTACATTACAGGGACAACTGAATTTAAAAAAATTGGTAAATATATAAATAGATTTTTTCCCAAGGGATATTTAAAAGTGATATATGAATAGAAAATATATAATGTATTAGTGGTGATATTTTCTATGGATACACAAATGATACTTGTACCTGAAAGAGTGAATATTATGATCAAGAATATATTGAATGCATGACTATATATTTTTATATCAATGAAAATCATGTTCATATTTCCAAAAAGTTATAAAAATTGTTGTTTTTACTTGAACTACAGTAAGTACTAAATGTTTGTGTGTGCATGTATGTGTGTTTTACTTTTTTTTTTTTTTGACAGGCAGAGTGGACAGTGAGAGAGAGAGACAGAGAGAAAGGTCTTCCTTTTCCATTGGTTCACCCCACAATGGCCGCTGCGGCAGGCCGGCACACTGCGCTGATCTGAAGCCTGAAGCCTGGAGCCAGGTGCTTCTCCTGGTCTCCCATGGGATGCAGGGCCCAAGCACTTGGGCCATCCTCCACTGCACTCCCAGGCACAGCAGAGAGTTAGACTGCAAGAGGAGCAACTGGGACAGAATCTGACGCCCCAACCGGGACTAGAACCCAGGATGCCAGCACTGCAGACGGAGGATTAGCCTATTGAGCTGCGGTGCAGGCCTGTGTGTTTTACTTTAACTTGAGCTTTTGCATCATCTGATATGAAGTAAATGGATACTAACATTTAACAGTACTGAAAGAATACTTTCCTAACTGAAGTAAGAAAACTTATAGAAAGCAAACTGGTTATTAAAATTTCTAGTGCAATATAAATTTTCATGTCTAAATTGTGTAGGCCAGCCCAAACTAGTGTGCCTTAAATATTCAGTAGAGTTTCATTTTTGGAATTCAGGTGACCTATCTTTAAGTTTATAGGAACAGTGTTTTACCTAAATGGTATATATATTGGTGTAGCATGAAATATTAACTGCTACTTCTCTTGCCTCAACAACAGCAAAATAATCTTGAGAGGTGTTTAGATTTCAGTTAGTGATTGCAACCCGAGCCTCTAGAGTAAATCCATATAATTGTTTGACTTCTTTCAGGTTCAATGATAAATTCTGGATCAATTTTTCTTGTTGCTTATATTCTAACTTAAAAATAGTAGCCCAAATTGTGGACATGAAGAAACTCTATCATCCCACTTGGAAGTGGCCCTGAGTAGTCCATGTTTATTTATTTCAGAAGTGTCCTGGGATTTATACTTGTTCCCCTGGAAAGCCAGAAATTTGAACATATGAATATCTCTAATAACTGCAACATAAACATAAGACAGGATAAATGATGTAGTCAATTGAAAGTCTACTTTCCAGTTAAGATTATTACCCTGGTGAGGAACATATTGTACAATTTATCATATCAGGAATAGCCAAATGTTTGTCCTTTGAGATTAATAGGTTAAATGCATAGTTCCTGAAAAGCAGGCTAGAGAATGACTGAAAAGAACAAATAGATTGACTACTGTGGTGTGAATAGCTCTTCTGTCAATTGTTCCCCATGGTGAGCTCAGTTATACCCACTGGCTGGAATGGTTTCTACAGAAGCATTCCAGTGAACTATGGTGAGTGCCCAGTTTTACAAGACTAACAGCTGGAGTTAGCATGTGAAATAATTCCAGCACTTAAAAGGAGGAAAGAGATAAGAATAACAAGTCCTTAGTTAAGAAGGTTCCTGCCAGGATCCTCTACTCTAAAACTAACACCTTTCCTCTGTATTGATAGAGATAATTTGATAGTATGCAAATCTAATTTTCTTATTTGCTTTTCATTTGTTTTTATCTTGTTTGACAAATCTTAGTTGAAGTCTTTTATGCATAGCTTGATTTAAAGTTTACTCTTTGATATCTGTCACTGGATATATAAATAGAAAAGACATTTATCTGGGTTAAATTTCATATCAGTTGATCCAGTCTTTTACACTTTAATGCTTCACATTTTAAGAAAGTTAAAATGAAAATTTAGTAATCTCATTAGTTCCCTGAGATATAGAGTCACATGGACTAACTAGATAACCCAAATCAGAAATCTTTCTAAAAGGAATTAAAACAGTAACAAAATGAATCCAAATTTAAATTATTTTAACTTTATTTCTAACTAAGGAATTAACTTTAAGCAAAAGTCTGTGGTTTTCTAAAGAATAAATTACCTTATATTGGTTTCTGCATATATATATATATATATATATATATATATATATATAATGACCAAGGAATATGCATTAACTCAAAACTAAAAGCAAGTGCTATTCAAATGCATCATTTTAATATTTAAGAAGAGTTTAAAAATAGAGATATTATGAAATGGCTAAATCTTGTAGGTGAACACTGACATAATGTTATGTAAGAAAAGTTTTCTAGCACATCTTCTTATTAAAATGCTGCTACTTTAAATGGCCATGATGTTTGATATGAATACAACAATCAATAGATTATATTTCCATTAATTACTGTGTACTTGTCTTGGGTGATTTTGAGCTTATTTAAGTATCCTTCTAGTTCAAAGTGAATTTTCAATCTCTTGTAGATTAAAACTTCAAGGTTATTCTCTTTTATTTTTAAGTAATTTGCATCCCCTTGCATATGCCCTCAGTCTCATCTGAATGATACTGGAATTCTTGATGCATGTTGTAAATAAGCCCCTTACACATAAGTCTAAACAGAAATCACCTATGATAGGTTCCTACAGGAATTGGATCATACTATCCTCTTATTCAACTGCCCATTTAATAAAATAAGTGGATTCCCTGCAAGGAGAATTTTAATGAAAGAAATAAAATGTTTTCTCATTTGCCTTCTCCAGTTTCTGTAGTTTAAGTCTGCTTAATAAAATATGGACTAAACAAAACAGTATGGATGAGGCACTTATTGAGTACACCTAGGATTAAGTAAACAACTTTAGTTTCCTGTGCCTTCTAGCTTTACTGTTGCTGAATTTTTCAGGATCAAACACTCACAGTAGTAGTCACCATGATTGTTCTCAGTGACTCAATTTGGAAATTAGTTTGAAGCTCCTTTAACATTGAATAAGATAGAATAGTGGCCGGCGCCGCGGCTCACTAGGCTAATCCTCCGCCTAGCGGCGCCGGTACCCCGGGTTCTAGTCCCGGTCGGGGCGCCGGATTCTGTCCCGGTTGCCCCTCTTCCAGGCCAGCCCTCTGCTGTGGCCAGGGAGTGCAGTGGAGGATGGCCCAGGTGCTTGGGCCCTGCACCCCATGGGAGACCAGGAAAAGCACCTGGCTCCTGGCTCCTGCCATCGGATCAGCGCGGTGCGCCGGCCGCAGCGCGCCGGCCGCGGCGGCCATTGGAGGGTGAACCAACGGCAAAGGAAGACCTTTCTCTCTGTCTCTCTCTCTCACTGTCCACTCTGCCTGTCAAAAAAAAAAAAAAAAAAAAAGATAGAATAGTGCCTAAAACATACTAAGAAAAAGAGGAAGAAAAGAAAGAATGTCAATATACTCTCCTTGCCATTCTGCTACTAATTAAGGTAGATTTACATACATTTTTCTGGTTTTCAAATCTTCTTCTAGATAGTTACTCAGATAAAAGTCCAACACTTTCAATGAATAATTTCAAGAAGAGCTTTTTTGATTATATCTGCCCTGAAATCTGGTATTGTGATGTCTCCAGCTTTGTTTTTGTTGTACAAGATTGCTTTAGCAATTTGAGATCTCCTGCGCCTCCATATGAATTTCAGCATCATTTTTTCCAGATCTGAGAAGAATGTCTTTAGTATTTTAATTGGTATCATATTGAATCTATACATTGTTTTTAGGAGAATAGACATTTTGATGATATTGATTCTTCCAATCCATGAGCATGGAAGATTTTTCCATTTTTTGGTATCCTCTTCTATTTCTTTCTTTAAGATTTTGTAATTCTAATCATAGACATCTTTGACATCCTTACTTGGTTAAGTTTATTCCAAGGTATTTGATTGTTTTTGTAGCTATTGTGAATGGGATTGATCTTAGCAGTTCTTTCTCAGCTGAGGAATTCGCTGTGTATACAAAGGCTGTTGATTTTTGTGCATTGATTTTATACCCCGCTACTTTGCCAAAATCTTCTATGAGTTCCAATAATCTCTTAGTAGAGTTCTTAGGGTCTCCTAAATAAAGAATCATATCATCTGCAAAGAGGGATAGTTTGAGTTCTTCCTTCCCAATTTGTATCCCTTTAATTTCTTTTTCTTGCCTAATGGCTCTGGCTACAACTTTCAGTACTATAGCAATGGCGAGAGTGGGCATCCCTGTCTGGTACAGTCTACTCAACAATGGTGCTGGGAAAACTGGATTTCCACGTGCATAAGCTTGAAGCAAGACCCCTACCTTACACCTTACACAAAAATCCACTCAACATGGATTAAAGATCTAAATATTCGACCATCAAATAATTAGAGAACATTGGAGAAACCCTGTAAGATACAGTCACAGGCAAAGACTTCTTGGAAAAGACCCCGGAGGCACAGGCAGTCAAACAAAAATGAACAATTGGGATTACATCAAATTGAGAAATTTCTTCACAGCAAAAGGAAAGTGAAGAGGCAACCAACAGATTGGGAAAAAATATTTGCAAACTATGCAACCAATAAAGGATTAATAACAAGAATCAACAAAGAGATCAAGAAACTCCACAACAACAAAACAAACAACCCACTTAAGAGATGGGCCAAGGACCTAAATAGACATTTTTCAAAAGAGGAAATCCAAATGGCTAACAGACACATGAAAAAGTGTTCAGGATCACTAGCAATCAGGGAAATGGAAATCAAATCCACAATTAGGTTTCACCTTACCCTGGTTAGAATGGCTTACATATGAACAACAGATGCTGGCAAGAATGTGGGGAAAAAGGGACACTAACTCACTGTTGGTGGGAATGCAAACTGGTAAAGCCACTATGGAAGTCAGTTTATTACAGCTCAATTCACAATAGCTAAGACATGGAATCAACACAGAGCCCATCAACAGAAGACTGGATAAAGAAATTATGGGATTTATACTCTATAGAATACTACACAGCAGTAAAAAAAAAATGAAATCCGGTCATTTGCAACAAAATGGAGGAATCTAGAAAATATCATGCTGAGTGAAATAAGCCAGTCCCAAAGGGACAAATATCATATATTCTCCCTGATTGATGACAACTAACTGAGCACCTAAAAGGAAACCTGTTGAAATGAAATGGACATTATGAGGAGCAGTGACTTGATCAGCCCTTGTCCTGTCGAGGAAAAACTTACTATTTTATTCCTTTTAGTATTTTTTGTTCTACTTAATACCATTGGTTGAACTCTTTATTAACACACAATTATTCTTAGGGGTTTAAATTTCACTGAAAAGTGATCCCTGTTAAATATAAGTGTGGGAATAAGAGATGGAGGAGATGTACAGTTTGGCACATGCTCAATCGGACTTACCCCTATCAGTAGAGTTAGAAACATGCCAGGGGATTCCAATTCAATCCCATCAAGGTGGCATATACCAATGCCATCTCACTAGTCCAAGTGATCAGTTTCAGTTCATAATTGATCACAATGATAGGACTAAGAGTCAAAGGGATCACATAAACAAGACTAGTGTCTACTACTATTTACTGATAGAATTAAAAATGAGAGAGCAATCCAACATGGGAAGCATGATACACAGCAGACTCATAGGATGCCAGATGTCCTAAACAGCACTCTGGCCTCAGAATCAGCCCTTAAGGCATTCAGATCTGGCAAAAATGCCCATGAGAGCATTTTAGGCATGAAAAGCCCAGACACTGTGGCAATAAATAAATAAATAAATAAATAATTAAATATCTTAAATGAAAGATCTCTGTGAGTAAGATCCTAGCGGAAAGAATGGGCCATCAAAGAAGGAAGTACCTTTCTCTGAAGGGAGGAGAAAACTTCCATTTTGACTATTACCTTTTCTAAATATAAGATTGGAGTTGGCAAACTCAAGAGGCTTCCATAGCCTTGGTAGCTCATAACGAGAGCCTTGGGTGATTACTGACGCCATAAACAAGTGTCAATTGTTAAATCAACAACAGGAGTCACTGTGCACTTACTCCCCATGTAGGTTCTCTGTCCTTAATGTGTTGCACTATGCGAATTAACGGTAAAACTAGTACTCAAACAGTATTTTTCACTTTGTGTTTCTGTGTGGGTGCAAACTGTTGAAATCTTTACTTAGTATATTCTAAATTGATTTTCTGTATATAAAGATAATTGATGAAGAATGGGATAGGAGAGGGAGCGGGAGATGGGATGGTTGTGGGTGGGAGGGAGGTCATGGGGGGAAGAAGCCACTATAATCCAAAAGTTGTACTTTGGAAATTTATAGTTATTAAATAAAAGTTAAAGAATAAATAAATAAAAATAAATTTAAAAGGAGAGCATGAAAGAAGTGGTGAAATAGTCAACAATTTTACTTTGAACATAGAAGAATTTCAGAATTTGAAACCCAGCAACCTCATGTTAAACAGAGGAGTTCCTGTTTGAAAAGAAAGGAAGGTCAGGTAGTCTTGCACAGCAGTCAAGGAAGATATGCTTTTTATCTGAAATCCCAAAATGAGGCCGACACCAGGGATAGGCAGAAGTTTCCCTGGGGCAGTGATGGAGATGGAGAAAGGAAACTGTGAGCATTAAAATATGGGTGTGGTATAATTTGTCCCAAAAGAGAGGGGAGAGGATATAGATTTTTTTTTTTTTTTGATGTTAGATCCAACTTCTTAGATCCAACTTCTTAGAGAAGGTCAGCTTGGGATGTGTTGCTTTAGGTTAGAGAAGAATCAGCTTTCCATTAGGAGACTGAAGAAAGATACATTGGTCGACTAGATTTGAAAGTTGGACATTCAAATCTTTTTTTTTTTTTTTTTTTTTTTGACAGGCAGAGTTAGTGAGAGAGAGAGAGACAGAGAGAAAGGTATTCCTTCCATTGGTTCAACCCCAAATGGCCACCATGGCTGGAGTTGCACGAATCCAAAGTCAGGAGCCAGGTCTTCCCCCTGCTCTCCCAAGCAGGTGCAGGGCCCAAGCACTTGGGCCATCCTCCATTGCCTTCCCTGGCCACAGCAGAGAGCTGGACTGGAAGAGGAGCAAACGGGACTAGAATTCCGCACCCAAATGGGATGCCGGCACAGCAGGCAGAGGATTAGCCAAGGAGCCATGGTGCTGGCCCCTGGACCTTCAAATCTTAATAAGAAATTTCAGTGTCAGGGCCAATGTTGTTGCAGAGTCAGCAAAGTGCCCCTTGTGATGCTGGCATCTAATATGGGTGTCAGTTTGAATCCCAGCTGCTCCATTTCTAAACTAGCTCCCTGGTAATGAACCTGGGAAAGTTGCACTGGTGACTCAATTGTTTGGGTCTCTGAAGCCACCATGGAGAACAAGAAGAAGCTGCTGTTTTCTGGTCTTGGCCTGGCCTGGTCCTGGCCATTGTGGCCTTCTCTTCTTTATTGCTCTCTCTCTCTGCAATTCTGTCTTTCAATATTCTTTTTTAAAAAAGTATTTCATTGTTTTTTTTTTTTAAGAAATGTGTTCTGGACTGATGCTTATATTTTCAAAGTCCACCGAAAAAATCTAATTTGAATCTTTAGTCACCAAGGCCATGGTATTTGGGCATGGGGCCTTTAGAAGACAGTTAGGTAATGAGGGCGGTGACTTCATGATGAGATTAGAAACCTTATAAGAAGAGAGATGAGCTTCCTTCCTCTTCTTCTCTACCATGTGAGGATACTACAAGGAGAGGTCCAAGCAGCAAGTACTCATAAGACATAAATTTGACAGTACCTTGATTCTGGTGGACTTCCAGTCTCCAGGAATATAAGAAATAGATGCCTCCTTTTTAGCACCTACTGTATAGAATTTGGTATAACTACCAGTCTAAGTCACCAACAGACATCCTAATTAAAGACTTGATGACATACAGAGACATTGTAAAAAATCCTCCTCATAAGCTTTTTGTAACTACAATTCAGAGAATAATAAGATATGCATTTTTCATAGCATTGATTATGAAAATGAATGCTCCAAAGTGCATATATATGTAACTACTACATTACAGATCAACTCACTTTAATAAGACTGCACATTTAAACAAAAGTCAACTGAAAACTGCCCAACATTTACATGTGCAACTAATGAGTAAATTATGAAGAAATTCAAGTTGCTGAAATGGCATACTTAGAGGAATACTTAGGATGAATAAAATACACAATGAGGCACATATTTTGGTACTAATTTTATAGTTGTCTCCCTACCAATAACCACAGCAATATACAATCATCCATTCTTTCTTTGGAGGCACAAAAGACACTGCTGATCTTGTTGAAAACAGCCATTTGGCGGTATGAACAGAGAAAAATCTTTTTTATAGTAAGATGCGTATGGCACAAAGTTGTTGTTTTTTGTTTTAAACAAAAATGATAGTAAATAAACCTAATTGCCAAAGCAAAAAGATTGAAAATAGGACCTTAATATTAACACAATATGGTGGTTAGAAACATTTTTATTACAAACTCAACAAAAAGAAGATCCTTACATTTTTCTGAACAAACTATGGGGAAAATACAAAAACTGAAATTTAGCATCCAGTGTCAGGGTTCTTTTTGCCACATTTTATTTATTTAAGAAAAGATTTAAATTTATAAGACAAAAATTGTGAGGTAATTATGCAAGGAGTTCCTACATGCTCCTCACCCTATTTCCTTTATTAACATCTCATATTAGTATCTATATCCCATTAATAAAGCAAGCTGTTTCCTCTATTTTTTATCTAAAAACATTTTATACCACTTGTGTCTCCCAGCTTCTAGTAACCAAAATTCTGTGTTCAGATTATATATTTTTAATTTAGTTCCCACATTTAAGAGAGAGTATGTGGTGTTTTTCTTTCTGTCATTGTTTATTTCACTGAACGTGATATCCTCCAGTCTAAATCATTTTTCTGCAAATGGTAGGATTTCATTCCTTTTATAGCCGAATAAAAATATATATACATAGTATTATATATATACATGTATAACACTATATATACACATGTATATGCACATATAATAATATACATACATATTAAATACTATAAATATATATATCACATTTTCTTTTATCCATTTACCTGATGACCAGCGATTTGGTTGATTCTGTATTTTGGCTATTGTGAACCCTATCAGAGTTCTATCAGTAAAATTGTAATAAAGATTAAAATTTTCTTAATCTAAACTTTGATATCCAATCAAATATCCAATCTAATACAAGTGTAGATTAACTAAAATTTCGTATCATCAGAGTTCACAAATATTTCTTTACCTCGAATATATTCTTCCTCAATAATGTTCTTGGGGGGCTGATGCTGTGGCGCGGCGGGTAAAAGCCCTGGCCTGAAATGCCACCATCCCATATGGGGGCTGGTTCTAGTCCCTGATGCTCCTCTACCGGCCCAGCTCTCAGCTGTGGCTTGAGAAAGCAGTAGAAGATGGCCCAAATGCCTGGGCCCCTGCACCCACATGAGAGACCTGGAGAAAGCTCCTGGCTCCTGGCTTCGGATAAGCATAGCTCCGGCCGTTGCAGCCACGTGGGGAATGAACCAGCAGATGGAAGACTCTCTCTGTCTCTATCTCTCTCTGTAATTCTGTCTTTCAAAGAAATAAAAATCATTAAAAAAAAAAAAAAAAAGAAGAAGAAGAAGAATGTACTTGGGAATAAATTTCAGAAAACCAACCCAGTAACCTAATAGTTGGGAAGAAATGGAACCAAAAAATACTGAAATCCAGTATCTAGAAATCCAAAAAAAAAAAAAAAAAAGAGTATTTTTTTTTTTTCACAGGCAGAGAGGACAGCGAGAGAGACAGAGACAGAGAGAAAGGTCTTCCTTTACCGTTGGTTCACCCTCCAATGGCCACACGGATCGGAAGCCAGGAGCCAGGTGCTTCTCCTGGTCTCCCACGCAGGTGCAGGGCCATCCTTCACTGCACTTCTGGGCCACAGCAGAGAGCTGGACTGGAAGAGGGGCAACTGGGACAGAATCTGGCACCCTGACCAGGACTAAAACCTGGTGTGCTGGTGCTGCAGGCAGAGGATTAGCCAACTGAGCTGTAGCACTGGCCAACACTTTTTTTTTTTTTAAGATTTTATTTATTTTTTATTTATTTATTTGAGAGGTAGAGCCACAGACAGTGAGAGGGTGAGACAGAGAGAAAGGTCATTTTTTTTAACTTTTATTTAATGAATATAAATTTCCAAAGTATGGCTTCTGCATTACAATCGCTTCCCCCCCATAACGTCCCTCCCACCCACAACCCTCCCCTTTCCCATTCCCTCTCCCCTTCCATTCACATGAGGATTCATTTTCAATTCTCTTAATATACAGAAGATCAGTTTAGCATACATTAAGTAAAGATTTCAACACTTTGCTCCCACACAGAAACATAAAGTGACAAATAATAGATGATTTTTAAAATGATGAAGAAATCAGATCAGACCTATTGTCATGTTTAATCCCAGTGAGAGTCAAGTTGGGAGTTGATAATTTCTTCTTTTTTTTTTTTTAACAGAAGATCAGTTTAGTATACATTAAGTAAAGATTTCAACAGTTTGCACCCCCATAGAAACACAAAGTGAAATATATTCTTTGAGTACTCGTTATAGCATTAAATCTCAATACACAGCACATTAAGGACAGAGATCCTACATGAGGAGTAAGTGCACAGTGACTCCTGTTGTTGACTTTACCAATTGACACTCCTGTTTAAGGCATCAGTAATCTCCCTATGCACCAGTCATGAGTTTCCAAGGCTATGGAAGCCCCTGGAGTTCTCTGACTCTTATCTTGTTTAGACAAGGTCATAGTCAAAGTGGAGGTTCTCTCCTCCCTTCAGAGAAAGGTACCTCCTTCTTTGAAGACCTGTTCTTTCCACTGGGATCTCACACACAGAGATCTTTCATTTAGGTGGTTTTTTTTTTTTTTTTTTTTTCCAGAGTGTCTTGGCTTTCCATGCCTGAAATACTCTCATGGGCTTTTCAGCCAGATCGGAATGCCTTTAGGGCTGATTCTGAGGCCAGAGTGCTGTTTAGGACATCCGCCATTCTATGAGTCTGCTGAGTATCTCGCTTCCCATGTTGGATCACTCTCCCCTTTATTTATTCTATCGGTTAGTGTTAGCAGGTACTAGACTTGTTTATGTGCTCCCTTTGACTCTTAGTCCTTTCATTATGATCAATTGTGAACTGAAATTGATCACTTGGACTAGTGAGATGGCATTGGTACATGCCACTCCGATGGGATTAAATTGGAGTCCCCTGGTATGTTTCTAACTCTACCATTTGGGGCAAGTCAGCTTGAGCATGTCCCTAATTGTACATCTCTTCCCTCTCTTATCCCCACTCTTATGTTTAACAGGGATCACATTTCAGTTAAATTTCAACACTTAAGAATAACTGTGTATTAATTTTTTTAGTTTTTTTTTAGTTTTTTTAACTTTTATTTAATGAATATAAATTTCCAAAGTACGATTTATGGATTACAATGGCTTCCCCCACATACCGTCCCTCCCACCCACTACCCTCCCCTTTCCCACTCCCTCTCCCCTTCCATTCACATCAAGATTCATTTTCGATTATCTTAATATACAGAAGATCAGCTTAGTATACCTTAAGTAAGTATTTCAACAGTTTGCTCCCACACAGAAACATAAAGTGAAAAATAATAGATGATTTTTTTTAAATGATGATGAAATCAGATCAGACCTATTGTCATGTTTAATCCCAGTGAGAGTCAAGTTGGGAGTTGATAATTTCTTTTTTTTTTTTTTTTACAGAGGATCACTTTAGTATACATTAAGTAAAGATTTCAACAGTTTGCACCCCCATAGAAACACAAAGTGAAATATATTCTTTGAGTACTCATTATAGCATTAAATCTCAATACACAGCACATTAAGGACAGAGATCCTACATGAGGAGTAAGTGCACAGTGACTCCTATTGTTGACTTTACCAATTGACACTCCTATCTATGGCATCAGTAGTCTCCCTATGCTCCAGTCAGCCAGATCCGAATGCCTTTAGGGCTGATTCTGAGGCCAGAGTGCTATTTAGGACATCTGCCATTCTATGAGTCTGCTGAGTATCTCACTTCCCATGTTGGATCACTCTCCCCTTTATTTATTCCATCGGTTAGTGTTAGCAGGTACTAGACTTGTTTATGTGCTCCCTTTGACTCTTAGTCCTTTCATTATGATCAATTGTGAACTGAAATTGATCACTTGGACTAGTGAGATGGCATTGGTACATGCCACTCCGATGGGATTAAATTGGAGTCCCCTGGTATGTTTCTAACTCTACCATTTGGGGCAAGTCAGCTTGAGCATGTCCCTAATTGTACATCTCTTCCCTCTCTTATCCCCACTCTTATGTTTAACAGGGATCACATTTCAGTTAAATTTCAACACTTAAGAATAACTGTGTATTAATTTTTTTAGTTTTTTTTATTTTTTTTAACTTTTATTTAATGAATATAAATTTCCAAAGTACGATTTATGGATTACAATGGCTTCCCCCACATACCGTCCCTCCCACCCACTACCCTCCCCTTTCCCACTCCCTCTCCCCTTCCATTCACATCAAGATTCATTTTCGATTATCTTAATATACAGAAGATCAGCTTAGTATACCTTAAGTAAGTATTTCAACAGTTTGCTCCCACACAGAAACATAAAGTGAAAAATAATAGATGATTTTTTTTAAATGATGATGAAATCAGATCAGACCTATTGTCATGTTTAATCCCAGTGAGAGTCAAGTTGGGAGTTGATAATTTCTTTTTTTTTTTTTTACAGAGGATCACTTTAGTATACATTAAGTAAAGATTTCAACAGTTTGCACCCCCATAGAAACACAAAGTGAAATATATTCTTTGAGTACTCATTATAGCATTAAATCTCAATACACAGCACATTAAGGACAGAGATCCTACATGAGGAGTAAGTGCACAGTGACTCCTATTGTTGACTTTACCAATTGACACTCCTATCTATGGCATCAGTAGTCTCCCTATGCTCCAGTCAGCCAGATCCGAATGCCTTTAGGGCTGATTCTGAGGCCAGAGTGCTATTTAGGACATCTGCCATTCTATGAGTCTGCTGAGTATCTCACTTCCCATGTTGGATCACTCTCCCCTTTATTTATTCCATCGGTTAGTGTTAGCAGGTACTAGACTTGTTTATGTGCTCCCTTTGACTCTTAGTCCTTTCATTATGATCAATTGTGAACTGAAATTGATCACTTGGACTAGTGAGATGGCATTGGTACATGCCACCCTGATGGGATTGAATTGGAATCCCCTGGTATGTTTTTAACTCTACCATTTGGGGCAAGTCAGTTTGAGCATGTCCCTAATTGTACATCTCTTCCCTCTCTTATTCCCACTGTTATATTTAACAGGGATCACATTTCAGTTAAATTTCAACACTTAAGAATAACTGTGTATTAATTACAGAATTAAACCAGTCATATTAAGTAGAACAGACAAAAAAACTACTAAGAGGGATAATGTATTAAGTTGTTCATTAACAGTCAGGGCTATGCTGATCAAGTCACCGTTCCTCATAGTGTCGATTTCACTTCAACAGGTTTCCTTTTTGGTGTTCAGTCAGTTGTCACCGATCAGGGAGAACATATGGTATTTGTCCCTTTGGGACTGGCTTATTTCACTCAGCATGATGTGTTCCAGATTCCTCCATTTTGTTGCAAATGCCTGGATTTCGTTGTTCCTTAATGCAGTATAGTATTCTAAAGAGTACATATCCCATAATTTCTTTATCCAGTCTACCGTTGATGGGCATTTAGGTTGGTTCCAGGTCTTGGATATTGTGAATTGTGCTGCGATAAACATTAGGGTGCAGACCGCTTTTTTGTTTGCCAATTTAAATTCCTTTGGGTAAATTCCAAGGAGTGGGATGGCTGGGTCAAACGGTAGGGTTATCTTCAGGTTTCTGAGAAATCTCCAGACTGACTTCCATAGTGACTTGACCAGTTTGCATTCCCACCAACAGTGGGTTAGTGTCCCTTTTTCCCCACATCCTCGCCAGCATCTGTTGTTGGTAGATTTCTGTATGTGAGCCATTCTAACTGGGGTGAGGTGGAACCTCATTGTGGTTTTGATTTGCGTTTCCCTGATTGCTAGTGACCTTGAACATTTTTTCATGTGCCTGTTGGCCATTTGGATTTCCTCTTTTGAAAAATGTCTATTGAGGTCCTTGGCCCATCTCTTAAGTGCGTTGTTGGTTTTGTTTTTGTGGAGTTTCTTGATTTCTTTGTAGATTCTGGTTATTAACCCTTTATCTGTTGCATAGTTTGCAAATATTTTTCCCATTCTGTTGGTTGTCTCTTCACTCTCCTGGCTGTTTCTTTTGCAGTACAGAAACTTCTCAATTTGATGCAAACCCAATAGTTGATTTTGGCTTTGACTGCCTGTGCCTCCCGGGTCTTTTCCAGAAACTATTTGCCTGTGCCAATATCTTGAAGGGTTTCTCCAATGTTCTCTAATAACTTGATGGTGTCAGGTTGTAGATTTAAGTCTTTAATCCATGTTGAGTGGATTTTTGTGTAAGGTGTAAGGTAGGGGTCTTGCTTCATGCTTCTGCACGTGGAAATCCAGTTTTCCCAGCACCATATTGAATAGACTGTCCTTGCTCCAGGAATTGGTTTTAGATCCTTGATCAAATATAAGTTGGCTGTAGATGTTTGGGTTGATTTCTGGTGTTTCAATTCTGTTGCATTGGTCTATCCATCTGTTTCTGTACCAGTACCATGCTGTTTTGATTACAACTGCCCTGTAGTATGCCTGAAATCTGGTATTGTGATGCCTCCGGCTTTGTTTTTGTTGTACAAGATTGCTTTAGCTATTCAAGGTCTCTTGTGCCTCCATATAAATTTCAGCACCATTTTTCCCAATCTGAGAAGAATGTCTTTGGTATCTTGATTGGGATTGCATTGAATCTATAAATTGCTTTTGGGAGAATGGACATTTTGATGATATTGATTCTTCCAATCCATGAGCATGGAAGATTTTTCCATTTCTTGGTATCCTCTTCTATTTCTTTCTTTAAGGTTTTGTAATTCTCATCGTAGAGATCTTTAACGTCCTTGGTTCAGTTGATTCCAAGGTATTTGATTGTTTTTGTAGCTATTGTGAATGGGATTGATCTTAGAAGTTCTTCCTCAGCCATGGCATTGTCTGTGTATACAAAGGCTGTTGATTTTTGTGCATTGATTTTATACCCTGCTACTTTGCCAAAATCTTCTATGAGTGCCAATAGTCTCTTAGTAGAGTTCTTTGGGTCCCCTAAGTAAAGGATCATATCATCTGCAAAGAGGGATAGTTTGAGTTCTTCCTTCCCAATTTGTATCCCTTTAATTTCTTTTTCTTGCCTAATAGCTCTGGCTAGAACTTCCAGAACTATATTGAATAGCAGTGGTGAGAGTGGGCATCCCTGTCTGGTACCAGATCTCAGTGGAAATGCTTCCAGCTTTTCCCCATTCAATAGGATGTTGGCTGTGGGTTTTTCATAGATTGCTTTGATTGTATTGAGGAATGTTCCTACCAAACCCAGTTTGCTTAGAGTTTTCATCATGAACGGGTGTTGTATTTTATCAAATGCTTTCTCGGTGTCTATTGAGATAATCATATGGTTTTTCTTCTGCAGTCTGTTAATGTGGTGTATCACATTGATTGTTTTGCACACATTAAACCATCCCTGCATACCAGGGATAAATCCCACTTGGTCTGGGTGGATGATCTTTTTGATGTGTTGTTGCATTCTATTGGCGAGAATTTTATTGAGGATTTTTGCATCTATGTTCATCAGGGATATTGGTCTGTAATTCTCTTTCAATGCTGCATCTTTTTCCAGCTTAGGAATTAACGTGATGCTGGCTTCATAAAAAGAATTTGGGAGGACTCCCACTTTTTCGATTGTTCTGAATAGTTTGAGAAGAATTGGAGTCAGTTCTTCTTTAAATGTCTGGTAGAATTCAGCAGTGAATCCATCTGGTCCTGGGCTTTTCTTTGTTGGGAGGGCCTTTATTACTGTTTCAATTTCTGTTTCAGTTATGGGTCTGTTTAGGTTTTCGATGTCTTCCTGGTTCAATTTAGGTAGGTTGCATGTGTCCAGGAATCTATCCATTTCTGATAGGTTTCCCTGTTTGCTGGCATTCAAGTCCTTGTAGTAATTTCTGATGATTCTTTTTATTTCTGTGGTGTCTGTTGTTACGTTTGCTTTTTCATCTCTGATTTTATTGATTTGGGTCTTTTCTCTTCTTTTTTTAGTTAGTTGGGCCAATGGGGTGTCAATTTTGTTTATTTTTTCAAAAAATCAGCTCCTCATTTGGCTGATTTTTTGTAATGTTCTTTTGGATTCAATCATGTTGATTTCTTCTCTGATTTTAATTATTTCTCTTCTCCTACTAGTTTTGGGTCTGGTTTGCTGTAGGTTTTCTAGATCCTTGAGATGCATTGAAAGCTCATCTATTTGGTGCCTTTCCAATTTCTTGATGTAGGCACCTATTGATATAAACTTTCCTCTTAACACTGCTTTTGCTGTGTCCCATAAGTTTTGGTATGTTGTGCTGTTATCCTCATTTACTTCCAGAAAATTTTTGATTTCTCTTTTAATTTCTTCTATGACCCATTTTTCATTCAGGAGCATGTTGTTCAATCTCCATGTGTTTGTGTATGCTCTAGGCATTCCTGAGTTGCTAATTTCCAACTTCATTCCTTTATGGTCTGAGAACCTGCATGGTATGATTCTAATTCTTTTGAATTTGCTGAGACTTGCTTTATGGCCTAGTATGTGGTCAATCCAAGAGAAGGTTCCATGTACTGCTGAGAAGAATGTAAAATCTTTAGCTGTAGGTTTCAAAGTTCTGTATATATCTGTTAGATCCATTTGGGCTATAGTGTCGTTTAAATCTGCTGTATCCTTGTTGATCTTCTGTCCTGTTGATGTGTCTATTTCTGAGAGTGGAGTATTGAAGTCCCCCAGTACTATTGTATTGGGGTCTAAGTCTCCCTTTATGTCTGTTAACAAATCTTTTAGATAAACCGGTGCCCTGTAGTTAGGTGCATATACATTGATAATTGTTATATCTTCTTGTTGTATTGATCCCTTAATCATTATATAGTGTCCATCTTTGTCACTCTTAACAGTTTTTGTGGTAAAGTTTATGTTGTCCGATATTAAGATGGCTACGCCTGCTCTTTTTTCATTTCTGTTGGCATGGTATATCTTTTTCCAGCCTTTCACTTTCAGTCTGTATGGATCTTTGTTGGAAAGATGTGTTTCTTGTAAGCAGCAATTAGATGGGTTTTGTTCCTTAACCCAATCAGCCAATCGCTGTCTTTTAACTGGACAGTTCAGGCCATTAACGTTCAATGTGACTAATGATAAGTGGTAACTTTGCCCTGCCATTTGCCAAAGATAAGTTCTAACATATGATTTGAATTCCCTGTGATCTTTTGCTGTGAGGTTTCCTTCCTTTACCTTCTTTCATACTGATGACCGTGTTTCTGTCTTTCTGTGTGTAACACATCTTTAAGCATCTTTTGCAGGGCTGGACGAGTGGCAACAAATTCTTTCAATTTCTGTTTGCTATGAAAAGTCTTTATTTCACCTTCATTCACAAATGATAGCTTTGCAGGATATAATATTCTGGGCTGGCAGTTGTTCTCTCTTAGTACCTGGGCTATATCTCACCATTCCCTCCTAGCTTGTAGGGTTTCTGATGAGAAGTCAGCTGTGAGTCTGATTGGAGATCCTCTGAGAGTAATTTGACGTTTCTCTCTTGCACATTTTAGGATCTTTTCTTTATGTTTCACTGTGGAGAGTTTAATTACAACGTGTCGTGGTGAGGATCTCTTTTGGTCTTGTTTATTAGGGGTTCTGTGAGCTTCCTGTACTAGGATTTCTCTGTCCTTCTCCAAACCTGGGAAATTTTCTGCTAATATCTCACTAAAAAGGCCTTCTAATCCTTTCTCCCTCTCCATGCCTTCAGGAACTCCTAGAACCCGAATGTTGGGTTTTTTAATAGTATCCTGCAGATTCCTGACAATAGGGTTTAAATTTCTAATTTCCTCTTCTTTTCTTTGGTCTGACTGTATCCTTTCCTGTTCTCTGTCTTCTAAGTCCGATATTCTCTCTTCTGCTTCACCCATTCTGTTTGTAAGGCTCTCTAATGTGTTTTTCATTTGATCTATTGAATTCTTCACTTCATTATCATTTCTCGTCACTATCACAGTTTCCTGTTGTACTAGTTGTTTTGTTTCATTTTGATTCCTCCTTAATATTTCATTTTCATGAAAGAGATTTTCTACCTTGTCCATTAAGTATTTCTGTAGTTCAAGAATTTGTTTTTGAGAACTTCTTAATGTTCTTATCAATGTTTTGAGATCTGCTTCTTGCATTTCTTCTATCTCATCATCTTCATAATCTTGAATTGGGGTGTCTTTTTCATTTGGGGGCGTCATGGTGACTTCCTTGTTTCTATTATCTCGGTTTTTGCATTTGTTATTTGGCATATTGGAGATATTTGGTTTCTTCACTGTGGTGCTTTTTCTTGTTATACTATGACTCTAGATTAAGTGGACTGTCTGTTTTTGATGGAGCCTTAGAGGCTTGAGATGGATGTGGCCTGAGAGCTCTGTTTGGTGTGCAAAAGGTGACACTCCCAGGTTAGGCGTGATAGATCTCTCTCTCTCTCTTTCTTTCTTTTTTTGATTCAAAAGGGAAGTAATTCTGCACAGCTGAACGAAGTCGGAGGTAGTTAGCAGGCAAATGATATGCCCACAGGAGCCAGAGATCGGAAGCTCTTTCCCAAGGACCACACAGGGAATCTGTTCTGCCCTCAGAGTGGGCTCAAATTCTCCTTCAGTCTCCCACTGGGTTGCTAAAGTTATGGAATTGTAGCGTCTCTGGAGAGTACTCACGTGAATTCTGTGAGTTCTCTCCCCCACCATCTCTTTTTTCACAGTCTCAGTTTAGTAGCACCACAAATTTACTAGGTCATAATCTCATGTTAATTTGCCCCCCCAGAGTCAGGTTTTTCTGCTAGGCTCAGGGCCGGTGCAGACCTGAGGTCGCTCTGCTTATGACGTATGTCTAAGATGGTGCCTGCTCTTTGTCTTGCTCGCCCTTGAGAGGTGAGCGGAGAGAGAGAAACCCGTGTCCGTACCAGTCACCTTTTTTTTTTTCTCTCTCTCTCTCTCTCTTCCAGTTAGCCTGGTGAACTTCCCCCCATCCCCGGGGGTCGTTCCCTCTAGTCTCCTCTCTCAGCTTGCCTGCCAGTGTCTCGGGCTATTGAGGTTCGGCTCACTTCGTGTTCCAGCGCTCGTGTGTTGAGTCTGCCGCTGGTGTCCCGAACTGTGGGCTCCCACGCTCTCTACGCAGGTCCACTGTGAATCACGTGTTCCGGAAGAGTTTCTTCTGCTGTTTCCTCCCCTACTCTTCCTTGGACCTGCAGTATCTCCACTTTTATTAAACTGTCTCTCCCCAGACTATCAGTGTGCTCCCTTCCTATTCTGCCATCTTGCCTCCTCCGAGAAAGGTCTTTATTCTGTTGGTTCACTCCCCAGACGGCCTCAATGGCAGGAGCTCTGCCGATCCGAAGCCAGGAGCCAGGGCCCAAGGACTTGGGCCACCCTCTACTGCTTTCCCAGGCCATAGCAGATAGTTGGAGTTAGGGAACCACTCATGGAGAACTAATTGTAGTGCTGTTTGAAACAAAGTAACTGTAGTGCCCTTTGAAAGAAAGTAACTACACAGTAGCAAGCTTGAAAGAAAAGTAGAAAGGTAACCACCCTAGCTGGTAAGATTTGAAAATGGATGGCCTAACTAGACTGCCTAACCACAAACTGTCATTGCCATGACTACGGGACCCTGGGAGGTTGGAATGTGGGCTGGGGTAGCCTCTAGAAACTGTATCTAAGGGGACCCTCAGACCCTGTAAACCAGAGGTTACTCAGCCTCTCTCCCTGGTCCATAGTGCCTAGTGCCCGCAGGAGTAGGCTTGAGCGATCTCTCCTACTAGTCGCCTAGAGTGTGTTTAGCTTGACCTTCCTCAGTCTCCTCCACTCTTCCTTCACGGTAACCTGGCCAGTTCCCGGAGGGGGAGATCCTGACAGTTGGATTGGAAGAGGAGCATCCGGAACTAGAACCAGCGCCCATATGTGATGCAGGCACTGGGCCATGGCGTTGGCTCTTTATTTTGAACTCTTGAAATGCGTTGTTGCTTGTCAAATACAACAGATGGCTGATACAACAGTAAACCTTATATTTTATCAATAAATGTGTATTTCTATTTTCCTTTTAGAACGAACTTTTAAACCATGATTAGTGTACTTACTTATGATCACAGAATAGAGTGTTAATATTTTTAATCTTGATATCAGAAAGTACAGATGAAAGAATATAGGAAGTTAAGAAATGAAGAAGAATAGAAATGAAGAGCATGCTCTGGTAAGCTTGCCAAATCAAGAGAGAGTATATACTATAAATGGTAGAAAATAATTAGATGTTTATTAGTCTTTATATATTTTTGTAATGTTATTAAAAGAATGATTTATAAAATATTTGTGAATTATCATATCTTATCTCCAGAAAGATAAGAGTAACCCATGGATAAAAGTGGCAAAGAAACAGTAAATCTAATCTAGAAGTGACTACTAAATTCATTAATATAATGTATTTTCAAAGGATCTTTATATAAAATATATTTTTGGTTTGAGAAATCTAAAAATAATGACTTTTTGCCAAAAATTGAAGTATAGTCATGACATATGCATAAAATGGGTAGCTTACATGAAAGGGAGATGCAAATTAAAATTTAGAAAGAATAATCTTCAAAATCATCTTTTCCTGATTCTAATTTGTTGCTTAGGAAATGCTATTATCTTTCTTAAAATTTATCTAGCATCCCAAGCTTACTCTTAACTGCAAAGCTTAAAAGTTTCCTAGGTTTCATACAGTGATACTGTTAAGATTATAGCATTTTTTTCTGAATTAAAAATCAACAGTAGCTTCTGAGAAATAAGTGATGCTTCCGAATCTGTTAAACAGAATTTGAAAACACCATTATATGTGAAGATGAAACAACACCAAATATAATATAAGAATGTTCTTATGTCAGAATTACATTCCACCCTCTTTTTTAGTTCAAAAATTTGGGGAGTACCCGAAGGCAATAAAAAACACAGTTTATTGTCCCCTTGTTTAATTCTTTTCTCAATTTGAACTACTGGGTCACATATGGCTCAAGCTGTTTTTGAAGCAATTTCATAGTTGGATCAAACTAATGTTCAGCATCTCTACCCAGCACATCTGGCATAGGTTAGAGTTCTTACACACTTGAAGAAGTGGACAGCTGCTCTGCCCATATCATGACACTTAGATCAGTTAACATTCTAAACACTTGCATATAACTATCGGTATTTCCCTACAAGTCTATTACCTTTAGTATCATAGGTGGCAAAGTCATTATCCAAGTTTCATTATCTTTAATTATAGCAAAGTAATTGACATGATGGTTATAAGAAACCCGAAGATATCAAAGTTCCCAACAGAACAAATTACAATCTGCTAAAATCTTTCCATTAAAGATAAGCAGCTTAGCTGAAGAGCTCCCTTTTAATGGCTACCAAATATAAATTGCCAAATTTCATCTAGAGTAATTAAGAAAAGAGCATGCAAGGAGACAGGCATTGTCCAGGCAGGGATGAAACTTCCTCAAAAAACTATTGGGACTTGATTTTATTCTCTGAGTTTCAGAGAATAAATTGGTCCAATTCTCCTGATAGACATAGAAATTTGGAAGAAAAAAAATCATTACCTCTAAATAAAATAGGGTGAACAAGTAATATCATTACTGCTATTGTTAGTTATTTGAATTCTATAGTATTGATAAGCATTCCACAAATAATTGAATAGTTTTTTTATTATATAAAGCAAGTATCGCCATTTTGTATATGCCTATTTCAGCTATTTTTTTCACTTAACATATATTTAAAACAATAAAGTGAATTTTGCAAAGAATATGAATACATATGACATAGTCATTTAAACATATAACACATATACACTGAATAAATTAAGAAAAAAAGAATGTACAGGTAAAGTAGTTTAAATCCAAAAGTTAACAAGAAAGAATTCTATTAGAAACCGTGAAAATCCATGTATTTAGAAATGTAGATGTAGCACTTAACTGAATATGTGAGATGCCTGTCCTCTTACCCACTGAAAGGTAAAAATAAGAAGAGAAAGAGGAGGAGGTGGAGCACAAACAGCGGTTTCTTAAATTTTCATAATTTTGAAACAAAGAACTTGTCCAAGCCACTTGAAGGATAGAATCATCTTCTCCATCTCTTATCTTTTTAGTTCTTTTTAGCCTCCTCTTTTTACAAACTAATAATGGAATATTTCACACTGTAACAGCATAAACTGAAGGCAGAGAAAACACTGGGGTGGAAATGTCTTGTTGATTAACCTACAGGCATAAACAGAAGGAATTTAAAGTGTATGGTATACTTAGGGTAATGACAACAACAGCTGAATTTGTAGCTAGATTGACTCAGATGCCTGCCTTAAGTCTAATAGAAGGAATAGTGTGTCATAACTGAGCACAAAAAAAATTTACCTCAGTTTCTACAGTCTTATACTACACTAGATATTGATATTTTAGAATACAGAAAAATATAATAAAAGATGAATTCCATAATAAACAAAAAATAGAAATATGATAAAGGAATATGTCATGGATCAGAAGGAACTTTACTTACAAGGAAGTGTCCTACAGTGGAACACGTGGACCACGTGAAAGATCACACAAGTGATTTCAGCAGAGAAATGGAAGCTGTAAGAAATAATGCACTAGAAATATAATAAATGAAAAATATACTATAGAGTTAAAGAATGTTTTCAAGATAATAATCTACGGAATACCATAGAAAACAATTAGTGACTTGAATGCTGTTCAATAGAAGTGATCCAAACAGAACTATAAATAGAAAATAAAAAGGAAGCAAATGATGAAGATAACTTCCAGAATTACAACATGAGGAGCTCTGCTACATCTCTTCCTTTATTATCAAACTGATGAAACTTGATAGATTAATTTCTGGAAATTATCCCAAGGATATAGAGAAAAGGAAGAAGTATTTACTTAACAAAATCTACTAACCCCTGCCTCCTTCTATCCTCCAGCTCCACCAGGTAGATGTGACCCAGGAGTTGGGTGCCCTTCTCCCCTGGGACTCCAGCTGAAGTCTGATATCTCCTTAGGAAACACAGGCCACCAGCATCCTTGACTTTCCATAGTTCCACTTCCAGTTCCTGAAATTAAAGTCCCAGTGATTGTTAACAGCATACCAAGTGCTTCCTTTTCTACCTAACAGTAACTTGCAGGTGAACATCTACCCCAGGAACAAACGGTATATCTAGAATATAAGGATCCCAACTATGCTAACAGAGTCAGCGTTCCAAGCCAAGAGTGGCAAGCAGACAAGATCCTAACACCTTGAATGTAGATCAGAGTTGTCACTGGGAAGGAAGGTAACAGGGAGAATATGAACACAGAATCTAGCCTAACACACATTATGAACAATTAGTTCAATATAGCTGAAGTATAGAAAGGACAAAGGAGATTGTAATGGGGAAATTTTGGAAAGGAAGAAATGGAAAAATGGTCAAGATACTGTTTGTATTTTGTATTAAGAATTCATAGGAAGATTTAAAACAAGGTAATTCAATCTTTTCAGCTATTTAGTATAATCATTACTATTGAATTTGCTACAGATTGTAGTGCATTTTAGGAATCATAACATCTGATATCTGTCTTCCAATTTACTGGTCAAATTGACTAGAAACTCCTTAAAAATCAACTCTACTGTTAATTGTTAAATTAACAACAGGAGTCACTGTGCACTAACTTCCTATGCAGGACCTCTGTTTTCAAAGAGTTGTATTATGAGAGTTAACAGTAAAATTTGTTCTCAAAGTTTTATTTTGTTTTAATGTATTAAGTGGAGGAAATTCTTATGTCTCATAAGTTTTAATTATGCCTGTGTCCAACTGCATTGTTTGTTTCTTAGATGCTTTCTTAACTGATGATAAAACTCTTTCTCAAGGATTTATTTTCTTCTAAGTGCTGGATGTTCTCATGTCTCATAAGTTTTAGTTATGTCTAAGTGCTTGCAAAAGATGTGTCATTTTTGGGTGCTTCTTTAAAGTTAATTAAGTTTATTTAAAAAAAAAAAAAAGAAGTGAAATTAACTTCAAAATGCAATGACTGACCAGCCCTTGTCTAGATTGTTGAGGAACATTTGTTTTTCTTTTTTTTTTTTTTTCATGCAAATCGTTGAACTCTACTTAGTATAGAGTTGGTCTCTGTGTATAAAGTTAATTGAAAATGGATCTTAGTGGAGAATCGGACTGGGAATGGGAGAGGGAGGTGGAAGCAGGGGGGGAAGAGGGCAGGGATGGTGGAAAGAAACACAATATTCCAAAAGTTGTACTTAATACATTAAGTTTGTATTCCTTGAATAAAAGGTTTCTTTGGGAAAAATAAATCAACTCTATGTCCTTTTATTGTTAGGCCTTCTGAGTGGTAACTCATGGCTTATATCTTTTAAATGCATAAAAATGGAAGTCACTTATGTTTTTACAGGGTTTATAAAGTATCCATTATTTTGAAATGCTGACTGTAGAGCGAACATTCAAGGTGAAGAGTCTTAGACTAAAGGGAGCTAAATGAGTTACTGGAATCAAATGGCCAGCAAATGCTAGAATTAGAATGGGAATGCATAGTTTCTAATTTCCAACCTGCATTTATAATTACAGATGTGGATTCTTAGTACAGAGAGAAGCTTTGACTAGGACATGATTACACATTTTCCAAAATGTCTTCATTTGAATAGCAACCAAGAAAGGCTATTTGAATTTTTGTGGCAAACCTGTTGTGGGTTTACTTCATTTGTTATAAAAATTGTTAACATATGTTTAATTTTGTTAGCTATTTCTTCATTTTGATTGATTAACATTTTCTCTATGATGTTAAACATTTTAATATTGAGATTTTGTTCAGTGTTCTACGATACTTATGTTGTTAATACTGCAGCAACATGAAATGCTTAAACAGGAAAAGAGTGTTCTTTTATATCATATTTAGAAAGCATTGTTGAAACAAGATAAAAATATAATTACATGCTTATTGCAAAACTGCAAAATGTGTACTATTCCCCCCCCCAAAAAATCAATCATTATTCCACTCCCTAGAATTTGCTACCCTTAAGAAATCACAGTAATCCTTTTGAGACTATGTTATGCATCTAATACCAGTTAATTCCTGAAGACATAAGCAATGAAGACTGACTCATTCATATTAAGAGCAGAATAATGAACACACTGTAAGAATGTTGGGCAGTGATTTAATCAATTTGACAATCAGATTTCTAACAGTAGAGGAAACTTGGGAATCTTTTACATTTATCCATTTTGGTATGCCTTTCACAGCTGATAAAGCTTTCCTTCTGTCATTCTGTATTGTTTACTTGAAAATCAAATTCCTTGATGAGGGGCTCTGACAAACATAGCATAGCTTATGGTGTTACTCTTCTGGCTGAGACCTTAGTATGACAGAATTGCCTAACAGAACCACAGGGATCAGTCAGGGCAGAAACCCAAGGGAAGAGTGGATATAGGGAGATAAATAAGAGATTCCCAGTAAAATTACTTGTCTGTCTAGTGCATTTGTACATGTACATATACCTTGCAGTCATGCCCTCCAAATATATACTTATAAATGTATCATTTTTGATGAGAAATATAGAAAAAATACACTACAAAAACTTAAATATTAAACTTACTTGGTTATTTGGCTGTGAATGTTATAGTTAGTTAACTGACATTTTAAAACTTACTTCTATGGAAATTTATAAACTCAAAAATTTCCATGTTTAAAGTCCATAAGTGTGTGTGTATATAACAGTTATTTTTCTTTTATTTGAAAGGCAGAAAGTCAGAGAGAAGGAGACAGAGAGACAGAAAGTTGTACCAGCTGCTGATCTTCTATCTACTGGTTCACTCTTCAAATGCCTACAGTTTTGGGCCAGGCCACAGCAGGAGTCAGAACTCTCTCCAGGTCTCCTACATGGGTGGCAGAGACCCACGTATTTTTGCCGTCATCTGTGGCTTCCCAAGATGTACATTTGTAGCAAGCTAGGCTGAATCAGAGGAGTCAGGATTCAAACTGGGCACTCAGATAAGGGATGTGGATTTACCAAGCACAAACTTAAGCACTGTGCTACATGTCTACCCTCAAATTTATTTAAATATGGAGTTGAATATATAATTCCATTTGACAAGTAATCGCTGCACAGGTGCCATGCATAAAAACAGTGAAACCTGTACCTCAAGAAAAGAAAGACAACTAAGATATAAATAGTTACATCTAAGGACTTAAAATTAAGTAAAGGAACAAAGTAAATACACAGATAATTACAATATGGCTTATCTTTTTATTTATAATTTATATTTGTTTATGGCTGACTGAATAAAACTTAGAGAAGAAGAGTGGGTTTTTTGTTGCAAAAAATAAAGTTTTAAATATAGCATATAATAATTTGCATTAAAATGTCATTTGCCATGTTTTTGGACCATGTCGTCCCTCAATGATAAGTTGGAAAAACACACAGATACACACACACAGAGTAAATACTACAATACTACAACAAATACACACAAAGAGAATAAGAATTCATAATTCATTCTTCAAAGTTACTTATGGGAACTAATTCAGCTCTAAAGATTAGAACTTGTATTTTTCAGTAACATCCAGGGATTTTTCAACATATTTTGGCAAGAATTGTTTAGATTCTGGAGTATCCGAACTTACCTTTACCAGTCAATATAGAAAATGCAAATTATAGAAAAACTCTTGCCTTTTTTAATAACAGTTCAAACATATATTTTAAAATTACATGTGATATTACTAGTAGTTGTAAAAACTTACAGCTTCTCAGGACTGAAGCAGTGTCATAAGTACCTGATAATAATGAATGGAGTGTAATGTAGACTCTTTCCTCTAACCTACCTGGCTACTCAGATTCAAGGTAGTAGCATATGCTGATCGTTCTGTCAAGAGTACAAAATCAGAGCATTAAGAATAAGTTAGATTTTGTGAAATAGTCAGCTTCTAGATCTTTTGTTAAAGGTGGAGCTCAATGGATTGACAAATCTACACGAGTCTTGTAATTTGGTATCGGGCACATCAGCAGGAAACCAGATCCAAAGTGTAATAGCCAGGACTCCAGCCAGGTGCCTGTGCTGGATGCTGGCACTGCAGCTGGTGGCTCCACAGGCCATACCACAAGGTTGTTTCCTTTTTTTTTTTCAAGATCTATTTATTTCATTTAAAAGGCAGAGCTACAGACAGAGAGAGAGATACTCTATCCATCAGCCCACTCCCCAAAGGGCCACAACAGCTAGAATTGAGCCACACAAAAGCCAGGAGCTTCATCCAGGTCTCCCACATGGGTGGAGGGTCCCAAACACTTGGGCCATCCTCCACTGTTTTCCCAGGCACGTTAGCAGGAGCTTGATTGGAAGTGGAGCAACCAGGACTTGAATCAACATGCATATGGGATGCAGGTGCCGCAGGTGCCAGATCTTGCACATACATTTTTAAACTTGTCTAATAACTTCGTACTCATATTGATATTCTTCCTTAGTTATGCTTGGTAATTTCCATCGCGTACCTCACAAGAGTGCAATATCCCTCTATAAGTCTATGTCCATAATTTCAAGGACTACTGAGGTCAATAGAAAGGGGGGAGGCAGCGCTGTGGCTTAGCAGGTAAGGCCACAGCCTGCAGTACTGGCCATATGGGCGCCGGTTCAAGTCCTGTCTGATCCACTTCCAATTCAGCTCTCTGGTATGGCCTGGTAATGCAGTGGAGGATGGTTCAAGTCCTTGGGCCCCTGCACCCTTGTGGGAGACCTGGAAGAAGCTTCTGGTTCCTGGCTTTGGATTGGCGCTTCCGGCCATTGCAGCCACCTAGGAAGTGAACCAGTGAATGGAAGACCTCTCTCTCTTTCTGTCTCTGCCTTTCTCTAACTCCGCCTTTCAAATAAAATAAATAAATCTTAAAAAAAAATAGAAGGGGAAAGTAGAAAAGCAGTGCTTTAAAAAAAGAGCAATTATTTTTCTGGAATCTTGGGAAGGTTTGAAAACATGATTGATGCTAGGTTTCTAGGAATTGTGCCTAAATCTACTTTGAATAATTGGCATGAGATCACCAGTACCTATGTCTCTGCAGTTGAAATGCAGTGGCCAAAGCTCCAGTGGCGTTTATAGTGCTGCCATGAACATGATATTCAGCAGCTGCCACTGCCACAAGCAATTAACACAGTTCTGCCTTGTGAATGAGATCTTGTAACCAGTGATGTCTCCACTGTTAGGGTGTTTACCACCCTCCTCCTACTCAGTTTCTGTTCCTTTACAATGCTTAAGGGCACGCGACTGTAGAATTTGTACCACCTGCCAGGGCCAAGCTGCAAGGAAACTCAAAGGTACAAATGTTCTCATTTCTATTTTGGAGATGTTCTCATTTCTATTTTGGAGATGTAATGCGGACATTTTTCCAAAAGGTGTTCAAAACGTGCTGGTCGTGAGACAAATGATTGATACTGGTTTACTGTGTTATGCAGTGGGAGAATAAGTCTTCACAAATGCAGCTTGCAAAATTGCTTAGAACACTGTTTAGTGGTGAAAAATAATTGGTCAAGATCACTTGTATACATTGGGATGCAGAAACCATACTCAATGACATCATAATTTAGAGGAAGTGGTACAAAACAAACATATAGAAAACAAATCAGGGGGAAGTAGTTGTATGCCACTCACATGGGAAACATAGGCCGACTTCCAGGCTCCTGGATACAGCCTGGTTGGGTTCTGGCTGTTGTGGACATCTGGGGAGTGAACCAGCAGATAAGAGATCTCTCTTGATCAATCTGTCTCTCTGCCTTTCAAATAATAAAATATTTTTAAAGGATCAATTTATTGAGACAAAAATGTGAAATATATGCATACTTTTTTTCATGATACACATTTACATGACTTTTTGAAGACCACTCAGTTTTATTTATGGATAATAAGAATTTGGGAAGTTATCATTAAACTAAAATATTGTATGACAGCAATATCAAAATGCATGCAATTTTTGTGATAAATATCACAGAAATTTGATGGAATTCCATAATGTAAGTTGTAAGACACTATACTATTGACTGAAATTAAATAAATATTAAATTAATGGAGACATCTGTCATATCTTTAAATTATTAAAATGTACATATCGAAAACATCAATTGCTTCAAAATCATCTAGTCAGTTTAATGTAATTCTAAAGTACTCATCATAATCCTAATCTGAAGTGAAAAAAAAGCGTTATGCGCAAGAAAAAATAAAAAATACTTTACAAGATCGATTTTAATCTTCCTGCAGTTATAAATTTCAACTTTAAGAATTTATCCAGAAAATATAGGTCATTCGCCAAAGAATTAAACAAATATTGCTTCAGATTTCTCCATCTGAAGATAAGAGACCAGCAGATAATCAGAACAAAATGTAAGGAATATTTTAAGAACATTTATGATACCTTTAATCTTGGACAAGTCAAGTTATTCAAATGGTAAAGAGTACAAAAAGGAAATGTTGGCTGGTGTTGTGGCGTAGTGGGTAAAGCCTCTGCCTGTGACACCAGCATCCCATATGGGTGTCAATTCGACTCCCAGCTGCTTCACTTCTGATCCAGCTCCCTGTTATTGTCTTTGAGAAAGCAGCAGAGGATGGCCCAGGTACTTCAGTTTGGCCCAGTCCTGGCCATTGGGGCCATTTGAGGTGTGTACCAGCAGAGGGAAGATCTCTCTTTCTCTCTCTGTCTCTTCCTCATTCTCTTTAACTCTTTCAAATAAATAAATCTTTACCAAAAAAAGGAAGTTTTTTTTTCATTTTTAAAATTTATTTGACAGAGTTATAGACAGCAAGAGAGAGAGAGAGAGAGAGAGAGAGAGAGAGAGAGAGAGAGAAAGGTCTTCCTTCCATTGGTTCACTCCCCAAATGGCCACTATGGCCGGTGTTGCACCGATCAGCAGCCAGGAGCCAGGTGCTTCCTCCTGGTCCCCCATGTGGGAGCGGGTCCCAAGCACTTGGGCCATCCTCCACTGCCTTCCCAGGCGACAGCAGAGAACTGGACTGGAAGAGGAGCAACCAGGACTCGAACCTGGCACCCAAATGCGATGCCGGCACTGCAGGCAGAGGATTAACCAAGTGAGCCAAGGCGCTGGCCCAGGAAGTTTTTAAAATGCGAAAAACAATCTACTTGGCACTGAATCCTTTCACAGAGAAAATGAAAAACAGTTGTGCATTAGGAGGAGAGGCAGGGACCTGTGATTGAGTCAGGAAGAGCTTCCCATGACACACAAGGGAAGTGTTCTTGCTGCCTTCCGTCGCTTTCCTCTCCCCTCTTCGCTGTCTTCTCTCCTTAGGTGCTAAAGTTTCCCACTAATGATGATCCAGGGTGCACTTCTGATACAGGGCAAAGACAGCCCCTGAGGAGCACAAAGAGCACAAAAATGCACACCGTGAAGTTACAGGAAGTGGGCTGGAAAGTTGACATGGCTGAAACGTCCGTGCGTGTGGGAATTCAATGTGCATTTTACCGATCTTGTCAACGCACCTCTTCTAAAAAAAATGAATGTATTGATACATTAGAGTCTGAGGGTCACAACAAATGCTTGCTAATTACTACAACATGATTCTCATCAATTCTCACGTTAATTTGATATGAGATGATGCTGTGGGTCTCTCCCCACATCTGCTCCCCTCTCTTCTATTGAGTCCCCAAGAGGCTGAGTCCCCCAAATTCTTTTTCTCACTGACAGCGAGAAAGAAATGCAGGGAAGACATCAGAGAATGAGACAGACCAGATTGCATGGTCTCTGCTGTAGTATTCCTTGTCCTAAATGCGCCTTCAGGACCAGGTTCTGTACAGATAACTCCGAGAGGCTGCAGCTCTCCCTTTGCACTGTGATAAATGGTTGTCCATCGCTCCCTTAGCCATAGAGGTAAAAGCTGCCTGTTGTTGCTGGCATCTGGGGTTTGCTCTTTAATCCTGCACTTGCATCTGGAGAGTCCTTTATTACAGTCCCTTCATTTGAATAATGGTGTTGGATTATGTTTCTTGCCAGGATCCTCATTGATACATTGTTTGTAGCGACTAGTCATATTTCTACATAAAATTGATAAACTTGAATAATAAGAAGCCACATCAAAGACTTAGCTGGTTATTTTCTCAAATCTACAGTGAGGTCAGTACTCATGTATGATTTCAGATTTGTTTACTCTCATTAATTTAAAATGTATGCACTCCAAAATGGAAATCCATTGGGAAATTAGCTAACTTCCGCTGAAGAGTTCAAATAGTGCTACTGTTTGATTTTTGCCAAGAAGAATACATACTACTGTTTCCTGGTATTTTTACAATCGGTAGATCCAGATGCAGTATGGTTTGGGTCATTCACAGTAGTTAGTGAAATTTAGAAGCTCAGAAGGAAGTTTACTTGTGAAGTAGAAATGTAATTTGAATCAGATTATTCAAATTCAATGTACATAAAGGATTATTCCAGTGGAAGGACCGACCCATTTTGAAAGCAAACCTAATTTTCCTCTTTGGCCTCCTCCCCATCAGTGCTTTTACACAGAATAAATGATTTTATACAACACTGGAGGGCAGACTCAAAAGAGGAGCAAAAATGCCTCCAGTGCATCAGAACTGCTAAAATAGCAACTCAGGAGATGCCCCAAAGCATCCAGCAGTCCTAGTGCTGTGACGGTGGGATTTCTGGCTGTGTGGAGTAGAGTCCCTGCAGGACAGGTTCATGAACACTGATGATGCTGTCAGGCTTCGTCTGTCCCTGCTCCTGCGACACCAGAAGAAATTCCCCATCCGCACAGTCTCCATGGTACCATTTCCTGCCTCGTTCTTCAACAACACAAAACAATGGGACAAAAAGGTCTATGAATTATTTTAATTTTGATGCAAATATTTGGGATTATACTGATTTAAATTTTTTAACTTACTCATCCACACCATGAACTAAGCATTTTGCTACTTGCCCATAATTTTCACAATTTTGAATTTTATTTGATTTTCAGGCAAACTCAATTCAAATATACATAGTAAGTTTTTAAATTAATGGAATGGATTGAGAGGGTTTATATTTCCTCAGAAATGTCTCTAAAAAGAGATTTAAATAATATTGACATGTTTATTGCTACAAAATGGAATATTATGAATTTTTTATTTTCTAAAAATATCAAGCATTTCACTATAGTGAATTCACTATCTAGGGAATCCTAGAGAGGATTGCAAATTATTTGGAATTATTTTAAGTTAATTAAATTAAGTTTAATCTATGATTCTTTGAAGATTTATTTGTTTATTTGAAAGTCAAAGTTACAGAGAACAAGAGGTAGAGGCAGAGGGAGAGACAAATCTTCCACCCTCTATTTCACTCTCCAAATGGCTACAATGGTTAGAGCTGAACCAGGCCTGAGCTGAATCCAAATCTCCCACGTGGGTGCAAGGACCCAAAGAGTTGGGTCATTTTCCACTGCTATTCCAGATGCATTGGGAGGGAGCTGTAATGGAAGTGGAGCAGCTGGATTTGAAGCAGCACTGATATGGGATATCGGTGCTGCAGGCTGTGGCTTTACTTGGAATGATACAGTGACAGCAAACAAATCATTCATTTTCATTGAAGTAAAATTTGGATAAGCAACCATTTTAATTTATATAACATAAAACTTATGTATCTTATGGTGAAACTGATTTGTAGGTACATTAAGATACAATATATTCTAGAATATAGATTAAATTTAAATAACAAGCATGTGTGACATGTAATTTCATATCTGTAATGTTGTATAAATTTAATAAGAATTGAAATGAGCTCAGGAAATTACATTATAGCATTCCTCTCTGTTGTTGTCACAACATGCTTAATTCATTTTATAATTATTCCCAAGCTGAAATGAATATGTGATGAAAATATTAGGGAATGAAAAAGTACACAAAATCGCTATTTTAAAATTATAGTATCAGGGTCAGTGCTGCACTAAATGCCCACCCAAAAGTAACAATGTTAGGGCCCAGAGTGGCAGCACAGCAGGTTAAAGTTGCCTGTTTGAGTCCCTACAAATCTGTTTCAGATCCATGTACCTGCTAATGCACCTGCAAAGCAGCAGATGGCGGCTCAAGTAATTGAGTTCCTGCCACTCACATCAGAGACCCAGGTGGAATTTTTGATTTCTGGCTTCAGTCTAGCTTATTCTCACTATTGTGGCCATTTGGGGAGTGGATCAGTGGATGGAATCTCTCTCTCTCTCTCTTTCTCTCTCTGTCTCTCTCTGTATGTGTGTGTTACTGTGCTTTCAAATAAACAAAATCTTTAAAAAATTAAAAGTATTACCCATATCACTGAAAAAAGAAACTTTCTTATAAACAAAGGTTGGAAAAGTAAATACATACTACTTTAATAACACAAAATCAATAGGAAAATAAAATTTCAAATATTCATGTGATTTGTTTTATTATATTTTGCATTATTTGCATCTAATTTCTCTACTTAAATAAACTCTTTATTGTGCTAATGAAAATAACTAAGAACAGCAAAGACATAGATTGAGATTCTTTAACTGAAACATTCCTAAAAAACTACTTGCAAAAATCCCTCCACAAGCCTCCATAATATAAAGCCATGATACATTTCGGGACATGATATTTCAGAATATACTACACGAATGTGAGGAGGGACAGCTAATTTTTATATGAAACATGAGTTGAACATCAGAGGAACTAATTCCTTATTTTCTGCTTGGAATTTATTCTTTAATGAACTTAGCAACTTCTTCCTCAGAATAATTTCCCTAAAAGGGAGATACACTCCAGTAAACCTTATCAACTAGACTTTCTTAAAGTGCAGCTGCCATTATCACTCAGGACCAGTTAGAAGTATAAAATATTAACCCCCTGCCAGACAACTGAATCTGAATTTCTGGATGTGCATCCCAGAAATCTGTGTTTTAGCTGTTTTTGGATGATACTGAGGAGCACTGTTCTGGCTATACTTGAACCAGGGTCAAGGGTTTCAAATCAGTGGTAAAGTCAACAAGGACTAACTCATGCAGTCACTTTTAAAATCTCTCTCAAAGGGTGACTGGATGTTTTTTGGATGGCTTTTTAAAAAGAATGATCCAGCCAGCGCCGCTGCTCACTTGGCTAATCCTCCAACTGCGGCGCCAGTACCCCGGGTTCTAGTCCTGGTTGGGGTGCTGGATTCTGTCCCGGTTGCTCCTCTTCCAGTGCAGCTCTCTGCTGTGGCCCGGGAAGGCAGTGGAGGATGGCCCAAGTGCTTGGGCCCTGTACTCGCAAGGGAGATCAGGAGGAAGCACCTGGCTCCTGGCTTCAGATCAGCACAGTGTGCTGCCCTAGCAGTCATTTGGGCAGTGAACCAATGGAAGGAAAACCTTTCTCTCTGTCTCTCTCTCTCATTGCCTAACTCTGCCCGAAAAAAAAAAAAAAAGATGAAAAAAAGAAAGAATGATCCAACCACTAGGATTATTGTAACTCCAGCTGTGTACATACAGAGCTTTGAAAGAGTTCATTTTGGTTTAGTTTGGCCTTAATAATCCTGTGAACAGCTTCAACCAAGAAAAGGTTTAAAATTGATATCCTATCTTCTATATTATTAATAAATCAGCTAAAATATAATCTTTAATATATTTCAACTGAATTTTATGACATTTTATAAAGGCTCTTATGTTTCTTATATCAAGTTAGCAATTCCACAGCAGTTGACTTACACACACATAATAGATTTGACATATCTGTCTTCTGAAATTACACTGTCAAGAAATAGTTAATAGGTGAAATACTTAATATTTTAGAATTTAATAAAATTTGAATTTTACACTTTTGAAATAAAATAATCTTATGGATAAAATTATAAACTCAAATAAAAATCATCAATAAGTGTTCATTAAATTAACTCATAAACTATAGTTTAGGAAATTTATTTTGATTGAAAATGAAGTATATAGAGAGCTACAACACAGCTGGAGAAAGCATTTATATTATAGTCATAAAAGGATATAATAGTCAAGCTTTTGATTCTAATATTTATGAAGAAAGCTGGGCATTTAATTTAGCTATTTTGATTAGTACATATACAAATGCCTAAAATTGTATACAACACATCTATAGTCATCTAGAACTTTGATAACATTGTTAACCTCATATATTTTAATAACACTATGTATATTCAGGTCCAAAGGTTTGTGAAAAAATTATAAAGTTGAACCTACAATGAACAGAATGACAGATAACATTAATTAGCCAATGATATGTATGACTGAAAAAATATTATTCTTCAGTTCATTGACTTTTTTTTCCAAAAGAGATATCAACGTTGCCATGAGAAAATTACAAAATTTCAATTAAAGCCTCTTTTTTACAGTATGTAACCGGCATTCATCAAAAAATCCAAAGATCAACAAAGAGCATAAGGAGGGATGGCAGGCAAATGTCACGTGGGATCCCAGAGTAGAAAGAGGGCATTAAAATAAAAAAAGAGAAAACAAGTTATGGGGGTGGAGCCAAGATGGCGGAATAGTAAGGGCACGCACCGATAGTCTGGGAAAATTTAGTTTAATAAAAGTGGAGTTACGGTAGCCTCAGAAAAAGGATCAGGAAAAAATTGCAGAGGAAACTCTTCCGGATCTAGTGGCTGTGACTCGGAGGACCTATGGGGAGAGCAAGGTCGCCCACCGCACAGAAGCCGAGACGCGGGAGCCGCAGGGCCTGTGCATCAGTGCTGGAAGGGAAGTGGATGTGACACAGACGACCAGCGGGGAGAGCAGGGACGCACATGGCTCCGAGTCCACACATCGGCACTGGAAGGGGAGGTGAGCTCAGTAACCTGAGACATTGGCGGGGAAACAGCGGACAGAATCTAGAGGGAAGCGGGCTTGAGGCAGGAAAGTTCACCAGACTGACTACAGGAGAGAAGGAAAAAAAAAAAAAAAGGGTTGGGGGGTACTGGTACAGGCGAGTTTCTCTCGCTGCCAACCTTGCAAAGGCCAGCAAGAGACAAAGAGCAGGCCCCACTCTGGGTATACATAACAACAGGGGAGAGCTAAGGAACTGAGGCGCTGCAAATCAGTAGCCTAGGCAACCCAGTGGGAGTCCACAGGAGAAACTGAGCCCGCACAGACTCTTTGGGTAGAAGCCAGAGATTGGAAGCTAAATACCATCAATTCTGCTCAGCTGTGCGGTATTACTTACCTCCTGAATAAAAAAATAAAATAAATAAATAAATAAACAGAGATTTACCACGCATAACCTGAGGGTGTCGCCTTTGCACACCCGTAACCTGGAAGAACCAAGAAGAGCTCTCAGGCCACACCCATCTCAAGCCTCCAAGGCTCCTCCAACAGCAGGCAGTCCACTTAACACAGACATATAAAAAAACAAACAAACAAACAAACAAACAAAAAAAACAGTGAGGGAAGAAGAATTAACAATGCAAAGCAACAAACACAAAAATCGAGGGAACAAAAACAACGAAGACACTATGATGCCTCCAAATAAACAAAACACCCCAAGCCAAGATTATGAATATGATGAGATAGCAGAAATGCAAGATACGGATTTCAAAAAATTTATGATAAGAACATTTAGAAGTTTTCAAAAGCAAATCCTTGAACTACAGAAATCCTTATTGGACAGGATTGAAAATCTCTCTCATGAAAATGAATTTTAAGGAAGAATCAAAATGAAATGCAGAAACTAGTAGAGCAGGAAAGTGTGATAGTGAAGAGAAATCAAAATGAAATGAAGAGCTCAATAGATCAAATGACAAACACATTAGAAAGTCTAAAAAACAGTCAGTGAAACAGAAGTGAGAATGTCATACTTAGAAGACAGAGCACAGGAAAACATACAGTCAAACCAAAGAAAAGAAGAGGAAATTAGAAATCTAAAAAATATTGTTGGGAATCTACAGGATACTATTAAAAAAACCAACATTCAAGTTCTATGAGTTCCTGAAGGCATGGAGAGGGAGAAAGGATTAGAAGGCCTTTTTAGTGAGATACTAGCAGAGAAATTTCCGGGTTTAGAGAAGGACAGAAACATCCTAGTACAGGAGGCACATAGAACCCCCAGAAAACATGACCAAAAGAGATCCTCACCACAACACGTTGTAATTAAACTCACCACAGTGAAACATAAAGAAAGGATCCTAAAATGTGCAAGAGTGAAACGTCAGATTACTCTCAGAGGATCTCCAATTAGACCCACAGCAGACTTCTCATCAGAAACACTACAGGTTAGGAGGGAATGGCGAGACATAGCACAGGTGCTAAGAGAGAAAAACTGCCAGCCCAGAATATTATATCCTGCAAAGCTATCATTTGTGAATGAAGGTGAAATAAAGACCTTTCATAGCAAACAGAAATTGAAAGACTTTGCCGCCACTTGTGCGCCCCTGCAAAAGATACTTAAAGATGTGCTACACTCAGAAACACAGAAACACAGCCATCAATATGAAAGAAGGGAAAGGAAGAAAACCTACCAGTAAAAGAGCATAGGATGCTCAAAGCGTATACTAGAAAATATCTTAAGGAAAATGACAGGGCAAAGTCACTATGCATCAATAGTCAAGTTAAACGTGAATGGACTTAACTCTTCAGTTAAAAGACACCGATTGGCTGATTGGCTTAAGGAACAAAACCCAACTATTTGTTGCCTACAAGAAACACATCTCTCTAACAAAGATGCAAGCAGACTGAAAGTGAAAGGTTGGAAAAAGATATTCCATGCCAACAGAAACCAAAAAAAGCAGGTATAGCCATATTAATATCAGACAAAATAAACTTTAATACGAACCGATTAAGAGAGACAAAGAGGGACACTATATAATGATCAATGGTTTAATTCAACAGGAAGATGTAACTATTATAAATGTATATGCACCTAATTACAGGGCACCGGTCTACTTAAAAGATATGTTAAGGGACTTAAAGGGAAACTTAGATTCCATGACAATATTACTGGGGGACTACAATACTCCACTCTCAGAAATAGACAGATCATCTGGACAGAAGATCAACAAGGAAACAGCAGATTTAATCGACACTATTGCCCAAATGTATCTAACAGATAACTAAAGAACTTTCAATCCTACATCTAAAGACTTTACATTCTTCTAAGCAGTGCATGGAACCTTCTCTAGGATTGACCACATACTAGGCCATAAAGCAAGTCTCATCAAATTTAAAAGAATTAGAATCATACCATGCAGATTCTCAGAACACAGCGGAATGAAGCTGGAAATTAGCAACTCAGGAGACCCTAGAAAGTATGCAAACACATGGAGACTGAACAACATGCTCCTGAATGAACACTGGGTCATTCAAGAAATCACAAGAGAAATCAAAAACTTTCTGGAAGTAAATGAGGATAACAATACAACATATCAAAACTTATGGGATACGGCAAAAGCAGTATTGAGAGGCAAGTTTATAGCAATAGGTGCCTATATCAAGAAATTGGAAAGGTACCAAATAAATGAGCTTTCAGCGCATCTCAAGGACCTAGAAAAACTGCAGCAAACCAAACCCAAATCTAGTAGGAGAAGATAAATAATTAAAATCAGAGAAGAAATCAACAGGATTGAATCCAAAAAAAACATTACAAAAAATCAGCCCAGCAAAGAGCTGGTTTTTTGAAAAAATAAACAAAATTGACACCCCATTGGCCCAACTAACTACAAAAAGAAGAGAAAGACCCAAATCAATAAAATCAGAGATGAAAAAGGAAACGTAACAACAGACACCACAGAAATAAAAAGAATCAACAGAAATTACTACAAGGACTTGTATGCCAGCAAACAGGGAAACCTATCAGAAATGGATAGATACCTGGACACATGCAATCTACCAAAATTGAACCATGAAGACATAGAAAACATAAATAGACCCATAACTGAAACAGAAATTGAAACAGTAATAAAGGCCCTCCCAACAAAGAAAAGCCCAGGACCAGATGGATTCACTGCTGAATTCTACCAGACATTTAAAGAAGAACTAATTCCATTTCTTCTCAAACTATTAAGAACAATCAAAAAAGATGGAATCCTCCCAAATTCTTTCTATGAAGCCAGAATCACCTTAATACCTAAGCCAGAGAAAGATGCAGCGCTGAAAGAAAATTATAGACCAATATCCCTGATGAACATAGATGCAAGAATTCTCAATAAAATTCTCGACAATAGAACACAACAACACATCAGAAAAATCATCCACCCAGACCAAGTGGGATTCATCCCTGGTATGCAGGGATGGTTCAACATTCGCAAATCAATGTAATACACCACATTAACAGACTGCAGAAGAAAAACCATATGATTATCTCAATAGACACCGAGAAAGCATTTGATAAAATTCAACACCCTTTCATGATGAAAACTCTAAGCAAACTGGGTTTGGAAGGAACATTCCTCAATATAATCAAAGCAATTTATGAAAAACCCACGGTCAGCATCCTATTGAATGGGTAAAAGTTGGAAGCATTTCCACTGAGATCTGGCACCAGACAGGGATGCCCACTCTCACCACTGCTATTCAATATAGTTTTTGAAGTTTTAGCCAGAGCTATTAGGCAAGAAAAAGAAATTAAATGAATACAAATTGAGAAGGATTAAGTCAAACTATCCCTCTTTGCAGACAATAAGATTCTTTACTTAGGGGATCCAAAGAACTCTACTAAGAGACTATTGGAACTCATAGAGGGGTTTGACAAAGTGGCAGGATATAAAATCAATGAACAAAAATCAACAGCCTTTATATACACAAGCAATTCCACGGCTGAGAAAGAACTGCGAAGATCAATCCCATTCACAATAGCTACAAAAACAATCAAATACCTTGGAATAAACTTAACCAAGGATGCTAAAGATCTCTACGATGAGAATTACAAAATCTTAAAGAAAGAAATAGAAGAGGATACCAAGAAATGGAAAAATCTTACATGCTCATGGATTGGAAGAATCAACATCATCAAAATGTCTTTCTACCAAAAGCAATTTATAGATTCAATGCAATCCCAATCAAGATACCAAAGACATTCTTCTCAGACCTGGAAAAAATGGTGCTGAAATTCATATGGAGGCACAAGAGACCTCGAATAGCTAAAGCAATCTTGTATAACAAAAACAAAGCCAGAGGCATCACAATACCAGATTTCAGGACATACTACAGGGCAGTTGTAATCAAAACAGCATGGTCCTGGTACAGAAACAGATGGATAGACCAATGGAACAGAATAGAAACACCAGAAATCAACCCAAATATCTACAGCCAACTTATATTTGATCAAGGATCTAAAACCAATTCCTAGAGCAAGGATAGTCTATCAATAATGGTTCTGGGAAAACTGGATTTCTGCACTCAGAAGCATGAAGCAAGACCCCTACCTTACACCTTACACAAAAATCCACTCAACATGGATTAAAGACCTAAATCTACGACCTGACACCATCAAGTTATTAGAGAACATTGGAGAAACCCTTCAAGATATTGGCACAGACCCGGGAAAAGACCCGGGAGGCACAGGCAGTCAAAGCCAAAATCAACTATTGGGATTGCATCAAATTGAGAAGTTTCTGTACTGCAAAAGAAACAGTCAGGAGAGTGAAGAGACAACCAACAGAATGGGAAAAATATTTGCAATCTATGCAATAGATAAAGGGTTAATAACGAGAATCTACAAAGAGATCAAGAAACTCCACAACTTCAAAACAAACAACCCACTTAAGAGATGGGCCAAGGACCTCAATAGACATTTTTCAAAAGAGGAAATCCAAATGGCCAACAGGCACATGAAAAAATGTTCAAGATCACTAGCAATCAGGGAAATGCAAATCAAAACCACAATGAGGTTTCACCTCACCCTGGTTAGAATGGCTCACATATAGAAATCTACCAACAACAGATGCTGGTGAGGATGCGGGGAAAAAGGGACACTAACCCACTGTTGGTGGGAATGCAAACTGGTCAAGCCACTGTGGAAGTCAGTCTGGAGATTCCTCAGAAACCTGAAGATAACCCTACCGTTTGACCCAGCCATCCCACTCCTTGGAATTTACCCAAAGGAATTTAAATTGGCAAACAAAAAAGCAGTCTGCAGCCTAATGTTTATTGCAGCTCAATTCACAATAGCTAAGACCTGGAATCAACCCAAATGCCCATCAACGGTAGACTGGATAAAGAAATTATGGGATATGTACTCTTTAGAATACTATACTACAGTAAAAAACAATGAAATTCGGGCATTTGCAACAAAATGGAGGGATCTGGAACACATCATGCTGAGTGAAATAAGCCAGTCCCAAAGGGACAAATATCATATGTTCGCCCTGATAGGTGACAACTGACTGAACACCAAAAAGGAAACCTGTTGAAGTGAAATCGACACTATGAAAAACAGCGACTCGATCAGCATAGCCCTGATTGTTAATGAACAACTTAATACATTATCCCTCTTATTAATTTTTTTGTCTGTTCTACTTAATACCACTGGTTTAATTCTGTAATTAATACACAGTTATTCTTAAGTGTTGAAATTTAACTGAAATGTGATCCCTGTTAAATACAACAGTGGGAATAAGAGAGGGAAGAGATGTACAGTTTGGGACATGCTCAAGCTGACTTGCCCCAAATGGTAGAGTTAGAAACATACCAGGGGAATCCAATTCAATCCCATCAAGGTGGCATGTACCAATGCCATCTCACTAGTCCAAGTGATCAATTTCTGTTCACAATTGATCATAATGAAAGGACTAAGAGTCAAAGGGATCAAATAAACAAGTCTAGTGGCTGCTAATACTAACCGATAGAATAAAAAAAGCAGAGAGCGATCCAACATGGGAAGCGAGATACACAGCAGACTCATAGAATGGCGGATGTCCTAAACAGCACTCTGGCCTCATTATCAGCCCTAAAGGCATTTGGATTTGGCTGAAAAGCCCATGAGAGTATTTCAGGCATGGAAAGACAAGGCACTCTGGGGAAAAAAAAATAAATAAAAAATTAAAAAATTAAAAAAACCTAAATGAAACATCTCTGTGAGTGAGATCCCAGTGGAAAGAACAGGTCTTCAAAGATGGAGGTACGTGTCTCTGAAGGGAGGAGAGAACTTCCACTTTGACTATGACCTTGTCTAAATAAGATAAGAGTTGGTGAACGCAAAAGGCTTCCATAGCCTTGGAAACTCATGACTGGAGCATAGGGAGATTACTGATGCCATAAACACGAGTGTCAATTTGTAAAGTCAACAACAGGAATCACTGTGCACTTACTCCACATGTAGGATCTCTGTCCTTAATGTGCTGTACATTGTGATTTAATGCTATAACGAGTACTCAAACAGTATTTTTCACTTTGTGTTTCTATGTGGGTGCAAACTGTTGAAATCTTTACTTAATGTATACTAAACTGATCTTCTGTGTATAAAGAAAATTGAAAATGAATCTTGCCGGCGCCGCAGCTCACTAGGCTAATCCTCCACCTAGCGGCGCCGGCACACCGGGTTCTAGTCCCGGTCGGGGCGCCGGATTCTGTCCCGGTTGCCCCTCTTCCAGGCCAGCCCTCTGCTGTGGCCAGGGAGTGCAGTGGAGGATGGCCCAGGTGCTTGGGCCCTGCACCCCATGGGAGACCAGGAAAAGCACCTGGCTCCTGGCTCCTGCCATCGGATCAGCGCGGTGCGCCGGCCGCAGCGCGCCGGCCGCGGCGGCCATTGGAGGGTGAACCAACGGCAAAGGAAGACCTTTCTCTCTGTCTCTCTCTCACACTGTCCACTCTGCCTGTCAAAAAAAAAAAAAGAAAATGAATCTTGATGTGAATGGAAGGGGAGAGAGAGCGGGAAATTCGATGGTTGCAGGTGGGAATGAAGTCATGGTGGGGGGAAGCCATTGCAATCCATAAGCCGTACTTTAGAAATCTATATTAGTTAAATAAAAGTTAATAAATAAGTAAATGAAATTAAATTAAAATAGAAATCTGCTCTCTGTGGACAGAACAGCCTATTTTGGCAGACTGCACTCTCTTGCATTCCTTATCTGTGGGAGCCCTAGGTGCTGAGACTGAAAACACTGTGACTGTGTGAGGAGGGGCAGGGTGTAGCTGGGTTCTGGGCAAGCTCTGGGTGCAGAGCCACACTCTCCAAATCTTCTGTTGCCTGGGAAGCTCAGTGCAGCTGGAACTGTGTGCACTGAGAGCTCTGCAGAGTCCACTCACTCGGACGAACGCTGAACAGACTGGGGAATAACACCCAGGCATTGCTCAGCTTAAAGGAGAGGAAGTGAGGAAGTGATCCCTCCAGCAGGCATGAGCAATCCCCTCCATTTCTGCTAACGAGAGGAGAGCCAGCACCCACAACTCGGGTGATACCCTGGATAGTCGCTCCACACTGGAGCACTGAACAGAGCTCCCTGACCACACCCAGCACACACTTCTGGGAATTCACTGAAAGAGCAGACACCCCACTAAGCCACAGAGGCATAGTCCAAAGATAAAAGCCATCACAGGGGAAAAAATGCAGCAATTCAAGAAACACAAATAAATAAGTCGACATGATGCCTCCAAAGCAACATAACACTGCAATACTAGAATGTGAAGGTGAAGAGACTGATGAAATGCCAGAAACGGAATTCAAAAGATTAATCATGAGACTGCTCAGAAGCAATCAGAAGGAAATCCATGAACTACAGAAAACCATACCTGACATGAACCAACATTTTCCCATGAAATTGAGATTTTACAAAGAAATGGAAATGAAATATTAGAAATGACAAGAAATCAAATACAAAATGAGTTGAAAGCCTTAACAGCATACTCAGCAAGGCAGAAGAAAGAAAATCTGAAGAAGAATATCCTACCGCCAGACCAAAAAAACTAAGAAAATAGAAAACTTAAGTCAGTGTTGGAGATTTACAGGATACTATCAAGTGACCCAACATACAGGTCTTAGGAGTTCCTGAAAGTGTGGAGGAGAGAATGGGCTAGAAGGCCTATTTAGTGAAATAATTACAGAAAACTCCAATTTGGAGAAAGAATGGTACGTCCAAACAGAGGAAGCACATAGAATTCGTAACAGATACAACCAGAAAAGATCTTCACCATAACACACTGTGGTCAAACTCTCCACAGTAAAACATAAACAAAATTCTAAAATATGCACAAAATAAATGACAGATTACTTTTGGAGGATTTCTAATTAGACTCAGAGCTGATTTCTCATCACAAATCCTACAGGCTAGAAGGGAATGGCAAGATATAGTCCAAGTCTTAAAAGAAAAAAAAAACTGTCAACCCAGAATACTGTACCATGCAAAGCTCTCATTTATGAATGAAGGTAAAACAAAGGCCTTCCAAAACAAACAAGTTGAAAGAATTTGTAGCCACTCATACTGCCTTACAAAAGATGCTTAAGAATGTGCTCCACACAGAAACCAGATAGCCATCACTATTAAAGCATGAGAAGGCAGAAAATCCCCCAGTTAAAGTACAAAAGAAATTCAAAATAAGCAATAGGAAGATTTATGGAAAAATGGCAGGGCCAAGTCAATACTTATCAATAGTCACTTTGAATGGAAATGCCCTCAACTCTATAGTTAAGACTGGCTGAATGGATTAAAAAGCAGGAACCTTTCATCCCATAGTGGCAGAATACACAACCTTCTCACCAGTGCATGGAATATTCTATAGGATAGACCATATGCTAGGCCATAAAGGAAGTCTCAGCAATTAAAAAAAATCAAAATCATGCCATCCATCTTCTTGGACCACAACAGGATAAAGTTAGAATTCCACAACTCTGGAATCCTCAGATCATATAGAAACACATGGCAACTGAACAACATGGTTCTGAATGAACATTGGCTCATAGAAAAAATCAAAAAAGAAATCAAAAGATTTCTGGAAACAAATGAAGATGACAACACATCATATTAAAACTTATGGGATACAGCAAAAGCAGTGTTAAGAGGGAAGTTTATAGCAATTGGTGATACATGAAGAAATTGGAAAGGTACCAAATAAATGAGCTATCAAAGTATCTCAAGGACCTAGAAAAATAACAACAAACCAAATCCAAAATTAATAGAAGGAAAGAAATAGTTAAAATTACAGAAGAAATAAAATTGAAAATTAAAAAATGTATGAACAATAAAATGAAGAGCTGATTTTTGAAAAAATAAACAAAATAGATACACCATTGGCACAACTCATAGAGTACCTGAAATATAATTTATTGAAGTGAAATATACATTTTGATAATTGATGATGGTTTGTAGCTCTTGTCTCTTTCATTGACGAACAGTGTTTTGTTTTGCTTTGTTTTGTTTTCTCTACATACTATTTGTTGAACTCTTTTACTTCGGGTAGAGTTAACTATACAAGCATTAAGTGTACTAAAAAAGATTTTTGTGTAAATTGAGAGTGGGAATGTGAGGGGAAGGAGGAAGAGGGTTTGCAGAGTGGATGGGAAAGAATGTAGAGGGGGGAGTACCCACTGTGTTTCCGTAATGGTATGAAGGAAATATATGAACTTGTATAACTTAAATGAAATATAATAAAAAATAAATTTAAAAAATCTGACTAAAGCTCTGGTTTTGATTAATACTAACATCAATATTGATTTATTAATTGCAACAAATGAATGATAATAATGTAATATGTTAGTAACAGGGAAAACTTGTGAGGTAGCAAATATTTTTTAACTATCTGCTATCTTTTTCATAAATCTAAAATTTCTAAAATAAAACTTTATTTTTAAATGGTGCCACATTATGAAATATTATGTTTAGTATGATATATCAAATTTTATATAATAAGGTTTAACTATAAAAACATGTTTCCCCTTCTGAGCACTCACTTTGAGAGTTACAGAACAATTATTTTTTTCTTCTACTATGAACATGTTACAGTTGTTATACAGCAGGAGAATTATTTTCATGAAACAATAAATTAGAAATAAACTTATAGTCTCTTATTTCACTGTACTTTGTTTAGCTTTCTGAAGTTTTCTTCTATTTTATTCTTGTCATAAAGAATAAAAAGACAGATCCTTAAAGAATCGCAAAATGTTCTGTCAGGCATACTCAATATCCCAAGATCAATAGTTGATAATCCACTATTCTGTGTCCATTAATTTTGTTCACCAAATAATGAATTATCATTTTGCAGTTGATTCACAGCACCTGAACTTATTCAACCTCTAAGCACACTGTTTCCAGCACTCATAAACTGGTTTGGGAAGTGTATAATCACTCTATCTGAAAGGAAATTAAATATATTTGCAAGCACAGACGTGCTAACTAGTATTAAGGAAATGTGCTAAGTAGATGTTAATGGTTGAACCAGCTATATTGTACATGTTTTTAAAGTGAATGGCTCGGGGCCGAAATTGCAGTGTGGTGGGTAAAGACTCCGCCTGCAACACTGGCATCCCATATAAGTGACAACTCGAATCCTGGCTCCTCCACTTCGATTCAACTCTGTGCTAATGTGCCTGGTAAAGCAGCAAAGAATAGCCCAAGTCCTTGGGCTCCTGCACCCACATGGGAGACCTGGCTGAAAGCTCGTCAGTCCCAACCTTTGCAGCCATTTGGGGAGTGAACCAGTGGATGGAAGATCTTTGTCTCTGTATGTGTCTCTCTCTGTAACTCAGCCTTTTAAATAAAATAAAATAAATCTTAAAAAATAAATAAAGTGAATAGCTTGACAGTCTTGTTACTTTAGCAAAGCATGCAAAACAGCCCATTCACATCCAGATAGATTTTTCTAAATTATTTGTCAGAAATTTAATATCAAGATATTTTTGAATTCACAATTTCCTCAGGCTTTTTCGCTGTTTTATTTTCTTTGGAGGAAGTCCCATTCCATAACCTTAGGTCTTTGAAGTGCTGAATTGAAACTCCAGAATAATGAAAAGAAGGAAATCATATGGAGAATTGTTATAGCTGCTGGAATTAAGAAGTGTTTCATTTGAATCAGTTTACAAATCTCTAATGCTAAATTTATGTATGCTTTCTTATACTTGTGTGAATTTTTAAAGATTTTTAAAAAAATTTATTTGAAAGACAGAGTTACAGAGAGAGAGGGTAAGATAGTGAGTAATATCTTCCATCTGCTGGTTCATTCCTTCAGTGGCTGCAATATCCAAGGCTGGGCTAGACCAAAGCCAGGAGCAAGGAGCTAATTATACCACAGCACAGGCCCTATTTGCATGAAATTATTGAAAGCTATTTAGCTGGTAGTGAGCCTTCAAGAATGATAAGGATTAGCAGTCAGAATCCCTGAATTTTATAGCCTTATATGGTGACTTGCCTCCTCTGGATACTAGTACCTTATGTAAACAAAAGGATATGGAAAAGTCATCTCTAAATAACAAATATTACTTTTAACTTCAAAGGCATTGCTTGAAAACACCTTAACATCAAGGACGAAAGAGAAGGTAGGAATTTCCAAAAAGATAAAAGCTCTTCAAAATTAATAACATAAGAAATAAAGGAAATAAAACAAGTGTTTAGGTCTGAGGACCTACCCTTAAGTCTTTAGATGAACTTATTTAATCACAGACAGGATAGCATATGTTAGCCAAATTTGCAAGTATGCTGAGTCTGGTCTGCAGTCATTCTGGTTTTCTAATACTTATATTATTCTATAGATGTGTCAAATTTAGCAAGAAAATTGGTGGTGATTTGGAGATGTCTAAGGATATATTCAGTTAAATGTATATACTCAAGCTACTTAAGTTAATTCAAAGAGAACCCAAATATATGTATACATATATGTATATATGAGGAAAACAGCTATGATTTCTCACAGATTTTTTTTTGAATTGTTCTTCTTTAGTGTCCAGATTCTTTTTCTTTCTTATTTATAATTTAAAACTGGGTAAAGTTTGATGATTTTAATAAAGTGATAATATTTCTACAAACATTTAATCCAGTTTATTTATATCTTTCTTTCCTAAAGACCTTAGCAGTTTTGATTTCACAGCTGTCTTATAATAACAATTATGACAATTTTTGATAACAATGCTAAGCTACCGGGCTAGCTATGAAAATACAAACCTATCATTTTCTTCGGTGAGATAATCAGGAAAAAACTTTAGGAAAAATAACATTCATCATTATATCTTCCTAGTAACATCAGAAATTGTCTTTTTGCATAAATGGACATATTCAGAGATGCTATCTAAATAGTGTTTTAATTGAAATGCTTTTAAAATTGTGGTATAAGCTTTCTTGCTATGTTAGAATAGCTCTAAATAGATTGTAAATGTAAGGTATACTCTATAATCCATCAATAAAATGATGGATCCTTGTAATTTATTTCATGTCATTCATTGAGATACTGTAGTGCCTTCTTGAACAGGCTCATATCATGTTGAAGTCTAATAATAGTCAAAGGCTATATGTAAAGTCACATTAGATTAACTTTAATCTGGAAAATATATATTATTTTTATAATTTAGCTAGAAACATTTTATAAACATTAAAATCCTTTCAGTGTTTTACTGGGGTTCATACTATAGTTAACCTGGACTAGAAAAAATATTTTGTATGTTTCTGTCAAACTTTTATGTACAAAAATACATATATAAAATTTTGTAATAATAGTGCTTCCTCAAAGTTGTTTTTCAAAACATACATATAACAAATGAGGCATCAGAAGAAATACTGTGTAGTTCAAAAGTGCCTTATTTTCTCCAATATGACTGGCTGTGACCTTGGGTAAATTAAAGTATCTTTTTGTGTCTCATTTTTCTCATCAGAATATTTTACTAGTAAAGACAGGAATTGCTTACTGTATGTTCTGAATAAAACAGGTGGTTTGTGGACCAAAAAAATTCTTTTCCTATAGCAAAAAATTCAGATCTATAGGATTTTGTTGCATTTTCTGCTGCAAGGTGGCCACCTCTTTCCTCCATCACCATTTCTTCTATAATAGGCCTGTTTTCATTCATTTTTCTTTCCTCTTTTTGAGTACTGTTAGTCCCTGAGTCCAAAAACTTTACCCATGAGAACAAGCTAAACTAAAAGCAAAACATATTTTATGCTTGAAAAGAACCTACAAGCTGCATGCACTGGTTTCACTGGCTTAATGGCTTCCCTTATAACAGAATTGAAAACATAGCCTACAAATTTACGATTAGTTCAGTCTTAGACCTAGACAAATAAGGAATAACAATTCTGAAATAACCCAACAGTATTCCATTCATTCTTTCAACAATGCGTGTTGAGGACCTAAGAGCCTACCAGGTGCAGTCTAGCCACCTGCAATATATCAGGAACCAAACCAGGGGAAATACCTGTTCTTGTGAAAACACACTTTGTAAGGAAAAATAAAAACTACTAGGAAAACTACACATGACAAAAAGAGAATAAACACTTATGAGTGTGTCCATGCTTTCTGTAATGTATGATGGTCAGGGAAGACTCGGATAAGATGACATTTGAGTAGAGAGTTGAAGAAAGCAATAGAATAGAATGCCACTCTTTGGGTGAAATGTGTGCCGAGAGATATCTGTGAAAGTCCTACACTGAAGGCATGTTTTGCATTTTCTAGGAACAAGAAGGCAGCAGAGCATCTGGAGTAGAGCGAGCAAACTAAGAGTAGAGAGGGGTCACAGTAAGAGAAGAAAGGCTGAGCCTGAAGAGGCCACACGGAGGTGATGAGTCGGTGTGGAAGACATCAGAGCTTTGCGGAAAGGAATCACATGTCCTCTCTTGACAATGTGTTAAATGAGTTCTCCCACTATTGTTACTTAGGTGTCGCTCACACAGATTTGCTTACCAGCTTATGGCATGATAAATTTATTTTCCAGAGGCTCAGCAGGGCTTTTGTTAACTTGGGGACTTTGACAGATAAATGTCTAGGACGTGGAAACAAAATGCTTCTTCTGGGAGATATGGACATATTTGAAAATCAAACAAACTGAAGGTATTTTCTTTGGATACAGAGATAAATGAAGGTGGGCTCAACAGTGCAAGTAAGCAAGCAAATAAGGACATTTTTCAGAGGAGGTACAATAAACTGAGACAGTGGCTACTTGAACTTCAGTGCCATAGGCTTAAAGGAATCATGGGTAAATCAGCTGCTTTGTACACATGGATCATAGCAACTATGTTATTATATTTAATGCTTTGCATTATATTTGACAAATCTGAACTTGGAGATATTAATTAACACATGCATGTTAATTCATGGAGTACATCTTACAATTAAATCTAAGATCTCAAAGCTCATGGTGTTCTACCTGTTTTCAGTAGGTTTTAAAATAAATAATCTTGAGTTTGGCATTTGGCTTAGCAGCTAAGATGCCAATTTCAACACCTTCATCCCATATCAGAATGACTTATAAGCAGAGAATAATAAACTTAAACAAATACAAAACTTTTGTGAATTAACACTTCTTTACTAATTCTACTTATTTTATCTTATTTTGTTTGTTTTTTAAATGTTGGCTGCAAAATATAAAGAGAACATGTGGTATTTTTACTTTTTTAAATATTAAAAGTCGCAACACATAAAATTGTATATAAAGTACCATGTCATTTCTCAATACATATGCATATTGTGTAACATCTAATCAGGGTTAACATATCTGCCTCCTCAGACAACTATCATTTGCTCTCGGTAAAAATATTCAAAGTACTGTCATAACTTTTTTTCAACAAATATGTAGTGGGCTGAATTGTGGCATGGTGGGTAAAGTCGCCACCTGGGATGCTGGAATCCCATACGAGAGCTAGTTCAAGACCCGGCTGCTCTACTTCTCAATTCAGATCACTGCTGATGTGTCGCTCCCCCTCTTCATGGAGGAGCGACACTAGACCCTGTGCTGTTCTTTTGTCTGCTCAGCCCTCCCCGGGTTTGCTGCTGGTTCTTCCCGGGTTGGCTACCGACCCTTCCACCTCCGTGGAAGGGCGGTTCCCCCTGCCACTTTCCCCACTTCCATGGGGGAGCGGCACACCGCTGGCTGGCTCTCTCGGGGGCTGCACAGGTGTTCCTTCAGATAGATGTTCCCGGTGCATGTTGTCTCCCTCCTCCTTTATAGTCCTCTTCCACCAATCCCAACTCTGCTACCCACACGCCGAGTATGCTGCTCTCCTCCAATAAGGAGCAGGTCCTACAGTTTATTGGTTGAACTGGAGGCAGCTGTGTAGAAGCTGTTTCCTCCTCTCCCAGCTCCATATTGTGGGAGAGCAGATGTATAAAATAAGTCTTAATTCTAGTAACTTAGTCTAGTCCGAGTTGCTCCCCACAGATCCCCCTTTCTTTTTATTTTTGGCGTTGATACGCGCCTGTCTTAGGTGCCCCGCGGCACACACTCTGCTCTGCTTGCTAGAGTTGCCCACAGGTGCTTACAAGCCCTACCAATCAGGCAAACCGAATCCGGGTCCTTTCTTCGCCATGTTGTGAGGAGGTTTTTAGGCGCTGATGCGTGCCTGTGTTCGATGCCCTGCAGCGCATGCTCTGCTCTGCTAGAACTGCCTGCAGGTGCTTACAAGCCCTACCAATCAGGCAAACTGAATCCGAGCCTTCTCATTGCCATATTGTGGGGAGACTTATTGGTGTTGATAACGTGCCTGTCTTCGGTGACCTGCAGCGGGTAAGCTGCTAGCCGCCAGCAGGTGCTTATCGTCTTACTAATCAGGCAGACCGAATCCAAGCCCTCTCATTGCTGTTGTGTGGGGAGGCCTTATTTTTCTCTATTTCTCTATCTCCGGGCATTCCTATTTCTCCTATTTTACTTCTATCTGCCAGCATTCCTATTTCTCTCATTTTACTTCTAAACTTGTTTCTCTTATCCCCGCGGCTTCCCGGTGCCCGCCCAGAGGCAGCTTCTCGGCACCTCCCCCGCGGCGGCTTCCCGGCTCTGTGCGGCTTCCAGGCGCCCGCCCTGCGGGGGCTTCCCGGCTCTACATGGCTCACCGGCTTCTATTCGCGCCCCGTGAACTCTCCCCGTTCGTGCTCCGCGCGCTCTCTCTGCGCGCGGCAGCTTCCGTGAATCACACAGCCTAGCTCACGTTTCCGCCACTGGTATTCAGTCTAAGTTCCCCGGGCTAACCTGGCAAAATCCAACCTAGCCTACGTTTCCGCCTTACGGTTTGGCTTCCCGTCTTTTGCTCCCCGGGCTAATCTGACGGATTCCAACCTGGCGGCCCACGTCTCTGCCTCTGGTTCCAGATTTTCGCCCCTTGTTCCCCGGGCTGACTCGACGAATCCCAAAGCTAGCTTACGTCTCCGCCTCGGCCTGCCCCCACGTCTTCATCCTCCCTAACATTTTTCTCTACCCGGTATGTTTCCTAACTTTTCTTCCAACAATATTCCCCTCTCATTTCTCCTGGCTTCTCCCCACAGTCCATATCCAAGTCTAAGTTTCTTCTAGGTTTCACTTTCGCTTTCGACCTTAGAGATTTCTCCCAGCTTTCACTTTCGCTTTCAATCCTAACGTCCAATCCTAACTTCTTTCCCACAGTCCGTATCCGAGTCTATGCCTAGGCTTTTGATAGCTTCTTCCAGCACCTTTTCCTTCCGGCTTTTCCCTAGGCTCTTTGCTAGTCTCTTTCTCCGGTATTTTCCCGCTTCTTCCTGCTTCTTCCCTCCTAAGTTTCCTATCCGAGTCATGGCACCATTATGTCGCTCCCCCTCTTCGTGGAGGAGCGACACTGAACCCTGCCTAGGCTTCATATCCGAGTCACGGCACCATTATGTTGCTCCCCCTCTTCGTGGAGGAGCGACACTAGACCTTGTGCTGTTCTTTTATCTGCTCAGCCCTCCCCGGGTTTGCTGCTGGTTCTTCCCGGGTTGGCTACCGACCCTTCCACCTCCGTGGAAGGGCGGTTCCCCCTGCCACTTTCCCCACTTCCGCGGGGGAGCGGCACACCGCCAGCCGGCTCTCTTGGGGGCTGCACAGGTGTTCCTTCAGATAGATGTTCCCGGTGCATGTTGTCTCTCTCCTCCTTTATAGTCCTCTTCCACCAATCCCAACTCTGCTACCCACACGCCGAGTATGCTGCTCTCCTCCAATCAGGAGCAGGTCCTACAGTTTATTGGTTGAACTGGAGGCAGCTGTGTAGAAGCTGTTTCCTCCTCTCCCAGCTCCATATTGTGGGAGAGCAGATGCATAGAATAAGTCTTAATTCCAGCAACTTAGTCTAGTCCGAGTTGCTCCCCACACTGATGCACTTGAGAAAGCGGCAGAAGATGGACCAAGTCCTTGGGCCCCTGTGCCCATGTGGGAGACCCAGAGGAAGCTTCAGTCTCCTGACTTCTGCCTGGCCCAGCCTTGGTGGTGTAGCCATTGGAAGTGAGCCAACAGATGGAAGATCTCTCTCTCCCTCTCTCTCTGTCTCTTTCTGTCTTTGTGACTTTGCCTTTCAAGTGAATAAAATAAAATTGAAAAATCTAAAATAAAGAAAAATATATAGTGTATTGTGATTATCTAAAGTTACGCTAGGTTGTAAGAAAACACCACAAATTCTTTCTCTCCTCCAGTTATAACTTTGCACTTGTTAATCAGCCTTTCCACTTTCCCTCTCCTATCATCCCTCATTAATCTCTGGAAACTAGGGATATTATTGACGCCATAAACAAGAGTGTCAAATTGTTAAGTCACCAACAGGAGTCACTGTGTACTTACTCCTCATGTGGGATCTCTGTCCTTAATGTGTTGTCCAATGTGAATTAATGCTATAACTAGTACTGAAACAGTATTTTACACTTTATGTTCTGTGTGGGTGCAAACTGATGAAATCTTTACTTAATATATACTAAATCAATCTTCCATACATAAAGATAATTGAAAATGAATCTTGATGTGAATGGAATGGGAGAGGGAGCGGGAGATGGGAAGGTTGCAAGTGGAAGGGAAGTTATGGGGGGGGAAGCCATTGTAATCCATAAACTGTACTTTGGAAATTCATATTTACTAAATAAAAGTTAAAAAAAAAACAAAAACAAACAAACAAAAATCTCTGGAAACTACCATTAGAATGTCAACTTCTGTGAGGTCAACCTTTATAGATTCCACATATGAATGGGATGTGTAGTAACTGTCTTTCGTCTTCTCTTATTTCACCTGACATTCTGATCTCCAGTGCTATCCACACTGGATGTAAATTATATTATATAAAATTGTAAATTATAGGATTTAATCTTTTTATGGCTGAGTAGTAGTCCACTGTGTATACCTACCATGCTTTCTTCCTCTATTCATTACTGAATAGACAATGAGGTTATTTCCAACTTTTGCTTTTTTTACATAGTGCTTCAATAAATGAGAGTGCAGATGTCTCTTCCAAAGACTGATTTCATTTCCCATGGATATATATCAAGCAGTGGGATTGCTGGATCATAATTCTGTTTTTAGTTTTTTGAGGGACTACCATGCTGCTTCCCACAAGAAAAATGTTAATTTACATTTCCACCAACAGTGTGCAGGGGTTCCTTTTTCTCCACATGCTTGCCAACACTTGTTATCTTTTGGTCTTTTTTAAAACGGTCGATCTAAACTTGAGCTATCTCACTGTGGTTTTGATTTGCATTTCTCTGATGGTCAGTGACATTGAGCATTTCTTGCATCCACATTTTGGCCATTTGTGTTTGTTCCTTTGAAACATGTCTGTTTAGCTGTACTGCTTATTTTTAATTGGATTATTCACTTTTGATTGTTGACTTGAGATCCTTATTCATTCTGATTATTCACCCTTTCAGATGCACAACAAATATTTTTTCCCCTTCTTAGGTTGTCTCTTCCCTGTGTTGATTGCTTCTTTAGCAGATGGGCTTCCATTTGAAGAAAGTCCATTTAGCTACTTTTGATTTTGTTTCCTATGTGTTTGATTCTGATCCAAAAAATTCTTCTCCATTCCATTGTCTTGAAACATTTCCCCTATGTCTTTTAGAAATTTCACAGTTGCAGGACCTCACAATTAGTTCATCAATTTAGTTTTAGTTGGTTTTTTCACATGGTGAGAGGTATGGGTTGAATTTCATTCTTCTGCATATGGATATCCAATTTTCCCCCATCACTTAATAAAACATCTTTTCCACAATGTATGTTTTTAGCACCTTTGCTAATGTCTGTTTTTATGTTAATCTCCTCCCTTTGCCTTAAATTTTTACTACATGAATAAAGACTGCTAGTGAATTGTCCCACATACTTGTTGCCTTCTCCTTTAGGAAAAAGGCAGGTTTTATTGAAGATGGCAATGTGCCCAGCTAAATTATTTCATTTTCTAGCTTCATTTGAAGATAGATGATTGTGACCTCTTAGATCTGAGATTTATGGGACAGTCATGGGTGGAACTCTCAGAAGAACCGTATTTCTATTTTTAATTTTTGCTTTGTCTTCTTGTTATTGTCTGGAAGGTGCTCTTGATGTTTGATCTTCAGTGTTCATGTTTTGAACTTGAATATAGGGCACAAAGTTAACTATGAAGCAGCATTAACAAGAATTTTACTGGAACCTCTGCAAAGTCTTTATTGCTTACAATTAAGTTTTAGTGGAAAACTAAATTTTTAAATTACTTGAGATAACATAATGCAGTCTCTATCAGTTTAAAAAAGCAATTATATTTCTACATACTTCCATTTATTTAAAAGGTAGCTGGTCATGAAAGAAAATCACATTTTCGCTATCAATTTTTTAAAATGTATTTATTTATGTGAAAGGCAGAGTTACAGAGAGAGAGAAAAGTTACAGAAAGAATGAGAGAGAGAGGTCTTCCATCCGCTGGTTCACTTCCCCAAATGACCACAACGACCAAAGTTGGGCAGATCCTAAGCCAGGAGCCAGGAGCCAGGAGCCAGGAGATTCTTCCAGGTCTCCCAGGCAGGTACAGGGACATGAGGACTTGGACCATCTTCTACTGCTTTCCTAGAGTGCTGGGTTGGAAGTGGAGCAACTGGGATTCAAACTGGTGTCTATATGGGATATTGGCACTGCAACTAGCAGCTTTATCCATTACATCACAGTGCTGGCCCTTTCACTACCATTTTTATCATCTTTTATAATGAGTGTGAAGTTTCATATTGTGTTATTTTACATGTCTCAATTTCTAGTGATATTATTTTTTATCAGATTTATGGAATATTGTGCTTCTTTAATGAAATGACAGATATCTTTTTCCATTTTATATTGTTTGCTATTTATATGGCTTTTTAATTTCATATTAATACAAGTTGCATATCCATATTAGGAATTTATCTGTATATCATTTAAATTTGCTATTTTCATCATAATGTAGTTGAATATACCATATCATCTCTCTTTTTGTGATTTGATTTCATATCTTGTTTAGAGACTACTTGCCAACCATAGTCAGGTAGTTTAATCAATGCATAATTAAATTTATGTAAGATGCCAATAAGGGATCAAATTTCTTCTTGTAGGCCTATGAGCAGTTATTGCAACACCATATCTTCATGCCCTTACCTCTCCTCACTGATCTAATATGCTACCTTATCTTTAGTATATTTTCAGAGATGTTCTGGTCATTTCCTTGGAACTGTATTTTCCTTACGTACTTAAGTTTCTATCTGCAAAATAGTGCACTATTGATTTTTTAAATATTTACTTAATTGAAAGGCAGAATTACAGAGAGGGAGGGAGAGAGAAAAAGAGCAAAAAAGAGATTTTCCATCTGCGGATTCACTTCTCAAATGCTCTCCATGGCCAGGACTGGGTCGCGCCAAAGCCAGGAGCTTAGAACTCCATACAGGTCTCTCATGTGGGTGGCAGGGGCCCAAACTCCTGTACCATCTTCTCGTGCTTTTCCAGGTACATTAGCAGGGGGCTGGATCAGAAGATGAGCAGCAGGGACTTGAATGGGTACTCATACAGAATGCTGGCCTCACAGGCAATGGCTTAATTTATGGTACCACAATGCTGGCCCTAACAGTGCACTGTCTCTAATAATTCAACTCCATAATTAGCATAACTAACAGGCAAATTTTACTTTTTGTCCTTTTCTAGAATTCGTTGCCCATTTTTGATTTTTGGATCTTCATATAAGTTATAGAATCAACTTATCAAGTTGAAAATCTTATTTATTTTATTGGAATTTCATTGAATCAAAAGATGTATTTGTGGGAATATTAACATTTTATATTATGTTTTCCTGCTAAAATATTGTCTTAAATTAAAGATTATAAAAACATTTTTGCAATTTTTCTTGTAAAATCATACACATATTTTATACATATTTGAGATACTTTAAATGTGTTGGTATTTGTAAATTAACACTTATTTTTGGTCTGTTGCTTTATTTTCTAGTGTCCAGAATGGCATGTATGTAGATGCTGGCTGAAAACCAATGTTGATTAGAAACAGTGTTACAAGACATACATTTCTTGCTACTGACTAACTAATAACTTTCAGTATTTCATCATATTGAACTGATGCCTAATATAATATTTTTGTAGTTATAATTTCCAGGTTAACTAAGTTGCATTTTATTTTTAGTGTTCAATTTTTTTATTTAAAAACAGTGTGGATGCTTTATATCAGAATTTTCTCTGTATTTTTAACCTATTTCATTAAATTCTGTTGTTAAATTTTCACTCTTCACAAAATGAGTGTGAGATTTCTGTTATAAAAATCACTCTTGTCTGGAAATATGCTAATTTAATCATGTTTGTGCTTTGAATGTGTGGGAAAAATCAGATAAAAAAATCCTGGATATGTTTTTCTTTATTTTTTATATATAGGCTGTGTTTATATTTCATTTTATCAATATTTATTTATTTGAAAGACAGCATGACAGAGTGAGAAGGAAAATGACAGTAAGAGAAAGAGTTGAAGGAGAAGAAAGAGAGGAAGAGGGAGAGAGAGAAGGAGAGGAAGGGAGAGGAGCAGAAAGAGAGAGAGAGGAAAAAAAAAAAAAAAAAAAAAAAACCTTCCCCCACTGGTTTGCTTCCCAAATGCCAACAACAACCAGGGTTTGGGCGAGCTGAACCCAGGACCCCAGGACTCCATCTGAGTCTCTACCTAGGTGGCAGAGTTTCAAACACTTGAGCCATCTGCTGCTGCCTTCCAGGATGTGTTGGCAGGAAGCTGAATCAGCGGCTGAGCAGCTGAGACTCAAACTGGCATTCTGATATGGGAAGCAAGTGTCATATACAGTGGCTTAACCTACTGCGACACAAAGTCTACTCTTGTTTTTACATTTCTAAAAATCCCTAAGAATGGCCCTATGATGGTCATTCCTATGCAAATCTTGGATGTGAATATAGTTTATTACCATGCTCCTTTCCAATCTCCAGTTAGCTCTTCATATGGGTGGTATTCCATTTTCTGAAACATTATCCCAATCAGTATCCTCTACTTTCACATCCTCCTTGGAATAGTCTGCTGTAATATTTAAATGGATCCTGCTTTTCATACAAGTACACTGAGCTTCTGATATTTTCTGGCTCTATTACAAGTGGCAAGCTCTATTTAAATAACTATTTATTACTGTTCTGAGGTTATCTATTTTTGTAGACAGTGTAAAAGATGGAAGACAGACAATGATAAAATGAATAAAAAGTTATATCAATTGTATTACAAAGATCCTATTTAATTTATGAATCATATAAAACATATATTAATAATTAAGTTGATGAATCACTGACAATAACTTCAAGTATCATTATTCCCAGAAAGCATATTTAAATTTTAACTTTAATCATTTAGACTTCAGGGCTGACATTTGGCATTGAATTAAGTTAATGAGAAAGTATGTGGCTATTGAAAAGTCCTGGTGGGTCTCAAATGGCCGTGGGTAGCAAATTGTCTGACCTATGTGTCAGGAATTTACTGCACACTCAGTTCACTAGCAAAATCAACAAATTGAGTTTCCAGCTTAAAACAGTGTTTTAAAGGTGTGCAGCACAGATAGTATCATATCGTTAGTTTGCTTCATGGTTTAGCATTCCATACCCCATTTCTATTTATGATAACTATAACTTTGATTCATAAAGGAATTGTGAATGCTATTTGGGGAAGCTTACTTTAGTATTTGCCATTTTGGCTCAAAGACACATGATGTAAGTATAAAGCATAGGCATATCAACTGCACAAGATATAATCCCCTTTCATAAAGAAGTTTTGTCTCCATGATTTCATTTTAGCCATCAGTGTGTTTCCTATTTCATATTGGAAGATTCCAAATTAATCAAGAAAGAGATAATACTGTGGTTGCTAATAACACAGACTATGATGTCACACTCTCAGTTAGAATCTTGAATCCACACTTCCTGTACAACAAGTTAGGCCACTTCATTCTGCCTCCATTTCCTGACCTGTCAATGGAGTTGCTTACAGTGATGATACCATAGATACTACTCTGTGAATATTAACCCCAAGAACACTTTAAAATAGGAACATATCATGTTCTTGCTTTTTATTCATTCGTGGTCATTATTATTTGATTTTAATTGCAATGGTTATCACTATTTTTATTGATATAAAAAATTCTGTATATAGTTGTGTTTTTTAAAAGACTGTAAGGTGATGAGACATATACTATAATTAAATGTATTTATTTATTTGAGAGGCACAGAGAGAGCCCCCATCTGCTGGTTCCCTCCCAAAATGCAGTGCCTAGGAGTCTGAAAGCTGGAACCAGGAACTTAATTCATGTTTCCCACATGACAGGTAACACCCTGATGGCTGGAATCATCACCACTTCTCAGGATCTGTGTTAGGAGGAAACTATGGTCTGGAACCACAGCAGTTTATCAAATTCTGAGAGTCTGATATGGACATGAGCATGTTAACCAGCATCTTAACCACTAGGCTAAACAACCCACTCCTAAACTACAATTATGAGACAAAATGCTTAAGTCATACATATATTTACAATGTCCTTGGATTTTTATAGTGATTGAGAGCTCTTGCTTTCAAGATAGACTGTGTTCAAGTCCCACTAACTAGAAATACTATTTAACATTGGTGTTTAGGTTCCTCATATGTTAAATGATGATAGCAATGCAGCAACTTCATTGCACTGCTGATGAAAGTAAGTAAATTAACACAAATGAAGTATTTAGGACAGTGTCTGCAACACAGCCAGTACTTAAGACCTCAAAATAAATGTCTGATGTGTATGCATTTATGCAATATTTAACATCTTCATGTGCATTTTAAAAACTCAAATGAAGAACAATAAAATATGTATATTAGCCAGCTACATGTACACATTTCTAATATAATATTTCATTTTGGAGCTAATTATATAAAGTCAGAATTCCACCAAGAAACTAACAGAAAGTCTGCCTCTAATGTAACTGTCTTTACATGAACTTTATTGCTTATCACTGTACAATCCAATGAAACTCAAAGTTATAATAAGGGATCTTTCCCATGAGCTCACTATTGGTTATGACTGATTTCAGCCTTGCATTATCATCCTACTTATAAAGCATACAATTCCCTCTCAAGGTTACACAAGAATGGAAAAGGATGGGGCATGATTCTGTGTGGGATATACTTATGAGACAGGCCTGAAGATGGTTTACATCACCTTTTTCTCAAATTACAGTGTTCAGAATTGATTACAACTGGATTTGGAAACCTGTCTTTGATCTATGCTAAGTAGGAAAATGAAATAAATGTATGTGTTCATCATATTTTCTCTGCTATAAATATTAAAATTTATTACAATTTCATAGACTTTTTCTGCAACACATACTTATCAACTAATATTGCTAAAGCATACGAGGACAGCTACTTAAAAACACTATAAAACACAGCTCAGTAAAAAATGATAAATATTTTGGGGCAAATGATGAATACCAAAATTGTTAACAGTAAGATGCTTATTATCATAGCTGAGTTAGTAGTTTAAACTAATAATAACATTTTCTGAAGCTGTGTTCAGGAATTAGCATTATATAATTCTGCACATAAGAGAACAGAAAAAATACGGATATCCTTCATCTATGTTATATATTTTCACAGTTCAGGTGACATCACCACAAAAAATTTTTCTAAAAATGTAGTCCCGAGTACATTTTTTTCTTTTAAACATGTCATATGCAAAATAAAATGCTAGAAAAATCTGTGGTTGTTTAGTGCTAATCATCATAGAAATGAAGAGTGCATGTCATATAAATCTAAGTGTCACAATTCTTCCTGTGAGCAGTATGGAACTTGTCCAGAAACACAGTTGCCATATTTTTACTGAATTCTATTGTCAAAGATTTATAAAGATAACTTATCTAAATATTTTTACAGATATTCTTCAATTTTTACTTTCTGATGACAATTTTAATACTTATATTAAGGTATAATTTAAACAACATTCACATACAATCTTTTAAAATTAAATAAATTTTAATTATTTATAGTAAAATAATTTGTAGAATTGTGCAACTTGTGTGATCCACTTTTAAACATTTCCATCATGGAAGAATTCCACTCGACCTAGTTAAAGCTAATCCTAACTCCCAGCTCCATGCCTAGGTAACTATAGATCTTATTTGTTTAGATTTTTTCTGAACATTTCTTGTAAATATAATCAAACACTACATAGAATGTTTTGATTTTCTTCTTCATTACGAGACACCCATCTTACCCAAACATAATATATTGCTTTCTTATTTACAAACAATATTCCATTGTATAGTTATGACACATTTTTAATCCATTTTAGTTTTTTAGAAAAACTAAACACAATTTCATCATGTGACCAAGGAATTTGAGTCCTAAAAATCTTTCTGCTAGAAATAAATAGAAATATATTCAGTTAAAGCCTGGAAGGGAAATGTTCACAGCAGCACTGTGCATAATATTCAGAAAGTGAAACAAACCCAACTGGTGAATGGATTAAACATGATATATTCGTTACGCATGATGTTTCCATGAACATTGGCCTACTAGGTTTGGGCTGAATTTCTTTCTATTTCTTTCTCTTGAATATGCTTCTTGGAATAGAACAACTGGATCATATGATGAGATTATATTTAGATCTTTTTAAAGAATCTGAAAGACTTTTCCAAAGAGATTGAACTATTTTAATTCTCAGCAGTCATATCGGGGGAATCCAGATACTTGAAATCCTCATAATGCTTGATGTTTTTCATCTGTTATGAATAGTCATTCTAGTCTCTACATAATGAAAAATAAGTGAGATTTTAATTTTCAGTTTGCTAATGGGTAATGAATTCAAAAACATTTTCTAATGTTTAGTAACAATGTGTATTCTTAGATAAAAATTTGTTCAAGTTTTTATTCTTTGATGAATTGGGTTGTTTTGGTAAGTTGTAAGTTTCAAGTGCATATTCCGAAACTAATGAATTTTCCATCCTGTGTCTATAATTTTTGAAAGTTTTATCTGACACTTTTTTTTCATTTTGTCTGAAGACAATTTCAAAATATATGTGTTTATAACTTTTTAAAAATATGAATATGTTGTCTTTTCATGAAAGAGGCAGATGTCAATTTTGTCACACTTTTTCTGTGCTTATTTGTATAAAAAAGAAATTTGTAATCTGGATACATACATATACACAATCTTATTTCCCTTTTGTTTAGTTAAGTTTAATCTAGAAATCTAGATTTCTATGTTTTTCATGGGTTTCTAAACTTCCTCAAGATTTTATTAAATATTGACATTAAGAAAAAAAGAGACAAGAAATTAGAATCCCATTATCAAGGCCTATTCAGAGATTTGTTTCTCATGAAATTGGTTTATTATCTTTTTGCCATTCTACATATACTATTCATAATTTCTGCTATATCAATTCACAAGTGAATCTCAGTCCTTTTTTTTTTTTTAGAATTTCCACAAAACAGATTAAAAATACTCTATGAGACACCAAATAGTTTTAAATTTATTAACCTTCGACACTGCACCAATGACATTAGATTAGCTGGGAAACTTGAAATTAAGAAACAGTTTGGCAGTGAGCTCTTTGTTTTCTGATTGCATTCCATATCCCATCTTAGAACGCTTCAGATGCTTCCAAGTGAGAGATGCCATGAGGCACAAACAAAATAGAGCCAAGAAAGCACTGTTCTCCCTAACCAATCTGTGAGCGGGGCCAGTGTTGTGTTATAGCTAAGATGCCACTTGCAACTTTGGCATCCCATATTGGAGTGTAAGTTCCAGTCCCTACTACTCTGTTGCCAGTGCAATTCCATTCTAATGTGCCTGGGAAGGCAGCAGAAGATGGCCCAAGAACTTGGGCTCCTAGAACCAATATAGAAGGCTGGGAGGGAATTTCTGGTTCCAGCTTTGACCTGATTTTGTGGCCATTTTAAGAGGAAATCTCATCCTAGCAGAAGATGGTGACACACCAAATTACCCACTGAGTATTAGAGTTGATCTTTGATTGTTAACCAGAGAATTCTCCAGTTCTCACATTAGTGGAGTCCAGTAGCAAGCTTAGTATCCATGCCTACTCAGAAGAAAGAAGATTATGAGCTGGTGCTCAAGAAAAAAGGGAAAACTCCTTCTTTCTTTTTTTATATAATTTGTATATATTTGTTTTATTTACGAGGCAGAAGGAAGACCTTCATTCACTGGTTTACTCCCTACATGCCTGCCCTTGACAGGAGAACTAAAGCCTAGATCCAGAAACTCAATTCTAGTCTCTCATATAAGTGATTGGAACTCAACTACTGCAGCCATATCTTAATGCCATAGAGGTTCTGCATAAGCAAGTAGCTGGAATCAGGAGCAAGCCAAGACACAAATCCATGAACTCTATTTTAGAATACAATCTAGTTAGCATCCTGACTCTACTTCTGATTCCAACTTCCTGTTAATGTGCACCTGAGATACAACAGATGATGGTTCAAGTATTTGGAATTCTACCATTTGTGGCAGAGAACTGGATTTAGTTTTGAGCTCTGGCTTCAGTCTGGCCCAGCCCTGGCTATTTCTAGCATTTGTGTGGTGAACTAGAAGATGGAAGATTCTAACTGTCTTTCTGCCTGCTGTCTGTCTCTGTCTGCATTTCAAATGAAAGATAAAAAAATTTTAAAATAGAGCCAATAGCATTACAAATGTGTTACAAAATGCAAATAATAATAAATAAAATAATAATAATGAAAACACTCTAACAAGCAAATGCAAATTCTCTTGCAATAAATTTTGAAAATGTCTATAAATAAATAGAAGTTACCAAAAAATCCAAATCAAAAATGCAAAGCTGAAAAATGAAACAATAATAATAGAGAAATTTACTTGATGTACTACTCAATACTAAAGTGGGATGATGCAGGATAAAATCTCCAAACCCAAGGACTGAACAATTGAATTTCTGATTCTGAAAAACAGAGAAATTGAATGTAAAAAAATAAACAAATAGAGGTCCCTGGAGCTAACAGATAATAACAAGTGAATTAATATTAATATCATTAGGACCTAAAGAAAAAGAATGAGAAACAATGTAACAACCAAATAGAGTTTAAATAAATAATATATGAAAACATCTCAAATTTGGCAAATGTGAGCAACCTTTGGATTCAAGTAGCAGAACAGATAAGAAAAGACTAAATATATTTAAAGTTCTTTTTTACCATAACAACCTTATCTTTTAAGTCCATTTCCCACCAATTTTTGAAGTCTCCTTATACATACACTAGAGTATACATTCAATGGGATATTTAAATCCATTTAGTGCTTAACAGTATTCTGTTCTCAGTAAAAATGTATTAATTGAATCAGCAATCTTGGAAATCAATTGATCCCAGAGAGCTGACAATATTTAGTCAGGTTTATGCCTTATCATCTTTGCCTAGGCAAAATCCAAGCTATTTTCCAAGATTTATTTAAATATCCAGTCTTTCATATTTTCTTCTAATTAAGAAATACTCTTTTGAAAGAATAATTCAGGGTATGAGTCATCAAACTTCTAAAGGATACTATTAGCACTATAATTAATTCAGTTTTGGAAGCAGGAGCCTGTTCTTCAATAAAAAGACTTGTATAAATAAAATAATAATTACAAAATAAACTAAAATAACACATACGTTTTTGAATTTGATTTATTTTGTTGTAGACTTGATGTGTAGAGGTGTTTTTATCATTGAAATACAGAATAATCTCCTAACGAATACTAGAGAATTAAGTGTTAGAGATCATATAAATAGGATCAAGTGCCCGGCAATAATAATAGATAGAATTAAAAAGGAGAGAATGTCCAACATGGGAAGCAGTCCACAGAGCAGACTGATAGAATGGCAATCATTTAAGAGCTCAGAATCAGCTCTTAAGGCTTTCTGGTCTGGCTTAAAGGCCTGTGAGAGCATCTCAAGCATGGACAGCCAAGACACTGTGGCAAAAATGTTCTACATGAAGGATCTCTGTGAGTGAGACCACAGTGGAAAGAAAAGGCCATCAAAGAAGGATGTACTTTTCTCTAAAGGGAGGAGAGAACTTCACTTTACTTACGGCTTTGTCCAAATATTGATGGAGTTTTGTGGATACAAAAGGCTTCCATAGCCTAGCAGCTCATGTCAAGAGCCTTGGGTGGTCACTGGTCATACATAAGAGTGTTCATTGTTAAGTTAACAACAAGAGTCTCTATACACTAACTCCCCATGCAGGACCTCTGATCTCAGTGAGTTGTATTGAGAGTTAACTGTAAAACTGGTTCTCAAACAGTTTGTGTATGTGTGTTCAAATTGTTGAATGTGTACAAAGTTAATTGAAAATGAATCTTAATGGAGAATGGGACTGGCATGGGAGATGGAGGAGGAAGAGGGGTGGGGTGTGGGTGAGAGTGCTGAAATGGTGGGAAAAATAACTACATTGCTAAAGTTTTATTTATGAAATTTGTATTCCTTAAAATAAATTAAAAAAAGAAAAAAACACTAGATTTCCTTTTCTTAATGACATTTTATCAATAATATACATAAATACACATGTCCATCTCATGTCATGTGTAAAATTCCTATCTGATTTCTAATTTTTTAAGTGAAAAAATTCCATTTTCTGAATATGAGAAACTTAGCTATCTCCTTGCTTCTTTGTTATGCTTCCAAGGGAAAAGTGATTTGAGAATTTTCACTTTCTATCTCAAATATTAATTAATTTCCCTTTAAAAAATAAGTGACTTCATACACAATTTCCTGTTCCCAGATATTTGGATAATACACACACACACACACACACACACACACACATACTCCTCTGTATATCTACCTATCATCTATGTGTCTTCTTCATTTTTGTCATTTTTAATATATGTATGCCGTTCTATTTGTCTATCTTCTTCCTAGCTGTCTGTTTCCCTCTCTATACCTGTCTCTTTACAGGTCTATTTTACTATTGAAAGGGTATCTTTGTCTGCTTAGCTTACTATCTAGCTGTCTGTCATCTATGTGTATGAGTGTATTACTGTCTACCTTTCTATCATCAAGTCTGTCTTTGTGTTCATCTATCTGTATGCCTGTGTTCCTATCTCTGTCTGATAATCTAGCTACTCATCTGGCAGGGGAATAACTAAGTTATAGCAAGTATAAGCATATCATATTTAAGGCTAGCTATATAATAATAATTAGCATGAATTTTTACAACATACACTGGGCTGTCCAATTATTGTGGACATTAATATTATATTTTAATATCTATTGAAAATTGAGAATTCCACATTGATGAATTAACGTTATATAAATATATACACTTATAAAGATAATTTTTATGGAACAGAATGTTCTTGTTAAAAAATACAAATAGTGAGATCCCAGTGAAAAGAACAGGTCATCAAAGAAGGAGGTACCTTTCTCTGAAGGGAGGAGAGAACTTCCACTTTAACTACGACCTTGTCTAAATGTGATCAGAGTTGGTGAACTCAAAAGGCTTCCATAGCCTTGGCAACTCATGACAAGAGCCTAGGGTGATTACTGATGCCATAAACAAGAGTGTCAATTTGTTAAGTCAACAACAGGAGTCACTGTGCACTTACTCCTCATGTAGGATCTTTGTCCTTAATGTGCTGTACATTGTGATTTAATGCTATAACGAGTACTCAAACAGTATTTTTCACTTTGTGTTTCTGTGTGGGTGCAAACTGTTGAAATCTTTACTTAATGTATGCTAAACTGATCTTCTGTATATAAAGAGAATTGAAAATGAATCTTGATGTGAATGGAAGGGGAGAGGGAGTGGGAAAGGTGAGGGTTGCGGGTGGGAGGGAAGTTATGGGGAGGGGGGAAGCCATTGTAATCCATAAGCTGTACTTTGGAAATTTATATTCATTAAATCAAAGTTAAAAAAAAAAGTGTCAATTGTTAAATCAACAATGGGAGTCACTGTGCATCTGCTCCCATGTAGGATCTCTGTCCTTAATGTGTTGTACTGTGTGAATTAATGGTAAAACTACTAGTCAAACAGTACTCCATACTTTGTGTGTCTTTATGAGTGCAGTCTGTTGACATATTACTTAGTATATGCTAAGTTGATCTTCTTTATATAAAGATAATTGAAAAAAATCTTGATGAAGAATGGGATGGGAGAGGGAGTGGGAAATGGGATGGTTGTGGGTGGGAGGGAGGTTATGGTGGGAAAAGCCACTATAATTCAAAAGTTGTACTTTGGAAATTTGTATTTATTAAATAAAAAATTCACCGATAAAAAAATACAAATAGGTACAGGCATTTGGTGCAGCAGTTAGGATGCCATTTGGGACATTCTCATTGTGTATCAGAGTGCCTGGATTTGAGTCCTGGCTCCACTTCCAATCAAACTTCCAGCCAATGAGTCAGTTTTGGGTATCAGCTAAAACCCTGGGAGACCTGAATTGAGTTCAGGGAATTCTCTCTGTCTTTGGCTCTTTCTGTCTTCAAATAAACAAAAACAAGGAAAATTCAAAAAGTATAAATGATTCAAACTATAAAGTGTAAATAAGGTTTCAGTAATCTCATTCCCAAAATGTAAAAACTCAGAGTGTGTTCCACATTTGGTATTTGACAACACATTTCTGAAAGGATTTATTATGAAAGATTAATGCCATTAAGTTACTTGAAAGATGCAAGTATATTTTACATACTTAAATGTGATGACTGATTATATATTAATTAATTATTCACTAAATGTCAATAAAATGATGACAAGAAAAAACATATATAATGGAGAATAGGAACAGCAAGATGCTAAAGCAAATATGTTTCATTATTACAAAATGTAAGCTGTAATAATTTTCTAGTATTTCTAGTTTACTCAAAACTAAACTTTAATAACCTGGATAATATACCCTTGGCAAAACCTCAGAAAAAATGTAATGTTAAATCTCTCCTCACAGGTTTATTGCTAAGGTGAAGAAATATGAGTTTGATACCAATTCAATTAGCCTAACTAGTAGTATATCAAATGACCTTAACTAGAAGGAGTTAATTAAAGGGCGAATGGCCTATGCAGAGAAGGCTATTATTTATGGTTAAAGAGCTTCTTCCTTGCCCTGCCTTGCTCCATGGCTTAGATTATTGCTATGAATAAGGACATTTTGATATGCTCTTATGTTAATGATGAAAATTGATGACAAAATTAGCATGAAGTTTAAGTCTGCATAATAGGATGAATTTTACAATATTTAACATAATAGCGATGCAAGTGAAGATTTAAACATTTCTTTATAAAACACAAAAATTCTTGAAGGACATTAGTCTGAAAAATTTAGATCAATATTTAAAATGACATTCTATTCTTTATTAGTTTATTTTATATTTATTGTGTGCCTATTATATAATAAACATTCATAGAATGATAGTTTAATACCTTTAACATTACTTTTAATGGCAATTGTGGAATAATTGTCATGTTATCAATAATTAGTAGTCCAAATACAGAGATGATATAACACACTCTATTTTCAATCTTATCTAATATATTGAGATATCATCTCAAATGTAACGTAAGTTCAATCTATGTTCCACATCAATATATGATTTGTGTTGAGGAAATTAATTAATTAATTTCAGAAATGTGCTTTATTACTGCTCTGGAAAATGTTGGTATGTACTTCAAGCAGCACAACCAATTTATTCTGTCTTTTCATATGCTCTGCTAGAGTTAATTTAGTTATCAAGAATACAGCTCCATAAGAAGAATAATCATATTAAATAATAGTTCAGTTCATTAATTTGATCAGATCACACTATCGATATGGGCTCTTGGGATACTGTTATGTGATTAAAATAAAGACTTCCACTTCATATTACTATATTTTGCCTCAATCAAGGTATAGCTGTACATGAAAATAGTACAGAACTCTTGTCTAAAAGTCATGATGCAGTTTATCAGTGAAAGTCCTCAGGGATCTGTATGTTAACAAAATATCCTCAGGTGACAGCTATTAAAACTGAAACCATGAAAACACTGTACACGTTTTCCCAAAGGCTATTAGCTATTTGCATTGAACAACTACTAGCTGTATTTGTATTGTCCTCTACAATGCCCAGGTAAAATATTTCTAGTATCTGAACAGAGTTAATAAATTTTATAAAACATATGAAGATGAGATGATTAAACAATTGCTACTTTTCATAAGTTGGGATGTGAAATGTGACGGAGGCATGCTTGCTGAATTTTCCTGTTGTGAAGGTACATTTAGCAAAATCATTGTACCCTTAGCAACTCCTTCAATTGACAGAAACACATATTGGAGAAAAATGTAAAATAAATGTTTGTGTCTTACACTAAAATAAAAATTTATGAATCAATTATGTTTGTTAATTCTTTTCAAAATTTGTTTCAGAGTAGCTTTTCAAAACATCATGTATTTATTTGAAAGGCAGAGTTACATAGAGGCATAGGCAGAGGCAGAAAGAGAGAGCGAGAGAAAGGTATTCCATCCACTGGTTCACCCCCCAAATGGCTGAAAAGGCTGGTGCTGCGCCAATTCAAAGCCAGTCAGGAGGTTCTTCTGAGTCTCCCACGTGGATGCAGGGACCCAAGTATCTGGGCGTTCTTTTACTGCTTTTTCTCAGGCTATAGCAGAGAGTTCGATTGGAAATAGAGCAGCTGGGACTCAAACCAATGCTCATAGGGAAAGCCATGCCATTTCTGTTTTCCTTCTTGGGATTTTTACTTTTCCGAAACCCACATTTCCACTGCCGTCTCACACTTCTTGCCACACTTGTGTCTTGTAAACCCAAATCCTACTTGGAGCACTCCAGATTTATGTTGAAATGACAGGACCTTGGGGCCAGCACTGAGACGTAAAGCGGTAAGGCTGCCGCCTGCAGTGCCTGCAGCCCATGTGGGTGCCGGTTCATGTCCCAGCTGCTCCACTTCCAGTCCAACTCTCTGTTATGGCCTGAGAAAGCAGTGGAGGATGGTCCAAGTCTTTGGGCCCCTGGATCTGCATGAGAGATGCAGAGTGGGCTCCTGGTTCCTGGCTCCTGCCTTTGGATCAACACACCTCTGGCCGTTGCATCATCTGGGGAGTGAGCTAGTGGATGGAAGGCTTCTCTCTCTCTCTCTCTCTCTCTCTCTCTCTCTCTGCCTCTCTGTAACTCTGCCCTTCAAATAGTAAATAAATAAATCTTAAAAAAAAAGAAATGACAGTACCTCAATGAGAGAAAAATTGTGCTGCATGTTTCCTCCTGTTACTTGAAAACATCAATAAATGAGTTTCTGGGCTTTTTGGTCCACATTTTATTTCCATGTTATATATTCTGGTCTCATAATTTGTCCTTGGAGGCCCAATAATCATACCTGTTCACCTTGTAAGTGTCATATCATCATCATCTTCAAGGCCCCAGCTAACCATGTAATCACCTACTCCTTTTTGTCCTTTTTCAAGTTCTTCCAAAAGGTGAAAGTTATGAGGAACCGTAACTTTCATAACAACAACATAATGTTGGTAGAACTACAACCCATGCTTCAGCTTCACTGGTCCTGTGGAATCTGTGGAGACCACCATCTTCTCCTGTAGCACAATGCCACAGCAAGCATTGAGAGTACAGAAAGATGATATAAAATTTTACATGGGGATAATCTATTTAATGTTTTTTATGATTATGTCCTTTATGACAATAAATGTATTAGGCAATTTTATGCAGCTATATTTACCTTGCTGATGTAAAATTCCTGTTGATGATACCCAATTCAGGCATGACTATTTCTGCAATTCACCTAAGTTTTATAATTTCTAAAGTATTGTCACACTTGTTAGTAGATGAGTAAGGTAAATAGGAAAATGTACTTAATTTAATTGAACCAATGATGGTTAAGTAGAACCTATGATGGTTTCATCTGAGTTTTAATATTGTCTGACAAAATCTTAGTTGAATACAGCATTTTTCTCAATCCAAATACTATGCAAGTGGATTCTTTTTTCATTTTTTAAATTTAGACTGCCCTTTCTGTAAATGATCATGATGCTAGATTTAGGTATGGATAAACTGAGTTTTAAATTTTATATCCACTTGTGCTTTTATTATTTACTCATAGATTTTTTAAACTGATTTTTTTGCATTGACAAGACTAAAATGAAAATGTTTTATTAATCATGTATCTGTTTTAAAATTTTAACAATTAGAATTCTAAAATGCTTATGTGCCAATGAACTTTTATTAATTTTGGAAATTAAAACTCTAAGTGTTTATTTTTTTCATACCTGTATTTTCAGTGTTATGTAGGTAATTATTATTAAACTAAATAGAAAAAACAAAATGCATATCTATAATATCTGAAGTGTATAACTTAACTTTTCTCCACTTTAAGTCAAGTGTTAAGCATATTCCCTGGTATAAAGCAGGAGCTCTTATTGTGTTTTGAAATTTATAGAATAAATTTAAAGAACATCAATATATACTGTGATATCACAAGAATCAAATGCAAATCTATTCAGATATTCATGTATTTAATGATGCAAAGCAGCTAATTATTTTTTGAGAACATTGAATATTTTTTAAAATATTCAATTCTAAAATTTCTTTGTTTTTTCATCATAAGTTATTTTAAAGGAGTACTGTTAACACCAGGAGTCCAAACCTCTGGACATACAAAAAGCACTTTAGTAGTTTAAAAGTGGGTGTCATAATATTGAGAAGAACTCAATGTTCTTCATCAAACAACGTGTTTGGTAGCCATATCAACAGGTCAAAATATTCAAACTAATTTTTACTTACAGATATTATTTTATACCATTACAATCATGCTTGTCAATTTCCTTTATACTTTCATTTCTTGCTCTTGTATGTTTGTCTTTAACTACAGATTTAATGCACAAATCAATCATATTATAGTAATAAAAGAGAGTCTTAATAATTTCCAGTTGATTAATTGAGCACATTTTAATTTAATTTCGATTTCATAAAATAAACATAAGATTCAGTTTTCAATTATTTTAAATATTAAAATTATTCTCCTTGAAATGATAGATTCAGTCCTTGAAAAATGCACACATACATAGTAAAAAATAGTATCTAACACTGTATAGGTAGTATATTGGGTTTTCATTTAATATTTATTTGCAATATTACCATATGTTCTTTAAAGATTAGCTATACCAATCATGAAAATTTACACTGAATGAGTGGATAATTTAGCACAGTAGGTCACAACATGTGATGTATCAAGAAACCTTTTATTATAAGAAGGTAGAGTTAGAAATTAGTCATAGAGGGTATAGCATATGGTATAGCAGGTAAAGCCACCATGTGCAGTGCTGGTATTCCATATGGGCACCTGTTTGAATCCTGGCTGCTCCACTTCCAATCCAGCTCTCTGCTATGGCCTGGGAAAACAATGTAAGATGGCCCAATATTTTGGGCCCCTGCACCTACATGGGAGATCTGAAAGAAGTTCCTGGCACCTGGCTTCGAATTGGCACAGCTCTGGTCCTTGCATTTATCAGGTGGATGAACCAGTTGATGGAAAACCTCTCTCTCTTCCTCTGCCTCTCTATAGATCTGCCTTTCAAATAAAAATAAATATATCTTTAAAAAAAGAAATTAATCATAGAATTTAGTTCTCATAATTTAATATATTTATATAAATATGTGTATTTGTAAGATATTAATATACTAATCAACACTAAATTAGTTATATATACCTATTTATATTTCTCTTTGGAAGCTAGTGTTTTAGGAATCTTTTAATTTCTACAAATCCCCGCCTCTACTTATTTTAATTTTTTTATTTGTTTAAGGAATACAACTTCATTCATTTAATATATACAAATTTGGGAATATGGTGACTCATTTCCTCTCAACACCCATACTCCCAACTTTCTCCTCCTCCCTCTTCCTTTCCTATTCTTATGTTTTACAGAGATCAATTTTCAGTTAATTTTTATACTCATATAATTAACCCTACACTAAGTAGAGAGTTCACTGAATAGTATGAAGAAAAAAGAGAACAAAAACAAACAAGAAGAACATTGTTCCTCCACAGTTAAGCCTGCCCCTCCTTTTTAAATATGAAAGACTCTGGACTTAGATACCATTTATTGACTTGTTCCCTCGGGAACTACCTCTAGATTATGCTTTTGTACTCTTAAAAAACTTTGCTTCCACTGCAATATTCTGAAGTATTTCCCTTTCATTTCTTCCAAGTTCATTTTTTTAAATTTGGACCACTCTTTCTTTAAATGATCATACTATGTTCAGTGGTGAAAGCAGTTATCCTTATTGTGTTTGGATATTAAAGGAAAGACCTGTATGTCTGCTAGGGAGTATGAGGTTAGCCGTGTTAATTTTTTTAAATGTATGCCCTCTATTTTGTTGAGGTAGTTTACTTCCATTTCTAAATTTTAGAATGTCTTTTTTCATTAAATGGTGATGAAATATTTCAAATTTTTCAGCATGACAAGCTAATTGCATGTTTTATCTTTCATTCTGTCAAGATGGTGTATGACCTTGATTTTCATATGTGAACATGTTGTATATTCTTGAATATAACAGGCACGTTACATTAGTTAAACTCTCTGTCCATTTTCTTTCTTTTAGGAGTTTTGTTCTGACATAACTTACGGTAAAATATGGGTATATCGAGACTGAAAATAATTGTGCATCTTAATAATAGAGGCAGTTTCAATTAATGTCCAGTAGCAGACTAATTATTATCGCTAACAACAAGACAACCTTATGTGCATTTCTAGTTTGAAATTTCTGTGATGGTATGTGGGCGCTTATAAAGAGCTGTTGCTGAGGACAAGAGTCAGTATAATTATGGTTTGCTGACACCCCTGTTATCTGAGGTTTGGGGTACAGGGTCTTAATAGTATTGGTTTGACAAGGACTCATTACAATTTCAATAGAGTTCACTATTTATCAGAGTTCTGTTCAAGTTCATCTTTTTTCTGAGTAATTTTGTGAATAGAGGACTAACACAATTCCTACACATAGCATAGGTTTCCTCTATAATGATATGACCAATGATTGTCTATGATTTTGAAGGTAAAAGAGAAAATAGGTTGTTTTTAGTGATATGAGGTATATTCCTTAGTGACTTCAGCCTGTGGAAAAAAATTGCAATAATTATTTTTCTTCATTTTCAGGCCATTATATTAATACAAATTACTTTCAGTCTCAGCTAGTGGGGTTTGCACCAACCACCTATACATCATTCAAAATCATAATTCACCTTGTCATCTTGCATTGTTTTAATTGGCACTGATAATGAAAGGGCTATAGAGTTTATTTTGTGTTATCACTAAGTATTTAAAATTCATCCAAACTAAGATAATATGAGGAAATTCTGTCACAGTCTTTAAAGTGCTTATGGAGTTATTGGAGTTAGCACTTTCTTAATCTCTTAAAATTATCCATTTAATTTTTAATTGTTACTCCGTGCATCTACTTAATTTCGTATAATTCAAGAAAAAAATAACCATCAGACATGTCCACTTAATTATACAAGCCTTTTTCATCCCTTTAATTTTTTATTGTTTTCTACTTCTGAATAATTCAGATATATTTTCATCTTTCAAGTTATTCAAGAAAATTGGTCTAGTAGGAATAGAGCAGCCCTCCTGTTGTCATCCTCTACTCTCAACAATGGCATCACAAAAGGAATAGAAGATGGATCAATCATCAGTAAGAACTTGGGCACGAAGTCTGGAAACTCTTTGGCATCATAATCAATCCAAAATTAGCTGAACTCTGAAAATTTCAGCAATCTCACAAAGAATATTACATTCATATCTGTGGGAAAACTCAATGTTTTATGCAAATTAAAAAACGTTTTACATATCCACAGGTTAAACAGTTCAACACATTGAGGGTAAGTTTATTTGTCGAAATTTTTTAAAAAGTTGCTATTGATTAAGGAACTCTTTTTACCTGGTTCTGTAGCCAGCACCTCCAAATTCCATTGAGCTGCTTTTTTTCTCACTAGGAGCAGAAAGCTAGTCACTTCAAACTAGATTGATTCACCATCTAGCCTGGATTGAACAACCCTACATCACTCTGTTGTACATTTTTCCCCCAAAATATGCCTTGGTGGTCATGGAGATTATTGAATAAAAAATCACTTCAAAAATTTTGTTCTCACTGTCAAGTACAGAAATTGCAGGGCCAGAAAATTGAAAGCACTCATGAGACTTCACAAGGTAAGCTTACACTAAGGTGTTGTTAATGACACGATACAGTGAGGGTAATAAAACGTGGGCAAAAATGAAGATGATGCAAACCAGCTACAAAGGAGGACATTTAAAGAGTTTCTTTTAAATTTGTAGAACCAGCTTTAACTTTACCTCTGGATCATAAACCATAAAATATTGTGGTAAATGAATTATATCATAGTCTTGGGGAATTCAAAGCACAAGTGTATTGAAGATTCTTTAATACTCCATTGGTTACAGAGCTTAAAGCAGGCTGGGAGATCTATGTAAATCATAAGCAAGCCAGTAATATACACATTTGCAATCATATACAGGCCAGTAATCTATGCATGTGCAATAAAATATCTAGTTTTTACAGAGTTAAAGAGGAAGCTGTAAATTATTAACTAGTATATTTTGTCTCTTTCTTGTCCACGATCCTGTCTACTGGCTCTAGATGTTTCTGGGGATAAACATAGAACTATCATAGAGCCACTCCAACTTAGCTCTATCTGTATGTGTGTGTGTGTATACATATATATACACACTTATATTCATATATGTACACACTTATATTCATATATGTACATGTTCATTTAAATAAACATAATGGTTATATTTAAACATATTTTCAAAATAATGAATCAAACAATACTTAATGGTGATAGTTCATTAATCTGTCAATACATCGTTTGATAATCACAGCAACACAATGCTACTTAAGACATTAACACAAAGCACTTAATTTTAGCTAAAGAATTCCTTCAAGTAAGTAATAAATTATGTGCATGTTCAGCAGAAAAAATAGGCTTCTAAATGATATTCTTCCAAGTTATTTCAAAATTGCTTAATATAGCAACTTTCTTTTAGAGTATCACTCAGGTTGCTCTCTTAATAGAGTGGATAGTTTAACTGAATTATACTATTTTTAATAAAAAGAACTTTTTAGTTATTTTCTATTTTCCCATTATGCTTTCAAAGAAATATTTTAATTGAGCATGTAGGCTGATGAATAGAACATAATGGAAATAATACAAGTCAGGTGCAAAGTCACCCAATAATACATGTGTTAGAAAAAATTTTTTTCAAAAGTATTAATGATGGCAATATTCAAACATTAAATTGTTTCCAGAATTTTTCCAGCTACTTCATTCTGTGTGTGAAAAATTATCCATACTCTTTCTTCAATGAAACAGAGAAAATTTAGATATATGAATTGTATTCACTGTCTCTTCTCTATTGGATCTTATTCTTTGTGTCACTCATGTGAAATGAAGGATGCAGATAAAACAATAGGTACAAAATCTTATAGTGCAAACGTTGAAATGGAGAAGAAAGCAATAAAGCAATAATTGGGACCATCCTTCTAGGAAGAGTTTAAATTATATCAAAGAAAGCAATGCAATTAAAGGCTAAGACACACAGCATTCTGAGGTGAGGATTATCTTTTAAAAGTATGTGCAGGTTAAAACCCACCTTTCTGATAATTAATGTTTCTTGTGTTTCAGCCAAATATTCGGCACTAATATGACAAAAATAACATGAGTACTTCAAATTGTACTTCACTGATTGATTTTTCTACACTTTTAATTTCAGAGTTATTTGAAAAGTGCTACTTGCTCCCTGAGAATGTATTTACATGAAGATCCTTTGTCATTAAACGTTTTAGCTCAGAGGAAGTGAAAGACCATTTTGGTATATGCACTTTCAAAGTGAGTACATAAAGGATCATCTTGGAATCAGAAACATGTAACAACAAAGAAAGGATGGCCAACACTGGTTCCAACTTAAAGAACAATGAGAGGAAATACTTATAAAATCTTTTTCCTTCAAACTGGATCCTCAAATTTTTTTTTGATTGAACACTGTCTTACAAATACCATGTAACTATGCATTTTAAGCATAATAGCTACTGCAACAATGAAAAAATTATATCATTTTATCTGATAAATATCGAAGTAGCATTTTAGTCATAAAGAAAAACATTTAAAATTAAGGAGAAGTTTATACTCCAGTGAAACTGAGACATTGTGTGTGTGTGTGTGTGTATTTAGCATGTACTCTTGGCTCAATGATAACAAGAAATAGAACAAGGAAACTTGGCATTACTGGCTCTATGGAGCAGAGTTGGGGAACGATTTTGCTGGCTTGTTTTCTCTCAGAAGCACATCCTGTGAAAGATACTTCACCACTGCTGGTCCACAGTGACCCCACTTCTTCCTCTGGCAGCTGAAGATGATATTTTCATCCCAGTGCTTCTTCAAACATTGCACCTCCCCTTGCGAGGCATATGATGGGTAAAGAAGTAGGAGAGGATAAAGACAGGTGGCAGCTAAGGAATTATATTTTAAATAATTAGGAAAATAGAAGGTTTCCCAATTATTCCATATAATTCTGCTGATATCTCATTGGTCAGAATTGATCAAAAGGGACTATTTTCATTGCAAGGGGATCTGTGGAACTGTGATTTTTTTTTTCTTTTGTAGTTAGGTATATTATAAACCTGAATAAATGATGAAAGTATTTTAGTAAGTATAAAGTGAAGAAGAAATAATGAGTAATGAAATACTTATGACTGTCCCACACAACATAAAAGTCCAAGTTAGAGGATTAAGTAGGAACATTTCGTATGTTCTCCATTCTTTTGAATTATGTTTCATTAATATGACAAAAGACAATTGTTATGATCACTTGCAGAGATAGATAGATTGCCATTAATAATTCAGTTCAGATGTCACAGATGATAACATCATACACACACTATAAGAGGATATGAAAACGTCTATTGCTTATGTAAACAGGTATGGAATAGTTGCGATAACAAGGAAAGGAGACAGGCTTGGGTTATTAATCATGGTAAATAATGAAGCCAGAGTGAATGTTCTTTCTCAACAAGAAGATTCTTGCATAGTTTGATTGTCCCAGCTGTGTCAATGGAAGGAGCACCCAGGCTTTCATTTCAGTCATTGAAGATGGGGTGCATAAAAATTAGAGGAATGATTAAGGCTTAAATGTTGTCAGCAATAAATTATCAAAAACTAGAGTCAGACACCTATTACAAAATAGAAAAAAGTTCTAAGTATCCATGAGTTTCCTTTAGAAGTTATATTCTATCAGCAATCACATCAAAGCACTAAGATCTATCATGCCATTTTAAAATAAAGTTTCAAATGTTTCATATATATATATATATATATATATATATATATATATCATTCGAATAAAGGCACCTTCAAAGATCTTTCTTGGTTGCCCTATCTGCAGAATTTACTTCTCAGCTGGTGAATGAAGATATTATAGCTAACCAAAATATACAACTTCTGAGCTATCACATAGAATTGTAGAATACAGAAAGTATATGAGCCCCTGTTGTTCTTTATTTGTTTCATTATGTCTTGATTGGCTATGCTAAAACTTTCTGTTGCTGTATTTGATAGGTATCCATTGCATGGCTATGTCACAGATTGATTGTCCATTAACCAGTTGTGCACATTTATATTCGTCTCACTTTATGGATTTGTTTCACATGCACTAGTGCTATATATTTTTCAGGGACAGACACTGAAAAATGTAATTGACAGATAATATTAATAAATTTGGTTAATTTTTTTTAAAAACTAGCAAATTCTCTTTGAAAGTGGATGCACCTTTTTACATCCCCTCAAATTGTGGGGCTCCATTATTTCCAAGTCCTCACCAATATTGTTATATTATTAGTTTGTTTATAGCCGTTCTTCTTGGTATGTAGAAGTATATCAGTGTAGTTTAATTTTCATTTCTGTATGCTATCTAGTGATGCTAAGCTTCTGACTAGTACTTGTTCCCTATTGCCAGCTCACATTGTTTTCCTAAAGTCTCTCTATGACAAATATTTCCCTCTAATGAAGAAAGGCTAGGGATATTTTTTAGTTCTTTAATGGGTACAGAATTTCTGTACGAAGCTCTAGACTACACAAAAATTATATATTAGAATATATAGTGTTAATTTGGTGATATCTTGAAGCTAGAAACTGAGTTCTGATGAAATTTGAATGGCATGATTATGATCACACTACTGAACTCTGTTAAGGTTAACTTTTAAAGGGTTTTAAACCCAAACACTAAGCTGTTTCTACTCCGTGATTGTTCTCCTTTGTCTCAGAGACATTCTATCTTACATCCATGTATGGAAACATTGAGACACTGACACTTCCTTAATTGACTAACTATATTTTAAGATGTGGTTGGCATGAATCTAGACAGACATCGCACTCTTCAGGGATATTAAAAGAGACAGTTAAATATATATTACCATCTAAGCTTTTTAGAAGAGAATTGACCACTATCAGGAAAATTATCATGCTTCACTAGCACAGCATCATCTGGAATCCTTAACTAAATAAGATTTCTTAATGTTTATATATATTTAAAATTTCATTTGTAGATATATATAAAACATAGACAATAAAATATATATTTGGCAATATCAAAAGGAAATGGCATATTTGTGCACCATTTTAAGGTGTGAATTTACATGTTAATATATTGAGTTGCTTAATACCATCACTCAAAAATAAAAATGTTTCTTCTCATGCCTAGAACTTCTACTTCAAGACCCAATGTCAAGAAATACTTCCAAGTATACACAAGCTCTCCTAAGTTCTTATTGAATCACTTAGTATAAATAAAAGGTGAAAATCTACATGTCCACCAAAAGCAATATATAAATTAATCACAGCCAATCACACCACTTAACAAAAATATGTATAGGAATAGTAAAGCTACTTGTTTTTAATATGAATATTCTTAAAATAAATAGCTGATTAGAAAATAAGCTTTTGAAGAGTATTAGAGTAAGATAGAGGAAAAACTGCAGAAAATTACAGATAATATTGTCCATGACTTTATAATATGTTTAGTACTGTAAAAGTTCAAAAATCAGTCAAGAATGATGCAACAAAAGATGATCATCTCTCGTGAGGAAGGGAGGTGATGGGGGTGTGGGATGATTATTAGGAAGTATTTTTAATTTTATTAATAACATGCGTATGTTATCAGGGAGGACAGAGTAATCTACTACACATATAATTAAAATTTAATAAATTTTATAGTCATTAATATTAATAAATCATTAAAATTTATGAATTATTTTATTATAAGCTGTTAAATAAATATTGTTCCTGTCATATAATCAAAGTTTCATATTAAGTATTAAGTTATTTTCTTGCATAAAGATAGTTCAATAAAGGAACATTTTTTTCATTTGTATACCACAGGTAAATTTGATTTATTGTTTGTAATTTACTTTGTGATTTAATTTACTGTAACTTTAAAATATCTCTGTCTACATGTTCTTGTAGCTATCTATGAATAAACTATACATTCCAAATGGGAAATAATCCCTAAAATGTTAGTAGAAATATTGCATAATTATCATTAATGAGCCATATGGTTTGTGTAATGCAGCTTACACTTTTTCTTAACCCATCTCTATCATGATGAAATTTATTCCATTTTATATGGCTCACAGATCTATGATTATGAAAGGTTCCAGGCTTTCATATCACTGTACCTGAATAATCTTTGAGAAAGAGCTACATTGACTGTCCCATGATGATTTTGATTTCAGAAAATCTCACACATATTATTTTGATCTAGTCATTATAGACATTATAGACATTTTCACCAACAGTTAAAAGTAACAGCCATTCACAAATAAGTAAAGCATAGTTTAAAAGTATCCTGGACCTCAACCAAATTTGCAAGAGTCAGAAGTTTGAAATGAGAAGGTGAATGACCATCAGGGCCCCAAGATAAAGACAAGAAAGGTGTATGGTGTGTTTGTGGTCCTGCAAATGGGAATGAAGCAGAAGACAGAAGATTGTGGGTGGTTATAAAGGAAAGAGCTCAACTTTGTGCAAACTCTGTGGAAGAACCACTCTCTTAGTCTAGAGCCATAAATAAGAAATCAGTATATATTCATCAAAACACTGTGTATTTTTCAGTAAGACAGATTTCCCCTTTAAAGGGGACTTATAATATTAATGCTTTCATTTGTTTCATTTTCAAATGGATACATTTCTGTAGACTTTTGGAAGCATAAAATATCCCACAGTGCAGCAGAGTAAAAATCTGTTGACAACAACCACTTTAAAATTAATCTCGTCAATCTGTGTAATATTTTAACATGTCTATAAATGTCATTCAAATGGTACAGCAGCAGACTAACTTTTAGTAGTAATTCCATGAAACTGGAAAATAGTATGCAAAAGGTTCAGCATTCTCAGTTCAATTAGATGGTCTTGTTATTAATTGTGTTCCTCATATAAGAAAATAAAATACAGGCTTGTGATTTCGTTAGATGTTTTGGTCCTTTAGAGACATGGAGGAGCCTGGGGCAGGGGGAGGTCCGGATGCTCCAGCTATAAAGTAGGGGTGATACAGAGATTCCAATTGTGCCCTTTCTTTTTTCCTGCAGTGCCCTCAAAATGAGGCAGCAAAGGGCAGCTGGGGCAGTGTCAAGGCTCCAGTGATCTCTCTGGAATCAGGTATGTGAGAGCAGAAAGCAACAAAGGCAGAGTGATGGGTCAGACTGGTGTCACCAAAGTTTCTCCACCGCAGCTGGGAAGCACTAATGATAAATGGGACAATCTTCTGGAAAAGCAGTTTTAGGAGAGCGTACCAACTGAAGTACCCTGGAAAATGTTGAGGAATGTGTCGTTATAGGCTGGAGCCCAGTTTTGAAGAGGGCTCACTCCTTTTCAGTGAGGGATGTTCTGAGACACATGGATTCTTAGATTCATTGCAATGGCCATTGATAAATAAAATGCCAACAGTTTTAGACAAAACAAAATCTAGAAAGACATTGCTCATGAAAGATATATTAGGTCCTGGCCGGTGCCGCGGCTCAATAGGCTAATCCTCCGCCATGCGGCGCCAGCACCTCTGGTTCTAGTCCCGGTCGGGGCGCCGGATTCTGTCCTGGTTGCCCCTCTTCCAGGCAAGCTCTCTGCTATGGGCCGGGAGTGCAGTGGAGGATGGCCCAAGTGCTTGGGCCCTGCACCTGCATGGGAGACCAGGAGAAGCACCTGGCTCCTGGCTTCGGATCAGCGCGATGTGCTGGCCAAGGCAGCCATTGGAGGGTGAAACAATGGCAAAAAGGAAGACCTTTCTCTCTGTCTCTTCTCTCTCACTGTCCACTCTGCCTTTCAAAAAAAAAAAAAAAAAAAAAACTATATTAGGTCCTCAACCAACAAAATATTAGTTATTTTTGTTTGTTTCTGACTTGCTTTTCCTTTTCTGGGTTGATCTGCTTATTTAGAATGTCTGGTTGACATCCTAAACAAGCATCAAGACACCTAAAATAGTATGATGTTTGCAACTCAATAAGGCACTTTTTTCTTATTATACAGGGTAGTCATTTAGATGTGGTATCTTGGTTAGGCTACACTCCCAAGTGTTGCTATGGAGATATTTTATGGAAGTGATTAAAATCTACATGTTGCCTATAATTAAAGGAGTTTATTCTAGATAAAATGGGTGAGCTGGATACACTGAGTTTTAAGCAAGGCTGTGGCTTCCCCAAAGAAGAAATTATGCTTCTGAAACGCATCTTCTGCTTTTTAGAGGGATTTCAGACTGCCTACATTTAAGATATTGCAGACTTGCCTAGCCAGGCCTCAGGAGCTCATAAGCCAAGTTCTCACAGTAATTGTCCTAGTAATTATCTCCTACTGATTCTGCTTCTCTTGTTGAACTCTGCATGATCAAGCATACATGAATCATTAAATAAAAATGAGCTATTAACTAGGCCACAATCCAAATAATGGATATCAGGGAAAATTATCATTTGAGTCCAATACAATATAGTTAGAAATACATAAGATCATATGACTAAAACTTCAATACAATTGCAAATTAAAATCTATACTATGGTAAAGATCAATGGTATGTTAAATACATGGCAAATGAAAGGGGGAAATGAAATGTAATAGACAAAATAAGAAGGCAAAGGGGAGAATAACTGTAAATACAACAGATTTTAAATTTAAAATCATGTTAAAGTAATACAAACAAAACTCTAGTTGACTTGCTTAATTTCTGGAGATATTGGCATTTCCATATAGTAATAGCGGTGAATTAGTTTTAAAATTTTTTTCTATCAGAAACCTGAGTAATTCCTTGCTGTGTGAGACTGCTGTGTGCCTCAAAGAGGACATACATGTTGGTATAGCTTGTGCCAATGCTGACATGTCCATCCCACTCCTGTTTATTACCCTCCTTGACACCAATCCTCTAGAATTGTTCTTACCCATCTTCCACAGATCAGAGCGAATCTTTTCCTATGAACCTACTTCCATTTAGGCAAACTGGACAACCAGTTTAGTTAAAAAATACTTATGCATGAGAGTGAGGGAGGGGTTGTGGGCTGAAAGAGGGTTGTGTTCTCCTTTTCCCCTATCTTTTAAGATGAAGGACAATTCAATGCATGCTTTTTGTTTGTTTTGTTTTGGAAATAATTTATTTTTATTAATATAAAAAGAACGAATTTCATGCATTCAATACGTATAGTTCAAAGAAGAGAACCATGATTCCCTTCCTGTCCTCTCTCCCCCCAAATTCCTTCCTCCTCTCATCAATTTTGCAAAGACACAATTTTAATCCACTCTTTATTCACAGGCTTAATTCACCACTAACCATAATATTTAACAAGTAAAAAATAGGAAGATCACAGTTCCATAGGAGTATAAACAAGGGCTAAAATGGCTATCACATCACAAAATGCCCATTTCATTTCTATATATTTTTTATGTTTTATGTTAACTGTCACATATCAGAGAAAATATAAAATGTTTGTCTTTTAGAGACTGACTTATTTCACTAAGTATAAAGGTTTCCAGTTGCATCCATTTTGATGCAAAAGAGAGGATTTCATTCTTTTTTTTATGGCTGAGTAGCATTCCATAGTGTATATATAGCACATTTTCTTTATGCGTTCATCAGATGATGGACATCTGAGGTGATTTCATATTGTGAGCTGAACTGCAATAAACATAGGGGTTCAGATAACTCTTTCCTATGCTGACCTCACTTCACTTGGGCAAATTCCCAGGAGTGGGATTGCTGAGTCATCTGCTATATCTATTTTCAGATTTCTGAGGAATCTCCATTCTGATTTTTATAATGGTTGCATGAGTTAACATTCCCACAGCATTCTATTAGGGTACCTTTTCCCCACGTCCTTGCCAGCATTTGTTATTTTTAGTTTTTGGCTGTCAGCCATTCTAACTGGAGTGAGGTAAAATCTCACTGTGGTTTTTATTTGCATTTCACTGATGGCTAGTGATCCTGAGCATTTTTTCATGTGTCTTCTGTCTGTTTGTTCAGTGCATGTCCTAATGCTGAAGCTCTTTCTGATTTTTGACAGCATATGGCCCAAAGTTGTTTGTAATCAAAGGAAATTTTTTTCTTCTTCCACCAATATGACACAGGGAATGTTGAAGTTACACTTACAAGATGTGGATGTTAAGGGAAAGGGAACAAAAATAAAACACACAAAAAAACTGGCACTTTTGGAATTTGATTTGTTTGCTCAAAACATTTTATCTTTCTCTATCACTCTATAATATAATACTGCTATATGAGAGTACTTCCAAATGTTTATAGAAAATGTGCAGTATCTGGGGGTAGGCATCCATCTAGCAGTTAAAATGTTGATTCAGATGTCTACCTCTCATGTTGGAAGCCCTGGGTTTGAGTCCTGTTCCTGGCTCCAGCTTCCTGCAAATGAAGACCCTGGGAGGCAGCAGGTAATAGCTCAAGTAGTTGAGGTCCCTGTAATGCATGTAGGAGACCCTAATGGAATTTCTGAAACCTCTCTCTCTCTCTCTCTCTCTCTCTCTCTCTGTCTCTTGAAAAGTGAAGAGAAAAGGTAGAAAATATTCATTTTTTTTCATTTTCATTTTTCTGTTATCTTTTTTGAATTTTGGTTAAGAAAATGCTTAATTCATGACAAACAGCTCAGGTTACAATATCACTTGATGTCTCAGGTAAGATTATCAGTTCTTTATCATGATGCATTGTCAAAGGGGAATATTTACTTGCAGAAAAATATGTGAATTTTTTCCAAAACCTTAAATGCCATAGACCAAGGAAAAGCAAACATTTTCTGTAAAGGCAAGAAAATAAATATTTTAGACTTCAATAATCATTTGTTCTTGGTTACTACTACAAAACACTAAAATCACTTGAAAAGTAGATATAAATAATGTAAAATCAGATGAGTGAGTCTTAATGGAAATTCACATCCACAACAGATAATGGGGTAAATTTGGCCAGCAGGTTGTAATTCTCTAACCATTGTCATAGACTCTAAAACACATTTTAATCTACTGTTATCATGATGTCTAAATAGAAAAGCAGCTTGCATTGAAGTCTGAACTGACTATAGTGGTCTCTTACTGCTGGTCTTTCAAAACTTCAAATTTTGGGTCCAGCACTGTGGCAAGGCAGGTAAAGCCTCTGCCTTCAATGCTGGTATCCCATATGGACACTGGTTGGAGTCCTGGCTCCTCCACGTCTGATCCAGCTCTCTGCTATGGCCTGGGAAACCAGTAGACGATGCCCCAAGTCCCTGGGCCCCGGTGCCTGAGTGGGAAACCTGGAAGAAGCTGTTGGCTCTTCACTTTGGATTGGCACAGCTCCAGCAGCATGGCCATCGAAGGAGTGAACCAATTGATGAACGACCTCTCTCTCTCTCTCCTCTCTCTCTCTCTTTCTCTCTCTCTGCCTTTGCCTTTCTGTAACTTGACTGTCAAATAAATAAATAAATAAATCTTTAAAAAAAACTTAAAATGTTATGGACTATATAAACTGGAAAATAACTCAGAAAAGTAGGATTCTAATGAAATTTAAATTCTCATCAGACAATGGAATTTTTCTTCGTGATAAGTGTTGATAGTTACATACCTCTGAATCTCTGGCAACATCACCAAGGAGGCTAGTCCTTGAATTTTTATTGCTATGTTCACCCACAATTCATATATATGAAACTCTACATTCTTCTTTCCGAGTTGCTACTTCTGCTTTCCAAGTCTAATAAACATTATTTTATTTGAGGAACATTATAATGATCTACTATATATTGGTGTGATGGCCTTTTTTATTACAATGGCCTTTTAAACTAAACTCTGGCAAGATGCAATATAGTTGATATAATTTCAAGATAAGGCAAGGAACATATATTGCTATAAAAGTGTAAAGTTTACCATCATGTGAAAGCTGATTCCAGTTTGTTATTTGCTAGCTGATATGATGGTTAATTGTTGTGTCAATTTAGGGCACAAAGAATCCAGGTATGTGGTTAAACATTATTTGTGAGTGTGTCTGTAAGGGCATTTCTAAATGCTCTACAGACTAGTATGGGTATTTGAGATTCAAATGGTAGATAAAATAAAGGAGATTCCTTTGCCCAGTGTGGGTGGCCAGGATCCAATTTGTTTAGGCCCTGAATAGAATACAAAGGCAGAAGGATAATTTGCTCTCTCTCCTTCTACATGGCTTGTTAAGCTGTAATATCTGTCCTCTCCTGCCCTCAGACTGAGCCTTACAATGTTGGTCCTCTTGGTGCTCAGATCTTTGGTCTCTGACTGAAATTTTATGCCATTTGCTGTCTTAGGTTTCCAGCTGGCAAAATGCAGATTGTGGACCTTTTTAGCTTCCATATTCACATGAGACAATTGCTTATTTTATATTATTATACTCATATTTTAACCTATGGGTTCGGTTTCTCTGGAAAATCCTAACTAATAAGATATACAGGAGAATAATATTTGTAATGGTTATGTATCAAATTCTAGGAGGTGTTTTTTTTCCAAATAGAGGAGGTATATCCTTAATAGCAGTTGCAAGGATAAATTTTGATAATCTGTGCACATTCAGAAGTTAATAAAATAAGGTAAATGAGGAAGTGATAGAAGTTCTCTTTTCTCTATCTTTGAAGTTGGATATGGTAGCACTTGTTTATCAAAGTCCCCTAAGAATAGAAGTTTGATTTAATTTTGGAAGGAAAATCAAAAGGTTCTACAGACTAATAATTTGTCTTTCCAACAAAACAGCCATATCTCCGTCAGTTCGGGAGCCAATGCTCAGAAGATACAGATTTTTCAAAACAAAGTAATATCACAGTTCTACATTAAAATGCTATGAAAAAATTAAGCTTTGTCCCAGTAATGCAAGAGTGACGTGGTATGTTAAGGTTGTCAGTGAAATCACTTTGCTAAAAGGCTTGAGAAAAATATTTCAAGTGTTATAAAAATTTGATAAATTCTGTTTCACTACACTAAAACTAAGAAAAATATGTAGTTAACTTGAAAGAGGTAAAATATGAGAGAGAAAATATGTTCCTATAAAGAACTGTATCAAGATATAAAATATCTGTAATTTGGTATACTTGCAAATCAGGATTTAAATCATACAATTTCATGGAAATTGATAAGAGAAATGGCATGCTTGGATTAGATACAGAGAATTGTATTAGTCATAATACATCAGATAATATGATTATTAACATTGTGTATCAGTCCCCTTGATCCTCAAATCCCATAGGAAGGCAGGCCAAAAATGGGTCTGTGGATAACTCTGAACTTAGGAACTTAAGACTTTTATAATATTCAATAAGCATGCTTGTACTCTGCTCCAGGAAAAGATATTAACTTTATTACACTGGACAATTTAGAATGCCTGTCATTTACTTCAGAGAAAGATACCTATATTCCAAAGCTCTATGCAAACAAACTCACTCTTTGTTACCTACAAAATCACTACCTCTGGATTCCCAGGCTGTTGGCATTATTAGCATTCCTGAAAGTAGAACCCTGAAACACTGTTGGTGGGAATGTAAACTAGCACAGCCATTATGCAAGAGAGCATGGAGAATCCTTAGAAATCTGAAAATAGATATGCCATATGACCCAACCATTCTACTCCAGAGAATGTACCCAAGGGAAATGAAATCAGTATATGAAAGAGTTATCTGTACTCCCATGCTTACAATAGCTCAATACAAAATAGTTAAGATATGGAATCAACTCAGATGTTCACCAACTGATGACTCTATAGAGAAAATTTGGTTTATCTACACGATGGAATACTACTCAGCCATAACAGAGAATGAAACTCTGTGTTTTGAAACAAAATGAATCCAATTGGACATGATTATGCTTACTGAAATAGACCAGTCCCAAAAGACAAATATCACTCTGGAGGAACAGTGATTTTTTTACTTATTATTTTTTTCTCTCTTTAGTAGGTGGTTATGATTATGAAGTAAATTAAAGTATGACATTACAATATAGTCATTAAAGAACACAAAAATATATAGGAATGAAATGGACACCTTGTAATTTGATTGCTGTTTTTATCTTATTTTATATCTCTGTGAAATTGTAGTCTTTCTACTTCTTATTTGTTGAATCTTAAGTTTAGAGGCGTATTAGCCTGTGATTATAGAGTGTACTGAAATTATGCTTTTGCAAAAACTTAACAAAAAAAAGAAAGGAAGGAAGAAGGGGGGTTGTGGGAGGGAGGGAAAAAGGAAGGTAGAAGTATGGATAACTTCTTAGAATTGCACCTATGAAATTTGTAAAATCTGTTCTCTTTATATTAATGAATATTTTAAAAAGCCATAAATATGAAAGGAAGGAGGAAGGGTGGGAGTGAGGATAAGGTGATAGTGTGTTCTTAAAACTGTATATATAAAATACATGAAATTTGTTCTATTTATATGAATTTTTTCATTTTTCATTTTTTTATTTATTTTTATTTTAGTAAATGTAAATTTTCAAAGTACAGTTAATGGATTACATTGGCTCCCCCCCCATAATTTCCCTCCCACGCGCACCCCTCCCTTCTCCTGCTCCCTCTCCCATTCCATTCACATCAAGATTCATTTTCAATTATCTTTATATACAGAAGACCAATTCAGTATATATTAAGTAAAGATTCCATCAGTTTGCACCCACACAGAAACACAAAGTGTAAAATACTGTTTCAGTACTACTTATAGCATTACTTCACATTGGACAACACACTAAGGACAGATCCCACATGAGAAGTAAGTACACAGTGACTCCTGTTGTTGACTTAACAATTTGACACTCTTGTTTATGGCGTCAGTAATCTCCCTAGGCTGTAGTCATGAGTTTCCAAGGCTATGGAAGCCTTTTGAGTTCACCGACTTCGAACTTATTCCAACAGGGTCATAGTCAAAGTGGAAGTTCTCTCCTCCCTTCAGAGAAAGGTACCTCCTTCTTTGATGGCCCCGTTCTTTCCACTGGGATCTCACTCACGGAGATCTTTCATTTAGGGTTTTTTTTTTTTTTTTTTTTTTTTTTTTTCCAGGGTGTCTTGGCTTTCCATGCCTAAAATACTCTCATGGGCTCTTCAGCCATGTCTGAATGCCTAAAGGGCTGATTCTGAGGCCAGAGTGCTATTTAGGACATCTGCCATTCTATGAGTTTACTGTGTATCCCGCTACCCATGTAGGATCGTTCTCTCCCTTTTTGATTTTATCAGCTAGTATTAGCAGACACTAGACTTGTTTGTGTGATCCCTTTGACTCTTAGACCTATCAGTGTGATCAATTGTGAACTGAAATTGATCACTTGGACTAGTGAGATGGCATTGGTACATGCCACCTTGATGGGATTGTATTGGGATCCCCTGGCATGATTCTAACTCCACCATTTGGGGCAAGACCGATTGAGCATGGCCCAAATTGTACATCTCCTCCCTCTATTATTCTCACTCTTATATTTAACAGGGATCACTTTTCAGTTAAAATTTAAACACCTAAGAATAATTGTGTGTTAATCACAGAGTTCAACCAATAATACTAGAACAAAACAAAACAAAAAAATACTAACATGGATAAAGTATTACATTGTACATCAACAGTCAGGACAAGAGCTGATCAAGTCACTGTTTCTCATAGTGTCCATTTCACTTCAACAAGTTTCCCCTTTGGTGTTCAGTTAGTTGTTGCTGATCAGGGAGAACATATGATATTTGTCCCTTTGGGAGTGGCTTAATTCACTCAGCATAATGTTTTCTAGATTCCTCCATCTTGTTGTAAATGACCGAATTTCATTGTTTTTGACTGCTGTATAGTATTCGATAGAGTACATTTCCCATAATTTCTTTATCCAGTCTACTGTTGATGGGCATTTGGGTTGGTTCCAGGTCTTAGCTATTGTGAATTGAGCTGAAATAAACATTAATGTGCAGACTGTTTTTTTTTTGTTTGTTTGTTTCCCAATTTCATTTCCTTTGGGTAAATTCCAAGGAGTGGGATGGCTGGGTTGAATGGTAGGGTTATATTCAGGTTTCTGAGGGATCTCCAGACTGACTTCCATAGTGGCTTAACCAGTTTGCATTCCCACCAACAGTGGGTTAGTGTCCCTTTTCCCCTACATCCTCTCCAGCATCTGTTGTTGGTAGATTTCTGTATGTGAGCCATTCTAACCTCATTGTGGTTTTGATTTGCATTTCCCCTGATTGCTAGTGATCTTGAACATTTTTTCATGTGTCTGTTGGCCATTTGGATTTCCTCTGTTGAAAAATGTCTATTGAGGTCCTTGGCCCATCTCTTAAGTGGGTTGTTTGTTTTGTTGTTGTGGAGTTTCTTGATTTCTTTGTAGATTCTGGTTATCAACCCTTTATCTGTTGCATAGTTTGTGAATATTTTTCCCATTCTGTTGGTTCTTTATATAAATTTTAAAAAATAAATAGTCCTGAATGAAGACATCTACAATTTTCTTTCATGGCATATTTAGAAACATGAAAGACCCATGGGGAATAGTCTACTGACAATATTCACCCCTTTGTTTTGCACCATTTGTCCTCCATTTAGGTTTCTTTAAGAACTCCATTGCAGTGACTACTCCAATTACTCTTACAGAGATAGGAAACAAATTTATGGCATTCACTTAAGGATGCTCTAAGCAGGTCTCCCTATAATACAAAAAATTCAACCTGCAGATGGAAATCAACCATATTTCTGGGGTTCTGCACATAATCAGTTGCTTACTCCAGTGATTTACAGATTCCCTTTCCCAGAATGGGAAACCAAATGGCCTCTTTAGTGGAGATTGAAGACCCATTTCCCCATTGTCAGGACAATGGGTCTTTCTTTTGTCTGTATGAAGGAGAGTGAGAAATGACCAAAGGACCATACAGCAGCTTACTTTAAGTATTATCTGATTTCCTACCCTCTGACCATTCATTAGCAGATCCATTGGGGCATCCTTGAACTCACCATCACCTATGTCATCTCTTGGACAAGAGCATATACTACTGAGTCTCAGAGAATCTCCTCACAGTACTGAACCTAATTCAAAGATCCCTTTTCTTTTTCCAAGAATCATACCTCTGCACAGATCATATCCTCATTGTCACACTGTTGATAAGTATGAAGGGTCTAAGATATTACCTGTGAAGAACTTTATAAATTAATCTTCCCCTTGTTTCATGAATGCTGACAGAAGACATGTGATATCTGAGTCAGATAGAAGGTCTTCATTTTTTTACGGTATGACAAGTAAACTCTTGTGTAAAACCTACTTGTCCCCAAGACCCACAAAGCGATGTAAATATGCCTTTAAGGATACACATGAACACAACTGGTTGTTTAACAGAGACAAACTCTGAGTTTCAGGAACTGCAATATATTATGTGTGTTGTAGCATGCCTACCCTTCACTCCATGTAGAAACATGGCTTTATTACATGGAAAGCAGGAGTATCTGCTCTTTGCAACAGTGGGAAACACCATATCTACCTTTCAGGTTGTTTACTAGACAGACATCACTGAAATCAGAGTAAGAAAAAAGGACAGTGCCTCATTTTGCAAGACACACAGAAATCACAGACATCCATGGAGATCCTATAAAAAGTTTGGAACAATACAATCTTATCTCTTAACCACATTTTCATAATCATGTGAATTTATTAAAGGAAAATTCATTGTATAGGATTTAAAGGGAAGCGCAAATGTGAAAGTGATGCTATTACTTAACTAGAGAATACAGTACAATCAGCTAATGGACTGAGGATGAACATATGTTTTACTCAATTTTTACATATGAAATTAAATGAAAAATATACACAAACACACAATAAACAATGTGCTAAAGAAAAGCATTCCAGTAGGGTCCAAAATATTTCTGTGTTATCTGATGAATGTACTAAATTGTAATGTTTATTTGTGTCTTATACATAGTGATTTCTGTAACTATTCAATAGTTAGATAACTACAGCAAAGCAATAACAGCATGAATATCATGGGATTGCTTATTTCCAGTGAAGTAGGTCTGAGTTTACTGTTGCCTTGGTTTTCTGCACGGTGGACCAAACCAGGACTTTCATGAACTCTATCTGTGTCCATCTAACTCTCGTATCACCCATACAACTTCAGGGCAAGAGAACCAATACATCAATGCTGATGTTTCTGCTGTTGTACTATGAGTAATAGCATAGCTCCATCTTATTCATTATGTCTCACCTCATGTACTACTTGCTATTGAAATTTAGGTTCCTCTTTTAAACATTTATGTATTTATTTGAAAGTCAGAATTACAGATAGGGAGAAAGAGAGGCAGAGAGAAAGAGAGAGGTCCTCCATTTCGCTGGTTCACTCCCCAATTGGCCGCAATAACTGGAGCTGCACCGATCTGAAGCCAGGAGCCAGGAGCTTCCTCTGGGTCTCCCAGGCGGGTGCAGGGGCCCAAGTGTGGTTGAATGAGAAGGCAATACCAAGATGGCCACTGGCAAGCAAGCATCATTTACTCAGGAATGGCTTCAGAACCCACCTGGCAACAGAGCCTTCCTGGCAACTGGCAGTGATTAGTTAGGGCATAAACTACCCCTTGACCTGATTGGCTGCTTCAGCTATACAAGCTACTGTACCAACTGAAATAAACGAGTCTGTGGGCTGCTCACCTCTGGCCCACTTTCACCCAACTCCCAGTATCTGTGTGGTGACTCCACACCTCTTGCCCCCACTGCACTTCTCCTCTGAACGAATCCACAGCAGCATCTTGCACCCAACATGACTGAGAGAGAGAGTATGTTGGACTCGGTGAGGTTCCCCCTTGATTTTGGCAAGTAGGCCCCTTGGTGTTTTGTGTGCTGTCCAGTTCTGTGAGGCTGAGCACAGAACCCTCTCCTATGCCCCTTTCCTTGTCCTTGTCCTGGGTCGAAGTGACCCCAGGTTAGGCACACACTGCCCGGAAGTGTAACGCCACTGCTCAGCTCCTCCTTTCACTTTTGGTTCACCCTGTGAATTCACATAAGGGACTGATCATCCCAGAATTTGGAACCAAGTCATCTTCCTTTACTCGAGACAGGTGACGCTCCGGAGACACCGTGTGGGCATACGGCCTTGACCTAATGAATCAAGGAAGTCTCCCACTAAGCACAGGAAATACTTACATCTGAGACAGCACTGTCTGTTCGTCTAAATTAGGGAACCCCTTGCATAATGCCATCAGCCATTGCCACTGAGGTGCTAGGAATTTGCTTTGTTATGTTAGCAGTGCTGTGCCTGTCTTTCCTTTGGCTAGTGTTGGCATGGTGCACTGCTCTTAAGTGCTCAAACATGGGAAAGATACCCCCCACACTGTGCCAGCCTGCAGCACAAAGAACCGGGTTTCCTGAAACAGAGAGTGGGAATGCAGGGACGAGGACCAAGGACTCAAAGAATGGAGCCAAGACAAATCCTGATGAAGGCTCCTTTATCCAACAAGTCCAGTAGTATTTAAACATGACCAGTTGTATATAAGAAGACACATAAAAGATTTACATATCTAAAAGACTTTTGTGGTTACAAAGAGTACCCGACAAGGTTCTTCTACTTAACAGATTGTAAAATGTTATCAATCATTGATTACAAGGGTATAATAAAACACCTAGGTGATAAATGCAGGATTCAGGTGTGACTGATTATCTACATCATCTTTTGTGAGAAGTGTAACAGTGAGATACGGTTCTTCCTGCCTCTTCCTGGAACCTCCTTAGCCTTTTGTGCTGTGATGTCTCCATCCATACGTTTAAGCGTAAACAAAAGGGGCAGCTGCCTGTGGCTGCCCACACTCCACTCAGAAACCCACACAGATTACCAAATGCAATGAATCTGTGAGTGATAAGAGCCTGTCACTCCAGGCATCTGCCTCACAGGCAACAGTGGATGACTTAGGGAGAGAGAGCTCCAACAATGAAAGTGACATGACAGCAGACAATGCAGCAATGCCTAGTCAGCCACCCCCCAAACTCTCGTGGGATAAACTTCAAGGCAATAACCCATGACAGGTCATCCCATCCACACCCAGTGAGGATCCCCATGTTTGTGGTGGTTCCCGAGCACCACAGGCTCTCAGGGCAGCCGCTAGACCCCATCCCACCTGCATGTTTGCTGTTAATGATGGAGTGGACGCAGAATTCAGGCCCTGGATTCCAAGGCCTCTGCTAACCAGGGGCCGAGGATATGCTTGTGTCTTTCCAGAGATTGTGGGACAGTCCATTTGGGTGCCAGCCAGAAGCATCAAGCCTGCAACTGATAGTCAACCAGAACCAGCTGAACAAGACTGAGAATCTGCCTTGTTAGTGGACACACCTGCTACCAATTGTCAAGCTGCTGCCCCATCATCCTGCCCTGAGGAACTGCCCATAGCCACATCCGCTACTGCTTTATACCCCACTAGCTCTGGTCAGCCACTCAAATGGCCCACAGCCTGTGTGCAGTCACGCCATTCCTGATTACTATTATTCCTCATTCCTACCCCCACCTGAGCAAGCACTCCTGTAGTCTCCCATTTTGAGGGCTGGTTAGTCAATGATGGGTAAAATCCCCTGGGGACAACCTAAGACAGGCACAGCCACATGAGGAGACCACATGGGAATGGGGTAAACAATGTTATGGCTAAGGATCATACCTCCCATTGTTCAAAAATAAACGAAAAGGGGGAAATGTGGTGGAATGAGAAGGCCATGCCAAAATGGCCACTGGCAAGCGAGCATCAGTTACTCAGGAATGGATTTAGAACCCACCTGACAATGGAGCCTGCTTAGCAACAGGCTGTGATTGTTTAGGGCATAAACTGCCCCTTCACTGGATTGGCTGCCTCAGGCTACCAACTGAAATAAATGAGTCTGTGGGCTGCTGGCCTCTGGCCTGCTTTCACTGGGCTCCCAGTGTCTGTGGTGACTCTGTGCCTCTTGCCCCCACTGCTCTCCTCCTCTCAGAACAAATCCACAGCAACATCCAAAAACTTGGGCCATCTTCTACTGCTTTCCCAGGCCATAGTAGGTTCTTCTTTTACATACCACATGCACACACACACACAGACAGGAGAGGGGAAGGGACAGGAGGGGAGGGGACAGGAGAGACAAGAGAGACAGAGAGTTCTGGCATCCCATATGGGCACCATGTTGAGTCCCCACTGATCCACTTTCAATCCAGCTCTCTGCTAATGTGCATGGGAAGGCATCAGAAGATGGCCCAGGATCTTGGGCTCCTGCACCCATATGGGAGACACAGAAGAAGTTCCAGGCTCCTGGCTTAGGATTGGCTCAGCTCTGCCAGTTGTAGCCATTTGGGGAGTGACCAGCGGATGGAAGACTCTCTCCCTCTCTCTCTGCCTCTGTCTCTGCTTCTCTGTAACTCTGCCTTTCAAATAAATAAATAAATCTTTAAAATGTCCATTATGAAAAATCTATGCATGAGTTACACAGAAATTGCCACAGCAAACTTAGCTTTCAGTACCATTTTCCTTGAAATATGGAAGTAAGTACTCTTGTGTGTAGGTACATAGTCACTCATATATATTCTCTATATGCATATTGGATTGTATATGTTTATATATATACAAATAAATAAATGCTGTTTCATATAAAATTAATTAATTCTGTTTAGTGTTGTAAAGGTAAATGATGAAGCATTTTTATGAGCTTCTTGGATTATTTTGTTTTCAAGCTATAAAATGCAAAAGTAGAGTGTATAGTTAGAACAAATGAAACAAAGAACAACTGTGAAGACATTTATACTCTATCTTCCAACTGTGCTCTGACTTGTGGAGATTTCAGAATTCTGTTGTTTAAAGAAGAATGACATTGTAATAGACAGCAGAGTTCATGGGAAATCATCTTCTAAAATGAACTGAAGAAAAACATATGCTCTTGGTGAAAGAAATATTCTTGAAGTTTCTTCACCCTTAATAACTTAATCTTAAAATGTCATGGATTAGATTGTAGTAGGATAACAATAATATCTGACTTCCTTGTATTTCTTTGTTCAAAGATTTATTTATTTATTTGAAGGCAGAGTTACAGAGAGAGAGAGAGAGAGAGAAAGAGAGAGAGTTCTTCCATTTGTTCGCTCCCCAATTGGCCGTAACAGCCTGAGCGGCACGGATCTGAAGCCAGGAGCCAGGAGCTTCTTCTGGGTCTCCCAAGTGGGTGCAAGGGCCAGAGGACTTGGGCCATCTTCTGCTTTCCCAAGCCATAGAAGAGAGTTGGATCAGAGATGGAGCAGGTGGGACTCGGACTGGTGCCCATAGGGGATGCTGGCACTGCAGGTGGCAGCTTTATCCACTAACACCAAAGCACTGGGCCCCTGTGTATTTCCAAATAAAGGTATGAATCATTCCTTAAAACTAGTTTTTTTTCATTATGAATTTTTATGAATATGCTTTAAATTATATATGAATAAGTGCATACATTTGGAAATGTTTTTATAGATCAATTGGCATTGCTATAAGAGCATAGCCGGCTTTGCAGAAGCTTCTTTAAAGAGACAAACTTCACTTTCTTACTTAGTTAATGGGGCCATTTATCACTGTTTGACACATAGATGTTGTGAAATAAGTGTACTTCCAAAGAACTTGATACCTATTTCAATTTTCTCCTTTCAGTATTTTCCTGGTAACCTTTGTGGGTCGACAGATAGCGCTGAGAAGTGCTAATTCACAGACATTCCCCAAATGACAGATGGTAACCCAGACCCAGTTGGCAGAGCGCAGATATGCTGTCAGAAATGAGAAACAAACACATCATGGATCCCTGCTTTATATATACACACGTGCATGTACATGGGTGTGCAAAGACAGTGCTACAGTGAACTGAATATAAAAGATTCATGGTACAGGGCCAGCATTGTGACACAGTGGGTCAAACAGCCTTCTGTAATGCTGGCATCACATATGGGCACCTGTTTGAGAATGGCTGTTCCATTTCCTTTTTTTTTATTTTTTTATTTTATTTTATTTATTTATTTATTTATTTATTTATTTTTTGACAGGCAGAGTGGATAGTGAGAGAGAGAGACAGAGAGAAAGGTCTTCCTTTTGCCGTTGGTTCACCCTCCAATGGCCGCCACGACTGGCACGCTGCAGCCAGTGCACCACGCTGATCGGACGGCAGGAGCCAGGTGCTTCTCCTGGTCTCCTATGGGGTGCAGGGCCAAGTACTTGGGCCATCCTCCACTGCCTTCCCGGGCCACAGCAGAGAGCTGGCCTGAAAGAGGGGCAACCGGGACAGAATCCGGCACCCCAACCGGGACTAGAACCCTGTGTGCCGGCGCCGCTAGGCGGAGGATTAGCCTATTGAGCTGCGGCGCCGGCTTTTTTTTTTTTTTTTTAACTTTTATTTAATGAATATAGATTTCCAAAGTACGGCTTACGGATTACAATGGCTTTCCCCTCCCATAACGTCCCTCCCACCCGCAACCCTCCCCTTTCCTGCTCCCTCTCCCCTTCCATTCACATCAAGGTTCATTTTCAATTCTCTTTATATACAGAAGATCAGTTTAGCATATATTAAGTGAAGATTTCAACAGTTTGCACCCACATAGAAACACAAAGTGAAAAATACTGTTTGAGTACTCGTTATAGCATTAAATCACAATGTACAGCCCATTTAGGACAGAGATCCTACATGAGGAGTAAGTGCACAGTGACTCCTGTTGTTGACTTAACAAATTGACACTCTTGTTTATGGCATCAGTAATCACCCTAGGCTCTTATCGTGAGTTGCCAAGGCTATGGAAGCCTTTTGAGTTCACCGACTCTGATCATATTTAGACCAGATCATAGTCAGAGTGGAATTCTCTCCTCCCTTCAGAGAAAGGTACCTCCTTTGATGACCTGTTCTTTCCACTAGGATCTCACCCACGGAGATCTTTCATTTAGGTCATTTTTGTTTGTTTGTTTTTGCCAGAGTGTCTTGTCTTTCCATGCCTGAAATACTCTCATGGGCTTTTCAGCCAGATCCGAATGCCTTTGATCATAATGATAGGACTAAAAGTCAAAGGGATCACATAAATAAGACTAGTGTCTGAAAATACTAACCGATAGAATAAAAAAGGGAGAGAACGATGCTCCATTTCCAAGTCAGCTCTCTGCTGACAGCCTGGGAAAGGCAGTGTTGGAGGTATATCTGAACCTCCTGGCTTCTGGCTTTGACCTGGCTAAGGTGTGGCTGCTCTCGCCATTTGTGGAGTGAACCAGTAGATGGAAGATCTCTCTATGCCAGTCTCTCCCTCTCACTCTTAACACTGATTTTCAAATAAATAAACCTTAAAAAGAATAATAAAGTTCATGTTACTGAAGTTGAATATCATCCTTAAGATTTAAGGTGTTTTAGAATATAAATAATATCCCAGAATGTTCTAAAAGAAATGATAGCTTCTCAAAATAGCATTGAAGATTTTAGACAAATGGAAGTTGTGTGCAGTAAGTTCATAAAATATGGACATTAGTAATGAATGTTTAACTTTACTCAATCATCATTCACTGAAACTTTCCCAGGATAAATAAAAAAATTGTGTATTAAATCACTTCTAAATAAATTATGCTTAATTTTCAACCCTATTTCAAGAGAATAAAATGTCAGTAGTATAGAAAAATCAAGAAATTAAGGTTTTATATATAAAATCAACTTTAAACTTCAAGAAAGCTATCAGAATTCACATATGGAAACCCAACTGGTATGTTGTACATTACACTGTTTTTCAGACTATATTTGAAATGCACATGCTTCAATAATTCAGTAGAAAAATTGGAAACTGTAGAGACAAGAGTCATAAACAGTCATCAAAAGACCAGGGAAAAATGGCCAAGACCTCCTCCATTTCTCATATTTTAATCCCCCAAATTTTCAAACCTCTCATGTGTGTCATTTTATAGACTGGATTACATATTTAGCTTGGCATGAATTTTAAATAATGAATCTGGGGATAATTTGCCCATTACATCCAAGTCATATATCACTTTGTTGAAAATGTCAAGCATATCAATGAATTAACAATAATTCCTAAAGAGTTTATTTTAGTATTTCCTATTTCTTGTAGCCATTTATTTAAGTGATAGTAGTAAATACAAAAAAGCTGTTTCAGATTCCTCATCTAAATTCATGTTAATAAAATGCTTCTGTTGGACTTATCAAATTATAATTACAGTGGTAATATCCAATGTAAAATCAACTTTATGTATATATTTGGTGGATCATGCATAATCGTACTTCAAAATATTGTGGAAAAAATGGAATCAAGGAATGAATGTTTGGCCTAGTACATGAGATGCCTATGTCCCATATTGGAGTACCTGGATTGAAGTCCTGCCTCCATTTCTGATTCCATTTTCCTGCTTACGAACACCCTAGGAGGTAGCAGGTCAATTATTTGACTCTTTGCCAACCATGTGAAAAACCTGGATCCCCTTTCCTGGCTCCTGTCTTGGGCTGGCTCAGCCTCAATTCTTGCTGGCACGTGGGGAGTTAGCCAGTAGATGGGCCCTCTATATGTATGTATCTTTTTCTCTCCCTCAAATAAAAAAAAATGGAATTAAAAGATAAGTTTATTTTGGTATAAAAACATTTTAATCCATGCATAACTTTTTCATAACACACATTTCCATGACCTTTTTGAAGATTACTAATACATATAGATTTCAAAATTTTTGCAACAAAATAAACTTATCTATTAATTAAATTTTTCACAAACTTTCTGAAGTGCCCTCCTACTTATAAGTTAGGTAAAACTAAGACACTTCAGCTTCTCTTTTAGTGAATAAAAAGAAATCTAGGAATTTCTTTGAAAGAACCACTTTTGACTAGATAGAGGACAGAATAAAAGAACCTCTGGTTCCTATTATCCCATATGAAATCTCAAAGCAGAAATATATAATTACTTAAGAAATAAGATTTTATGATAGCTACAAATATTGAAAACTATAAAATAAAATGTAAGGAATAGCTTATTCAGTTTTTCATGGGATTATAATATTTATCAAATGAAAATACAAAAAAGTTAAATTTGAATATAAGATAAACAATGAATATTTCTTTTATAATAGATAATCCAATTTAACTGGGAATCCTGTATTGTCTTTTCCCAACCCTGATTCTATGTTATCCATGGAGGTAGCTCACAAAAAAATGGGAATAAATTAGAAAACAGTAAAATTCTCAGGAATATTTTATAACAGGTACTTCTAGAAGCATATCTTAGAAGGAACATGAAAAGGAAACAAAAGCTGTACTTTTTTATGAAGCAGCCACTCAACACAGCTAACAGCAGACTGGAAAAATCATTTGAAAAGAGTAAAATAAAGGCTATAAAATGTGTAGAAAGTAAGACACAGTTAAGGAAAAACTGAGATTATGTGAAAAAGAATCTGAGATCACCAGTACACCTCCAATTTTATTCCCAGAATTTTTACAGCAAGATTTATTCCTTTCATACTGGTAGATGAAGGAGTCTTCTATATGGAAAGAGAACACTCAGGAGAAATAGCCTGTAGCTAGAGAATTCTGAAGTGAAATAGCCCATCCACATATCCACACTGATGAGCAGAAATGATAACCATTCACACATGCAAACACTCCTCAGTGTCTAGTGTTGCCTTGTTTCTAAGGCAACAACCAAGCACAGCCAGACACCTGAAGGAAATATCTATGAAGAAATACTGAGACTGAAGAAAACCAATGAAAACAACTTTGAGGAAAAACAAACTTACAAGGGTAGGACAATTCTAAATTTTTTCTATAAAAAAGAGATATATTGAACCCATGAGGAAAAAATAATAAGTATTTTGGAAAAAAAGCATAATAGTAGACAAAATGTACTCTGAAATGTTAAAATGCTTTATTGAATAACATAGTAAGCATTTCTTAGGTAAATTTGGGGGAACAAAAGAGATTAAAGCAAAAATACAGAGATGAAAATTGAGACAGAGGCAAAAGCCAGGTTAGAGATCACTTCTGGGAGAGCAATTTCTAAGATGAGTTTTGGATGGAGAATATGGGAGATTAAATTATTAATATATTAAAAAGTCCTCAAATTGAATTGAGTTTCCAAAGGAAAGGTGTATCAATTTTATTTTTTTGTCTAGAAATAGTTGGAAATCAAGTTGTAAGTCATCACAAAATAAAGGGGTCAGAAAGAGAGTAATGAGGGTCCTACAAACTGTAAGCAATGAATTTGAAAATGATCAACCACGGATTCAGTTAGGGAATGTTAAGATCAATATTAGAAACTAAAGACAATGAAATGCTGTTTTAACAGGATTGTGTAAAAGTATGAAAGTTTGATTTTTTTAGATATGCAAGATTTCAATGGATTTTCCCTTCCGTCACCAATCTCCTTTTTTTTGGGAAATCAGTAAGGGCTGATGTCCCCTAAAATAAGGAAATAAAATAAGTAGATGACTTGGAATTCAACAATCAACACAACCCACAAGAGAAGTATGGACGATCCTCTTGGTGATGGTTAGGGATAGTCTAAATGTCAAATCTGCAGCAAACTTCCAGAGCAGCAGGTCCATACTGAAACAGCCCAGAGGATTGGGCAGGCATGAATTCAGGGAATCAAACTCAGAGAATACTTGACGTACTTGAATGAATTGAAGGGAAATGCATAGGCAATGGAGGCATGATTTGGAAATAGATTTGCTATAAGAACAGAGGAAACAAAACTAGCAACAAAACAACAAAGAATTCATTAAAGGGAAAATTTAGTTTCAAGAAACAAAGTAAGCACTATATATGGTATTGGTTAGCTCTAGTTACATTTAACTAATTATAACAATGAAAATACAAAATACTGATTTACCAAAATACATATATGTCATTTTGTACACACATATGTGTGAACATAAAAAATGTTGGCAAAGGAGGGGCTGGCATTGTGGTGTTGCAGATGTAGTTACTACTTGTGACTTGGCATCCCATATGGATGCTGGTTCACGTGGGAGACCCAGCTGAAGCTCCTGGTTCTTGGCTATGGCCTGGCTCAGCCCTGGCAGCTGTGGCCATCTGGGGAATGAATTCCAGCAGTTGGAAGATTTCTCTAGGTCTGTCTCTCCCTCTCTCTCTGTAACTCTTTAAAATAAATAAATAAATATTTTAAAATAAACGTAATATGGACAAAGGGAAGTTACATGTGTAGAAGGATAGACAGGCAGGGATAACAAAAGTTAGTCAAATATGATTTCTCAAAACAGGTGTTCTGTCTAACTAATGCCAGAAGCTAAAAGTTTAAGGAATGAATGTAAGCATATGTATAGATATATAAGCAGAAATATGAGACTAAGTGGTTACAGAATTTAATTTTATCTTTCCTTAGAAAAGGAAAATGCGCTTCATGTAGGAGGTGACGTAGGGAGCAGAAGGATATAGTGTATTGACCGATGCAATGCATATCCTAGAGGCTCTGAGTAGCTTTCCGGGAAAAAAAAACTACACCTTTTTAACCTAGAACATGTGAACTAATTTAATGTGGAGTTTTAAGAGCATTTTTCTAGAATATCAGTAAAAGTGTCATATTGTTTGCTAACTATGTGGTTTTAAAAATTCTACTCTGTTTCCACAGTTAGTGTTTTGTTGTTTATTATTATGTAGCCTTAAAAAAAGAATAGTCCAAAAAAATAAAAAAATAAGATAGTCTATCTCATGTTGCTTTTGTGAACAATAAGTGAAATTGTCCATGCTAAAACAGTTCCTATATTGATTCTTGTTAGTATTATATTTATGATCATGAAGTTGTTATTGCTGGCGTTTATTTTCCTCATACAAATTTATTTGTGCCTGCTGGAACATGTTTATTAGATCACTTGGGGAAATAATGTAATTTATCTGTCAGTCTCCAAACCTTAATATATAGGATTCTATACAAGAATAATTAACAATAATTACTTAATACATAATTCATCTGATTATGATTAAATGGGAAAGCGATTTACAAATGTCTAAACACCTTCAGAGTGGAACATCATCAGGCATGGTTGCTGAAATCTAGCACTGAAGTCTTGAAATATTGTTCATAGACCCAACAGATCTGTTCATTTTTGTGTTGCCATATAATCAGCCTCACGTGAGAATTGCTGAAAGGGAAGCTCTATTTATTTGTGACAAGGAAAGGAGGCCATTGTGAGATGTAGTTCCCTAAAGAAGCTGCCACCTGAGATGCAGCTTGCTGGAGCTGTCCTAGCATGGGTTACGGGAGTGCGCAGGATAGAGGAAAGGGTGAGTGGTGGCCTTCCCGCTCAAGTAACAAAAACATTCAGGAACCTTACTCAAAACTGGCATCTGTTAATTTTCCTTGACTGGATGGTCTGGCCCCTTCTCTGAAAGTATTTGCAAGATGAACTTTCTGGTAACAGACTCTGAAAAACTGAGTGAACTGTTTCAGGTTGCAGGTGTTCCTGCGCCCATCTCTTGCTGGTATCCTACACTCTGTGTTTATAGATCTGCAAGGTTTACCCTTAATTTTTGGCCTGGGTCTTTTTAATTAATAGTACTACATGGGCCGGCGCCGCGGCTCACTAGGCTAATCCTCCACCTTGCGACGCCGGCACACCGGGTTCTAGTGCCGGTCGGGGCGCCGGATTCTGTCCCGGTTGCCCCTCTTTCAGGCCAGCTCTCTGCTGTGGCCGGGAGTGCAGTGGAGGATGGCCCAAGTGCTTGGGCCCTGCACCCCATGGGAGACCAGGAGGAGGCACCTGGCTCCTGCCTTCGGATCAGCGTGGTGTGCCGGCTACAGCGCGCTAGCCGTGGCGGCCATTGGAGGGTGAACCAACGGCAAAAAGGAAGACCTTTCTCTCTCTGTCTCTCTCTCACTGTCCACTCTGCCTGTCAAAAAATAAATAAATAAAAAAAAAGTACTACATGTTCTTCTACCAAAATCAAAAGCAAAAGGGAATTAAGAGTCATCTATCTCTCAGTCTATTACAGATCACTAGTTTCAGTTGCAAAATAATCTGAGAAAATAATTCAGAAGTGTCAAAATATTTGAAGGAAAAACAATGAAGGAAAACCCAAAATATATGTTTAATTTTCTATATTATAAGATAAAATAAACATTGTATATATCAAGGTTGGAGAACATGTTATTATGTAATTAAATTCAAAATTTTTTAGGATTTCTCTTTTTCTCTTTAGCAATAAATTATGGAAGCCAATGTAGTATCAAATCCTGGCATTATTAATGATAACTATTTACTTGGGAGTTACTATGTGTCTGGCACAACTTACCCACAGTAAGCAGTAGAAGATGGCCCAAGTCCTTGGGCCCCCGCACCTGCGTGGGAGACCTGGAAGAAGTTCCTGGCTCCTGGCTTCAGATCGACGCAGCTCCAGCCACTGTGGCCAATTGAGGAGTGAACCAGCAAATGGAAGACCCCTCTCTCTCTCTGCCTCTCCTCTCTCTGTGTAACTCTTTCAAATAAATAAATCTTTAAAAAAATATATAGATCCTATTGAAATGATGGATGTAAAAATTATAGCTGGGAATTCAAGTATTTCAGTAGCCCTGCTTTGTTCTACTGTGCTTCTTCCCACAAAACCAAAGAATTTCAGTGTTTGCAAGACAATTCAAAATATGCATCGTTTCAGAAAATATATCACTACATGCTTGATTCAAATGTTACAATGAGAAAGATGTGATATAAAGTAATTCATTTAAATCACTGAACTCAGGCACATAGTGAATATGAAGCAAAATATATAAATTGAATAATAAAATTCTGTATCTAAATCCAAGTATCTTAAAAACAAATCAGAAAATCTGAGAGGTGTGATATTTCATTCAGTACTGTAGGTTAAAATGTTTGTCTTACAAAGAGGAAACTTTTTTTCTTGTAAGATTTGTTTATTTATCTAAAAGATGGAGTTACAGAGAGGAAGAGGCAGAGGCAGAGAAAGAGTCTTCCATCTGCTGGTTCACTCCACAAATGGCAGCAAGGGCTAGGGCTGGGCCAGGCCAAAGCCAGGAGTCAGGAGCTTCTTCTGGGTCTCCTATGTGGGTGTGGGGGTCCAGGACTCCGGCCATCCTCTGCTGCTTTCCCAGGCACATCAGCAGAGAACTTGATTGGATATGGAGCAGCTGGGACTCAAACTGGTGCCCATATAGGATGCTGGTGCTGCAGATAGCAACTTTACCTGCTATGCCACAGAACCAGCCACAAAAAGGAAACTTTTATAAAAATATTATAATCTTATGATTTGAAAAGGAATTATATTAAGATAAGAAGAAGTATTTCCACAAGAAAAATATTACTGAAATTTTCCAAACAACTCATTTAATATATTTCAATATACCAATACATGGTATGAATTACAGTGATGCAACAGTAGTTATATATTGACATCTTGGGTTGCATATTACAGATATGAAAGTTCAACATTGACAAATGACAGAAATTTTGATTTGTTTGCATTTACTGTCAGAATTTTATTAAGTGGTAGTTTAGTATATAAGATTATATTGCACAGGAGGTAAACATAAACATGGTCCAGGAAAAGAAATAATAATCAATGAAAATATGTACCAGCAAGTTTGCACTCTGAAACATATCATTAATGGTTAGAGAATATAAATAACTAGTGTGGTAGTAAATATCCACAACATTTTCCTTTTTTTGTTGGTATGTTTCATGTGATAAGCGTAATATGTTGCAAAATCTGAATTATATGTTCAGCTGTGATTAAACTTAAAAAACAAAGAAATCATATATTTTCTATAAAATAAATGGACACCGGATATATAAGTACATTCTCTCAGCATAGTTTGGCATATGGAAGAAATTCAGATTGTCTTTCTGCACATTTCTATTGTTATGCTTTGGAGTGAATGAGATATTAGTATTACCATTCCAAGGGTGTTTCTTGCTGTCAGTTACATGTGCAATCCAGGAAACAGTACAAACATGTATTTTTTTTCTATGACGGATGTGGAAGCTATTCATTAGTTCTGGTTAAACAGTCCAATCCTTTCTGTCAAAATGCCAAAACAAGGTCCCTTGGATTCATGGTAGCAATGCTGTAACAAAGGAAATCTGAAAGGTAATTAAGGACTAAGAAGCAATTGGATTTTATCTAAAAAACTCAGAAAGTGACAGGGTACATAATGCTAAGGAAACAGCAGAACCAATCAAACTGACAGTCTTTTCCTTCTGTCTTGAGCTGCCTTTCCTATTGTAAATGGTGGAACAGCTGTGGATATAGTGCATTGTGGGCCTATCATTATGCCAGTTAGCATGATAATCCTTATGAGATTGATTTACTTCTTCCTGGGATGTTCATTTTCTGTCTCAGACACCCACATTCATGTAAGCAGTTAAGGATGCCCAATGTATCTATTCAAACTTTCAGGATCTTAGGAATTAAGCTGTGTCTTTAGAAATTTGCCTCCTACAGAGCATAACCCTTGCCTTTAGAACCCCAGAATCTAAGATTCAACATTATAGTGATTTTTTTAATGGAAACTCTTTCAGTGCTAGAATGTTGGTTATTATTGTTATTTTGGAGAGATGGTGAAAAGTGGAGAGAGAGAGTGAGAGAAGAGAGAGAGAGAGAATGTGCTCTTGTGTGCTGATTCACTTTCCTAATGCCTACAAAGGCAGGGACTAGGTGATGCAAAAGCAGAGATCCAAGAACTCAGTTCAAGTTTTCCAAATATGAGTAGCAGAAACCCAATTACTTGAGCAACCCCTGCCATCCTCCAGGATCTGCATTGGCAGGAAGCTGGAATTGGGAGCCAGAGCCAGGATTCCAAACAAGACACCTGGAGGTGAAACATGGGTCTTACTTTCTAGGCCAAATGCCACCCCTGTTTTAAATTACATGAAGATCATTTGAACAATCGAATGCTTGGCCAGAAACATGCCATTTGTTTTCAATTGTCTCTTATATGTATGCCATTAAGAGCATTTCACATTATAAAGCAATTTACATACTGAAACTCCTCATGGTAAAATAAAAGCCCAGAAAAAAGACTAAAGTATTGATCAATTTATAGTTTATTTCATCATTTGCTTTTGGGAAAACATTGCCGAGAGACAGATGTGAAATGATTTCTAACACAGTCACACAGAACAGAATAAATCAGTAGTTGCTTTAATGTATGGTAAAAATATCAGATTAAAAATAATTTCTATTTTGAGTCAAAAGATGTTATTTCCTACTATGACCTCTATAAAAATGTAATTTTCTGGAAAGTTTTGTAAGATCCTGTGCAAGATTTTTTCATTACTAAGGTGTTCAGGGGATTTCTACACGTATGTAAGCTCCTTCTATTCAGTAGTGTGTTCAGAGGTTATCTTATGCAATACACTTAGGGGACATTGCTGAGCAGGAAACCAATTTTCTACATCCAAAAGTTTTGGGGGCTGGCACTGTGGCATTGCAGGTAAAACCATATGGGTGCATCCCATATGGGTGCCAGTTTCCCTCCCAGATGCTCCGTTTCTGATCTAGCTCCTTGCTGATGCTCCTGGGAAAGCAGGGGAAGATGGCTGAAGTCCTTGGACCCCTGCAACCATGCAGGAGACCCAGATGAAGCAGCAGATAGAAGATCTCTCTCTCTCTCTCTCTCTCTCTCTCTCTCTCTCTCTGTCTCTCCCTGTCCTCTGTAACTCTGCCTTACAAATAAATAAACAAACCTGGAAAACAAAGATTCTGAAGTACCACCTGCATTTTGTATTAGCAGTCAGATGACTTCAACCAAAGAATGGCAGCTATTACAGACCTATTTGAACTATTTTGAAGTCAGTAGTCTTCGATGGGTTAAACAACATAGAGTGTTCCTTGTCTCCTGTTTTTCTACCATCTGCTTTCTTAAGATAGAAATTCACTTAAGTGGACATTCCTTCATGTTTTTCTTCCCTAGTGGTGACCTTTTCAGTACACAGCTAGTTTTCCTGAACAGAAAGGATTTAAAATAATTGATAAAGTCTTAAAATTAATTCACTTATAAGATCTGTATCTTTCCTAGTAATCACTTCATTGCATGAAGTTTTTACTGGACACTTTGCATGTCCGAGTGTCTGGCAGGTCAAGGTGCTAGTAGTTCAATGTGCTTCCTGCGTGATGATGCCTGTTCTGGGTCATCTCAGAGGGAAACAAGTATTCTGGAAGCCTATACCCAGAATTCTACACTTCAGACTTACAAACTGAACTCAGATAAACTCTCAGTAAAATTAATGGCACTTTTATAACTCTGAGTTTGGCTTATAAACTTTATACTATGTATGATTAAATTTCGTAATTGTTTTTTCATTTCTTATATTTATTTGCTGACTTAGCTAGGGTAATAGACTGTGATATACTATATTTCATTCTTTCCTGGTAGAATTCATGGCACTCATTTTAAAAGATCATTTTTGGGAATGATTCACATGCAAAACTTGATGAAGCAGCATATTCTTTGCCATTGTCTTCTTAATTATGGAGAGAAATGTTCCATATAACAACTCTGAACAGTTTGTATTAATGTGAGCACAACTGTGCAAAGCACTCACATGGCTTGATTTGCATTATCAACGACTAGTAAGAATTGGAAGGCAAGCAAACTATGGCCAAGACAGCATAAGCTTGATTTGCAAAAGTTCCAGAGGCAAATCTGTTTGCTGGACATCGAATTAACAGCATGAGCAAGATGTAATTTATAACAGCTTTCAGGCAATGTAGAGATAAAATGCTTAATTATGTATTAATGAAGGCCTAATTAATCTGAAATGCTTTTGTATGATTGAAGAGTGAAAGCTACAGCATAAAGGCAAAATATTAAGTAATTAACAATGTAAAAATTGCGCTTCATTGAAAATCCACATTTGAAGTGAATGTCCCTGGATTTCTGTGTAATAACGATGACACACAATGCAGTACCTGTTTACTCTACTTATTTACTGATAGATTGGATCTCCAAGCAAATAATAAATGCATAGATTACATGACCTAAATATTTTTAAAATCATCCTTACATCTCCACTTGCTGTAAAACGAATATATATGTATAAATTAATGTTGTTCACATATTTTAATGGTTTCTCTTGACAATCATATATTGTTGGGTCTCAGATAATAGTATTTATTATAGAAAAAAGTCATTGTACTGTCTTGTGATATGTGATTATGTAGAAAGTATAAATATCACAATTGAGTATCTTATTCATACAAAACATGCATGAATTTCTCCCTTTAATAAATAATACTTAAATGAAGCTAATGCTACTTAGACATGTCTTCCCCCAAAATTCATTTTATAACAGGTTATAATTTTCTTAGAGAACAAAGATGAGGAAATTTTATAAATGGAGAAATAATTTTAAAAACTTGTTCAAACTGAAAAGCTAAAAATTGGACAGTGTAAGACTTATAAACATAAATCTAAGTTCTCTTTGTTTAAGCAGAAAATGCATTATTTTTCTGAGATCTTTTAACAGCTTTTGTAGCTTTTTCCAAGCTGCATTTTTGTTCATAAAATCAAGTAGCTTGATCAGATATTCTTTCAGGTCCATTTCAGATTATCTTTGTCTAATTTCTAACAAAATATTTGGTTTTTGGTTGTCTCCATCATCAAGTTGCTCATATTTAAAAGTTAGAAAGGATGACTCTTGAAATAAGCAAAAAAAAAAGTAAGATGCTGTGTTGTAATTTTAAATAAATTTTTAAAAGGAAATATTGAAATTATCTACCAGACACAGAGGGAAACTTTTGGAGTGGATGGGATTCATTTGTGTTTCCAGAGAAAACAGTAGAATTTGGGTAGTGAAGACAGACTCCAGAAAGTCTTCCTCGCATTGCTAAAGGTGGTGACAGTGAAGTGTAATGGTGTCAAACAAAGACAAAGTGGGACTTAGGCTGAGGATTAAGAGAAGAACTGCAACATCTCTACAGTTTCTCTCTGTGAATACACTTACGAGAAAAAGAGTTGATCATAGCAAAGCTGGCATAGCTTTGGCAACTGTTCTCAACAATTATTATTTTGTCTCCTTGTCTGCTGTCCCTATCTTTCTTACTTGGGTGGCAGTCTCTAGGCAAAATAAGAAAGTCAAATTTAGCAGCTGGCTCTCTGGCCCAGCAGGTTAAACCTCTATCTGCTGCAATGTCACCCTGTATGGGCATTAGTTCAAGTCCTGGCAGCTCCACTTCTGATGGTCCAAGTGCTCGGGCCCCTGAACCCATGTGGGAGACCCAGATGAAGCTCCTGACTTCTGGATTCAGCCTGGCCCAGCTCTGCTTGTTGAGGCCATTTGGGGAGTGAACCAGCAGATAGATGTTCTTTTTATTCTCTCTCTGTTTCTCCCTCTCTCTCTGTAGCTCTTTCAGATAAATATATAAAAATTTTTAAAAGCCAAGTTAAGTTGACTACTACCTTTTTCGTCTTTAGCCTTTGGAGTCAGTGCTTTGTTAAAAGACGATAAAGAGGTATATTTCAGAGAGACACCACTCTTGGAAGTACAGGACATGTATACATGTAACTACACAAAATAAAAATTAAACTAAGATTGCAATCCACTGAATTTACTTAAGTAAATCAATGCATTCAATTCTCACAAATGTCTGCTGTTAATACCTTAAAAAGTTGTACTTCACAACACAAAAAAGTACGTCAAAAGAAAATAAAGTAACTTTCCCAATATTCCATAGTGAAAGGGTTGTCAAGTCTGAAACTTAAGCAATTTTTGTCCAAAAACTGCATTTCATTATGCATGCTTTATCACATTTTAATGTTTTATCAAAGAGAGTCCATGAATAAGAAATTAATACGATTCACTTTTGATGATTAGATAGATTGTCATTCTTGAAACTGTAGAGCATGATGGTGATGATTATTGTCACTGGAAACTTATTAATTTTGTGATTGTTTGAAATGGATAAAATTTGTGACATAGAGCATATCAGGTGTTTCTCATTATTGCCTAGGCTTTATCACATTTCCTGATCTCCTTGTACTTCAGAATCCTCACTTGCAAAGTGATAAGAGGAACACTTTTATGTGTAGAGTTGCCTTGAGGATGAATGAAGTAATAAAACACATAAGAGTTTAAAACGCAGCCTTTCATTTTGCATGGCTGCATATGCCTTAGCTAAGATCTAGGGTGGCTCTTTATTCTGAAGATCTTCATGCCCAGCAAGCACTGCTTGTATTCATTAATATTTACTTTTCTTTTTAACGGGACAAGTGTGATGTTAAATGAATTTATCATAAAAAAAGATTACAAACGTGTAATAGAATTACATTTTTAACTTGAGAGAGAGAGAGAGATGGAATAAATCTTGGAGGATGGATGGAGTGTGAAGTAGGAGGTAGTACATAGAGGACTTTCTACTTAAAGATGATGAAGCTTGTCAATAAACTGGGTAAACAACCTTAACTTCTCAGAGGAGTTTTTAATTTCATTAAACCAATCAGAATACTGTTCAAATAGTTAATTCAGGGGGCTGGCAATGTGGCGTAGTGGGTAAAGCTGCTGCCTGCAGTGCTGGCATCCCATATGGGCACCTGTTTGAGTCCTGGCTGCTCCACTTCCTATTCAGCTCTCTGTTATGGCCTGGGAAAGCAGTAGAAGATGGCCCAAGACCTTATGCCCCTGCACCCATGTGGGAGATCCGGAGGAAGCTCCTGGTTCCTAGCTTCAGATCAGCCCAGCTCCAACTGTTGCAGCCATCTGGGGAGTGAACCAGCAGGTGAAAGACCTTTCTCTCTGTCTCTCCTTCTCTCTGTGTGTAATTTTGACCGTCAAATAAATAAATAAATCTTTTAAAAAATTAAAATATAAAAACAAATAGTTAATTCAGAATAACAATTATGTGCACCAAAGGATAAATTATAGCACTCAGACATGTTCTGTGCCAGTGAGGTTTGGGACAATTTCCTTCATTCAGTCCCAATGGGAAAAGATTTGCCTAATTGTGTTTTTATGAGAAAGTTATTAATTGAATTTGTTGCTTATTTAATTGCTTTTTAAATTCTATATAGATGTTGAAAATCAGCCAAAGGCTAATTTATGAAATAAATATGCAGTCATAATTACCAGTAATATCAGTACACACATTGATATGATCATTTTAAATAAATTTCCTACCTTAGGGAAAACTTCTAGACAGCGTCCCATTATAGTTTCACATAATCTTTGAGTGTGGAATATTTTTTATGCTAGAATTTATTTGATTTTTTCTCTCTTCTCTCCCTCTCCCTTTGACATTCAATAGATGTGTGTAAGTATAGTAAGAGGCATTATCCTACACGGTTTGCTTCTAATACAAGTGGCATACACCAACTAAAACTAAAATTAACATTAGAGAGAATTATTTTTAAAAGGATACAAAGCTATATGTTCTTTATAATGGTATATATCCTATTATTTTAGGAGGATTTTTTATATTTATTTTATTTATTTGAAAGAGTTACAGAGAGAGGTATAGACAAGGAGGTTTTCCATCCATTGATTCACCCCCCAAATGGCCACAACAGCAGGAGTTGGGCCTACCCAAAGTCAGGATCCTGAAGCTTCTTCCGGGTCTCCCAAGCATGTGCAGGGGCCCAAGCACTTGGGCTATCCTCTGCTGCTTTACCGGGTGCATTAGCAGGGAGCTGGATTGAAAGTGGAACAGCCAGGACTTGAACCTGCATCCATATAGGATGCAGGCAGTCTAGGCCAGGGCTTTAACCTACTCTGCCACAGTGTTGGCCCTCAGGAGGATATTTCAAAGAGCTAGTGGAAAATGGAATCAAAAGAATTTTATTTGGGATGAGAAAATTTTAAATTCACACGTGTGAGTGGGTCTTCAAAAATGTTATAAAAATGTGTATTTTAAAAAAAACAACTATACATGAATTCCAAAGTTTTATGCCAAAATAAGTACATTTTAGTTCCATTTCATGTGAGTTTTCTAAAATACCCTTGAATTTTTTCAGAAATCAAAATAATTAATCAGGCTGTTAGTTTTTATGTTTACACGGTAAACATGGACACAGTGGATCTTTTCAGCACTTTGCTACCTATTTGTTGGTGATTTTATGCTACATGAATTGGAATCCAGACCCTAGAGCAAACACTGTACCCATATCACAGTAAGACCTTCTAGGCGCACATATAAAGATTGGATCTTGTTCTGTAATAGCAGCTCTTGTGATATCTGAAATAATGGAATTTATCTTTACATGTGACTTCCCTCAAGAGCTTGGTTTAATTATATCAGAGGTAAAAAAATATTGAAATACTCATTGAAATTGTGAAAACAACTCTAAATCCACAAAGAGTAAAATGAACCAATAAGATACTTCAAGTAATATTTGTATTATATATTTTAGATGTATGTCATATTTTTACACAGTAATTTTAAACCCTGAGAATGGAGCTACTTAGAAATGTGTTTGTTTTCAAAGATACTGTAATTGTAAAGAAGATGCTTTCAAGTTTTCCATGACTAATCTATGGAAAAACACCCCTCTGAGTTGCGATTAATATTGGCATTTTAACTTCAGTTCTCTTGGGAGACATTTGCTTGTGCTAGTAATTTTTTACTTTAAACCTTTCTGTGCAATAATTTCCTTGCTTATGGCCTGATTTGGGAAATCTATGTACCTCCTTATTTGTGATTGGCTGCAACAATGTGGGAATTATTCTGAGTTTAGCTCCTTATTTTCTGAAAGGAGATCATCTGAGACCCAGATGTTGCTTTTCAAATGGATTCTGTTACATCCTGCAAAAATAAACTAATCAAAAGAAATTTTAGAAATCCAATAGCAGGAATATTATTACGGTATTGTATGCTTAGCCATGTGTATTTAAAAAAATGTGGTAGTTTTACATTGTGTAAGTATACATTGAGAAAAGAAGTTTGAAATATAAAGTAAATTAGAGGAAAATAAAGGTGGACTTTTCTAGCAATTATAGAAAAGAACATTGGAAACAGTGACAGCAATAATCTCAGATAAATAAAAACAATCAAATTTCCACTAATTTTCACCCGCTCCCTTGTGATAACTTTCTCTCTGTTGGCTTATGATCATCAGAACAATCTATTTCTCAATCACAAGTTTCAAACTAAAATATTTCAGAAATTCTTGATCTTTCAGTGTTGGTGTGCCATCTTTCATGCCAAGTTACCATGGAAGCATTTTCTTCAATGTTATTATCTGCAGTAGAGATAGATGGATGAGCTACCATACAGTTGTTTCAGGCACCTAGTCTTTAACCTATACAGCTCACAAAAAGAGACTTCAATTAAATGAGACTAAATATCTCAAGTTAATTTATTTCAACTCCCATCTCCATAAAAAAAGAAACCTTTTGTTTAAGGAATACAGACTTCAAGCATTTCATATGTAAACTAGTAAACTTTAGGAACATAGTGATTCTTCACACCATACCCAGCCTCCTATCCACTCTTCTACCTCTGTCCCTCCTCCCTCTCCCATTCCCTGTCCCATTCTCCACTAACATCCATTTTCAATTAAGTTCATACACAAAAGGCCAACTGTATATTAAGTAAAGATTTCAAAAATTTACATGGTGAAAAAAAAAGAATAAAAGAAAGGTCCTGTGTGGGAAAGTCAGTACACAGTGACTCTTGTTAATTTAACAATTAACACTCAGGTATGACATCAATGGTCACTGGAGGCTCTTGACATGAGCTGCCCAGGCTGTGGAAGCCTTTTGAATTCACAAACTCTGTCAGTACTTAGTCAAGGCCTTAAGCAAAGTGTAAGTTCTTTCCTCCTTTCGGAGAAAAGTACCTCCTTCCTTGATGCACACTTCTTTTCACTGGGGTCTTACCCACTGGGATCCTTTGGGCATTTTTTGCCACAGTGTCTTGGCTTTCCATGCCTGAAATGCTCTCATGGGCTTTTCAGCCAGGCCAGAATGTCTTAAGGGCTGATTCTGAGGTCATAGTGCTACTTAAAGTGATTGTCATTCTAGAAGTCTGCTGTGTGGAGCATTCATTCCTTTTTAAATTCTACCTATTATTATTATCTATTATTATTACCAGACTCTTAATCTTATTCATATGATCACTTCAACACTTAAGATATTTCCCCACCCAGCTTAAGGGGATTTGGGATCCCATGGCAAGTTTTTAAACTGTACCCATCACTGTGTATCTACTATTTTATAATTGAATTATATTCTTAGGGACAGAGTAGATCTGTTAAATATATTTGGGAATAAGTTCTTAATAATTATGCAGTTTGGCTCTGTTACTTGACCACCTTCATGTTAACAGGGAGTTGAGAATCTCATATTAATTTCAATCAAAACATTTTTAGGAACTATGTACAGTACATGATATGTGTTTAATATATTGATGTCATTTTATAGTTAATTACTACTAATAGTAAAATGTCTCACTTATTTTCTGTCTACTGTATGCCAGACATAGTACAAAGTCCCACAACTATATTATTTCTAATTAATCCTCCTCTGTTCATTTTTTTGTGTGTGTCAACTTGTTTAGGTGTCAAGGTATCCAGGTATTTGTGGATGTTTTGATGAAGGTGTCCTTGGAAGAAATTCACCTTTTAAGTCAATGGAATGAGAAAAGCATTCCCTCATCATGTTGGTAGGCCTCACTTGATCAGCTGAAGGTATGGACACTGCAGAAAGGCTGACCTTGTGTGGAATTCCTTTTGTCTGTCTACCTTCTAGTGGCATCATTTCCCCCCCTTTTTTTTGTAATCTAACTGATTTCTTCCAGGTTCTAGAGCCCTCTTGCCTTTGGACTAGAATTACACCATGGGCTTTCTTGGATCTCCATTTGACTGACTGCAGATCATTGAATTTTCTAGCTTCTACTTAATCATGCAAGTAAATCACTGTGTTATATCACTGTATTTATTATGCTAGATGTATAGATACATAGATATATGGATGTCCAATTGGTTCTGATTCTACAGAAAACCTTAATACACATCCCTCAATGCACTATTAAGTTATTGTTAACTAAGTTATTTTTCCCTCTTTCTTTTCTCCACTTTCCATTCCTCTCCTGCCTCTTCTTTATTTTTCTCCCTCTCTCCCATCTATCTTCTTTATTATTGCTTTCTTACTCTCTTTCTCTGTGTTTGCTTTTCACACACAAGAATACTAAGAATGGGAGATTAAACTACTGGCTAAAGTGAAGTCAACTAATAAGTGAAGAAAATACAGTTGCAGTGCCAACTCTTTCTCACTCAAAAATGTATAGAATATCTACTACATAATGCACCTGTACTGTCAGGAGAATTTTTGTGGGACATTTTACTTTATGAAATCTCTTCATAGTCAAGGTATTACTTTTTTCAGTTTTATTTCTCTAAATATTCTGTAGCAGCTAAGGTTTTCTTAGAAATTCATCACTGAAAAATATAAATTCTCAAATTCTCTGGTGTCTATAAATAGTTTAATGTTTCTTGTGTGTCATGGAAAACAATAATAAGTAACATAAAACAAAGTTAACACAACTTAACTTCATTTTATGTATATATATATATATATTTAATTGCAAAAAATAGACCAAAAAATGAAATTCATGGATATATTTCTCTGCCTATACGTTAATTAAATTCTGTAAAGTTATAGTAGGAAATGACTTCTTGTTATACACAAGAACATTGTAATCCCAAGGAATAGTACCATGAAGAATATCAACATTTTGCATAAAGGAAAGAAAATGTCATGTTCATTTTGTAGCTATATATCTTTTTCAATATTGTGAATTTATTCATCCTCTTATATTCACATGTAATGCAAAAATTTCTGAAATATGAATTTGAACACAGCCATATTTTCATAAGTATTGTCAAAGTGACACTGACAGATACCTCAAAGTGGTTATCATTTTGTTAGGAAGCAGTGATAGAAAAATTTTATATTTGGCTTACTTACAAGTAGACATAAGATAAGGTACAGCCTTTAGACCAAAAGATATTCACCTTACATTAAAATTATTGAAATCCTAATACATGTATATTGAATAAAATTATTTCATAAATATTTGTTTCTCAATTGGCACAAGTATATCTTGATCAACATATTTTATTTGCCCTATTTTTACTAATAGTCTAGATTATTAGTGAAGATTTTTGGATCTCAGAGAAAATATTTTTTTCTTTGCATAAATCTAAAAAATGTAAAATATAGATTTTTGTTGAAATTTCCTAGTTGGCAAAGAAGTATCAGGAGCCATGAGTGGGGTGCTATGGGTGAGGTGATAGAAGGAGAAGGGGGGATTGTGGTTGTCTTCTTGGGGCCATACTTATGGCATGCATGAAATCTGTTCACTTTATGTTTATAAAAACAGAAAAGAAGAAAGTTTGGTTGAGCACTACATGCTGGCTTCAGTGATAAATGTAATCCACTGGGTACTGAAACATGGATTCTCTCTCATCCTCTATAGTTAATTCCCCCACTTAAAAGTCATAAAGTCCTTCTTAAACTATGTCAACCTACATAATTTGCCTACATAAATTCCTGCAGTGGTTTTAACAAATGTGACTCAAATCCAAACTCTAGAACAAGGTCTCCAAAGAAAGAGATGATATACGCTCATTCAACTCCATAGTCATTTTCACTGTTTTCACTTTCCTGCAGCCATATCATCTTTATACAGTTTGTGTTTGGGTCATAAGGGTCTGTGGCACATTAAATTAATTTATATTTAGTAGATCATTTTCAGTTGTATTTTAATTTTGATTTATTTGGGAAATAAAGGACAGACTTGGAGAGACAGATAATGAGAGGGAGACAGGGACCTCCCGTCCACTGGTTCACGCCCCAGATGCCCACAACAGGGGTAGAGGAGCTGTGATAGTAGACAGGAACTCAAACCACATCTCTAAGGTGAAAGGCAAGGATTCAATCAGTTGAGCCATGCTGCTTCCCAGAGTGTGCATTAGTAAGAACATAAAAATTTGTTTAATATATGAATGAAAATATTAATTGTGCATTTAATGTTGCATCAGGCACTATCAGATGCTGAGGAAACTAACATGCATAAATCATATAACTACTCTCAAGATTTAAGAGTAAATAAGTTACAGACAATACTACAAACATAAAAACTCTTCAGCATTGTATAGCTGCCACATGATACTATACCAAATTGTTACAGATCTATCACATATTATCTGCTTGATTCGGGGACAAGCAATTTCTCTTAAGGCTAATGTGTTATTGACAGATCTACAAGTTGGGGGTATAATTATGCCTACCAAAAAGGTTATTTTGAGGATGACAGGAACATAGTAACAATTCATTAAGTAGCTTTGAGTATTATTATTCTTTTTATTTCTGTTTCAATTTTACAAACTAAACCTCCATTTAAACCCTAGTCAACTTGGCTAAACACATAATCTCTTCTAAATACATTCATTCCAGTCCTTACCTCTGCCAAAAGACTTTCTTAATTACTTCTAAAATGTGTGTAGAAGGAACATACAAAAAAATTTCAAGTGAGGTAGAACAGAAAACTTAAAAACATCTCCCTGAAACATGGCACAAACATTACAATGTGTTACAATCTTTACTTCCCCCTTGCTCAACTTGTGTTGTATGCTGTGTATGTACATACAATAAAATATAACTAATGATTGTCTTTCATAACATAGCTTTGTGTAATGAGCAAATTATTCTTTTCTTTTTTACAGAAAGAATGGATAGTGAGAGAGAGAGACAGACAGAAAGGTCTTCCTTTGCCGTTGGTTTACCCCCCAATGGCCGCTGCAGCAGTGCGCTGCGGCTGGTACACTGCACTGATCCAAAGCCAGGAGCCAGGTGCCTCTCCTGGTCTCCCATGTGGGCAAAGGGCTCAAGGACTTGGGCCATCCTCCACTGCACTCCTGGGCCACAGCAGAGAGCTGGCCTGGAAGAGGGGCAACCGGGACAGAATCTGGCGCCCAGACTGGGACTAGAACCCAGTATGCCAGCGCCGCAGGTGGAGGATTAGCCTATTGAGCCGTGGCTCCGGCAATGAGCAAATTATTTTAATAACACTGCTGCTAATATCCAAAGTGAGTATACCCAACTACATGAGTGGATATTCTAATATTCCATATTCTAATAAGAAAAATGTAAAAGAGAGGCTTCCAATATTTCTCAATTTAAAATCAGCTTTTCCATTCATGAATCATATATATATGTATCACTAATTGGAAATCACTTTTATATTTATTTCTCTGAGACTGTTTGTTATGAATTTTTTTTTTTTTTTGTTACAGGCAGAGTGGACAGTGAGAGAGAGAGAGAGACAGAGAGAAAGGTCTTCCTTTGCCGTTGGTTCACCCTCCAATGGCTGCCACGGCTGGCGCGCTGCGGCCGGTGCACCGCACTGATCTCATGGCAGGAGCCAGGTACTTATCCTGGTCTCCCATGGGGTGCAGGACCCAAGCACTTGGGCCATCCTCCGCTGCACTCCCTGGCCACAGCAGAGAGCTGGCCTGGAAGAGGGGCAACCGGGACAGAATCCAGCACCCCGACCGGGACTAGAACCCGGTGTCCCGGAGCCACTAGGCAGAGGATTAGCTTATTGAGCCACGGTGCCAGCCTTGTTATGAATTTATGTTCAAAAATATCATGTGATTTTTCTGTATCTACTGAAATGGATATGTAAAACCTTTTTTAATGGTAATATGTTCATTTATACTTACATATTTTTACTGTTAAACTACTCTTCAATAAAATCACTTTGGTTGTATGTAGTATTGGTGCACTGTTTAGTAATTACTTGGTTTGAATTGGCAATATTCTATTTACAATTTTCACATCCAAAGGTATGAGACACTTACATCCAGTTACTTTTCTTATGACATCTTTGTCTTTTTTGATAGCTGGCATCCCAGAATAAGCTGGGAAATATCTCATATTTCTATTCTGTAGAAGAGTTTGAAAATGATTTAGCAATGTATTTATTGGAAAGCATTTTTAATTTATCTCATAGAAAAAAGGGAAGATTTATTTAAAAATATTTTCTTCCTCTTTAAAAATAGTGTAATTTAAGCCCTTTAAATATAGTCTGGTTGAAATATGTGTTTTCATGTCAAATAATTTAGCTCCCTTGTGAAATATAAGATAAAATTTGCTCTGTTTCAACTATATTAAACCTATCAAAATGAATTAAGCTTGAATACTTAGTCATTAAAATAAATTGTTTTTAAGATTATTTTATTTAGAATGCTATTCTGAGAATGCCTAATCTCCTTGAAATTACAAAAATAGAAAGAATAAGTCATTTAGTCTTGATATTTATAGCTTGCTTTGAGTAATATCATGCAATTTCAATTCCACACAGAATACTCTTGAAAATCTTCATGTAACATTTTTCAATCTCATATAATAAAAAGGAAAATTATCACTTTACCATATCAATTAATTCATCATATAGGATATTCATCAAAGGAAAAATGCAGCTATAATAAAAATGTAATTGTCTGTTGAGATTTAAAGAAATATTTTACCATCTTTTGTTAGACTATGATCAGTAATCTATACTCTATTAAGGAATAATCCATAGAGATTGTTGTTTTGTTCATTATTTCTTGGTCTTAGGGAGCATTTTTTATGAAAATTTTACTTATAGAAGTGGAGACAGCATTCCAGCAAAGCATCAAAATTATATTGAGATCACAGACTAATTAATATAATTTTTATTTTGTCATATGTGAAAGCATTGTAAAATCCATACTTTAAGAACATTTCGGGGCCAGTGCTGTGGCATAGAAGGCTAAGACTTCTCCTGCAGTGAAGGCATCACATAGCGGTGCCAGCTCAAGACCCAGCTGCTCCACATCAGATCCAGCTCCCTGCTAATGCACGTGGGAAAGCAGCAAAAGAGGGCCCAAGTCCTTGGAACCCTGCACCCATGTAGGAATCCCAAGTGAAGCTCTTGGCTCCTGACTTCAGCCTGTCTCAGCCCCAGCTGTTGCAGGCATTTGGAAGTGAACCAGAGGATGGAAGAGCTCTCTCTCTCTCTTTCCTTCTCTCTATATATTTCTGCCAAGAAAGCAAGAAAAGAAAGAAAGAGAGAGAGAGAGACAGAGAGAGAGAGAGAGAGAGAGAGAGAGAGAAAGGAAGGAAGGAAGGGAGGGAGAGAGGGAGGGAAGGAAAGAAAAGGAAGCAGGGAAGGAAGGAAGGAAACAAAAAGCTTTCTATGGGAATAAGAAAGGAAATATACCTGCTTTGATGTACTGAAATTCTTACAAAATAGAACATTCATTTTTCTCAAAAATTCTCCCAAGCTAATGCCCTGTCATACTAAGGTACAGTCATTTGAAATTGTTCAACTCCAGCAGAAAAAGTTGATGACTACTGGCTAAACTTATGTATAGTTAATTGCACAAAAGTATATATAAACATTTAGTTATATCTCTTATAATAATTTTATCAAATTGTTACTAGAAAATCAATCTATTTTACTTTTCTCAAATTTTACACTTCTTGCAAGTATGCTATGCACATCTGTATTATTCTTTGTCAAGCTTAGCTTTTTGTTATTCTTTTGTTGCATAATAAAATAACCTTAATGAAGTGACTAAAATAGGAAGAAAAGGATCAATGTTATTTTAAAGTTGTTAATTACCCAAAAAAGACAAAAAAAGAATAAAACTTCATCTCATTGGTCACAATTATGCATAAAAATGAGACAAACTGCAACAAATATTAGGAGATTGAGTAAAAAGATCTAAAAAAATTTTCAACTCATTTATTTGTTAAAGTATACAAAATTTAATCATATTCAACAACTACTCCAGATTTTGTACTCATAAAACAATTGTTGATATTATAGTGACAGTGTATAGAGTCTGCTGTGACATATTAATGATGCCAATGGTTATGACCTTTTGCACTCAGATCAGTAAAGAACCTATAAGACAAGTGTTAGGAACAAAAAAATCTGCTTTCAGCTTTTCTGGATCCTAAGTTACAGTCAGAAGCTGGGTGCCCAAGTTGGCTAATATGGTGAGTTAAGAAGAGTTGGTTAATTCTCTGTTTCAGTTTCTTTTCCCATGGAAAAAAAAAAAAAAAGTAAAATCAAATGCTTACATAGCATTTTAATGAACAAATGAACAAATCGAGAATTTTCAAGTACAGTGCTTAGAAGTTATGATGTTGGCTGGATTCAGCTAATCACATTGTCTTTCTTCCAGTTTGCTTCCATCTAACTGAACTATAAGTTAAGGGACTGGTGTTGTGGCCCAGCATATTAAACCACAGATCACCATGCTGACATCCCGTATTAGTGTGCTGGTTCCAGTCATAGTTGCTCCACTTCTAATCCAGCTCTCTTTTAATGTGTCTGGGGATGTAGTGGAAGATGATCCAAGTGCCTGAGACCCTGCCACCCATGTGGGAGATTCACATGGAGTTCTAAGCTCCAGGCTTCAGCCTGGGCTAGTCCCAGCCATTGTGACCATTTGGTGTGAACCAATTGATGGAAGACATGTCTGCTGTGTCTCTCTCTGTCTCTCTGTCTCTGTCTCTCTCTCTGTCACTCTGCCTTTCAAATAAAATAAATATTTTGAAATAAAAAGAATAAGATGTAAATTAGGTTGTTCTGAATTTAACTCTCAGTATACTTGTCAGTAAAATCAGTCTACTAATGGTTACTGCTATTTAAAGAATATCAAATAAGTTATTTCATAGGAAGTTCTTGATTAACTTATTATGAATGTATATAGAGTTCTAGAAATAGCATTTAAGGCTTTTGGTAAGTGTATTTGCCATCAGTCTTATCTTGAAAGACCTTTAAAAGACTCCCAAATACTAAGTTGCCATACTCAAGTAAAGAGTGTATGTGGATTATCACACTTTTGGTCCTTAGAAAAGTCAGAACAAAAAAGCCAAAGTAAACTATGTAAGTGTTTAGGTTAATTGTGAATTATAAAATAAATATAATAGGCTAAAAAATCTATGTAAAAATCATGCATTTCCATGCTATCAGAAAGACCAAAGGGACCTTGAAACTAATTAATTTCAACCATTTCTGTTTGTTAGCCTTGCTCTTAGTGTATTTTTAGACTTTATTATGTAGCCTTTGTTTTGCAGCAGCTTCTAAAATAATTACCAGTGTTTATGTGTGACATTTTCTTCTGTTCTCCTTTTACAGAGAAAACTAAGAGGTCGTAATAAGAATCTTACAAAACACAAAGTAATTATGCAGTCACTTTATTGAGAGGCACTGATTGTCATTAACCTCAAAAATTCATCTGCTAGTGGAAACAAAAATGGAATTTTCTACTTTTTACACAGAGAAATAGAACACATGGCAGCACAAACATGGATTCTACATTCAGCAACACCTGCCTTACAATCTGGCTGTCATAGTTGACTAATAGAGTGAGCTAAGAGAAGTTAGTTAAACCTCTCAGTTTTTAGTTTCCTATGAAACAAACAGCTAAAAAAGATGTATAGTCTCTTAGTGGAGTTTTTTGGTTCCCATACATTTATATCATGTTATCTGCAAACAGGGATAATTTAACTTCCTCAATCCCAATTTGTTTCCTTTTTATTTCTTTTTCTCACCTAATGGCTCTGGTTAAAAGTTCCAGGACTAAATTGAAAAGAATGGTTAAAGTGGGCATCTTTATCTGGTTCAGGATCTTATGGGGAATTCTTTCCAGCTTTTCACCATTTGATATGACGCTGGCTGTGGGTTTATCATAAATTGCCTTGATTGTGTTGGTGAATTTTTCTTCTATACCCAATTTGCTTACTCAATTTTCTTCTATACCCAATTTGTTTTTATAAGAAAAGGATGTTATATTTTGCCATATACTTGCTATACATCTATTGAGCTAATCATATGTTTTTTTTTGCTATTTACTTTGATAATGTGATGTACCACACTGATTGATTTGGGAATATTGAAACATCCCTGCATACCAGGGATAATTCCCACTCTGCCTGCAAGAATGATCTTTCTGATGTGTTATTGGATTTGATTAGCTAATATTTCACTGAGGATTTTTGCATCTAAGTTATGAATGATATTGGTCTGTAGTTATCTCTCTCTTGTATCTTTTTTAGGTTTTGGAATTAAGGTGAAGAAAAAAAGAAGTTGAGGAGGATTCCCTCCCTCTCAGTTGTTTGGAATAGTATGAGAATAATTGGAATTAGTTCATCTTTAAAAGCTTTGTAGAAGTCAGCAATGAAACCATCGGGTCCTGGGCTTTTCTTTGTTGGGAACGTCTTTATTACTGATAAATTTTCTGTTTCTCATGGTAGATTGTATGTGTGCAGGAATCTATCTATTACTCCTAAATTTTTCAATTTGTTGCCATATAGCAGTTTGTAGTAATTCCTGAGGTTTCTTTTTATTTATGTGGTTTCCATTGTTACATCTCCTTTTTTCATCTCTTATTGTCTTAATTTGGGTATTTTTCTTTTTTTGTTTATTTAGGCCAATGGCATATCCATTTCATTTAGTTTTTTTTTTTAAAAGCTGTTCATTTCACTGATCTTATCAATTTTGATTTCAATTTTGTTTATTTTCCCTATAATTTTAATTATTGCTTTCATCATACTAATTTGGGGTTTGAGTTGTTGTTTTTCTAGGTTTTTGAAATGCATTGGTCACTCATTAATTTTGTACCTTTCCAAGTTCCTAATGCAGGCACCAACTGCTATAAACTTCCCTCCTAACACTGCGTTTGCTGTATCCCATAAGATTTGATACATTGTATTTTCACCTATATTCATTTTCAGCAATTTTTTTAATTTTTCCTATGACCCACTGTTCATTCAGATGTGTGTTGTTCATTTACTATGCGTTTGTATATTTTCTAGGGATTCTTAACTTGTTAATTTCCAGCTACATTCCATTGTAGTCAGAAAAGATTCTTGATATGATTTTAATCTTTATGAATTCTCTGAGACTTGCTTTATGTCCTAGCATATGGTCTATCCTAGAGAAAGTTCCAGGCACTTATGAAAAGAATGCAAATGCTTTAACTGTGCAAGTCCATATAGTCCATACTGTACATTAACTCTGTCATTTATTTGTTGATTTTCTTCTAGTTTATCTGTCCATTGATGAAAGTAGGGTGTTGGCAGCCACAATTACTATTGTATTGGAGTCTATATCTCCTTTAGATCCATTAATATTTGCTTTAAATAGCCAGGTACTCTGACATCAGGTATATATGCATTTATTATAATCACATCATTTTGATCCCTTTATCATTACATAATGCCCTTCTTTGTCTATTTTAAGAGTTTTTCTGTTAAAGTCTGTTTTGTCTCATATTGGGATGGCTACACAAGCTTGTTTTTGCTTTCCACTAGCATGGAATAACTTTTGGCATCGTTTCACTTTCAATCTGCACATATCTTTGTTGGCTACGTATGTTTCTTGTAGGCAGCAAACAGGGGGGTTTTATTTTAAAATTCATTTAGTCAGTCCGTTTCTTTTAATTGAAGATATAGGCCATTTACATTTAAGGTTACTATTGATAAATAATGACTTGGCACTGCTATTTTTCCATAAATATTTTATTGTTTACTTCGGATTTCCTTTGTACTTCTACTAGGAAATTTTCTGCCTTCACATTTTTTCATAATGATGACTATCTGTCTTTATTTTTTCTAAGAAACCATTGGAACTCATAAGCAACTTTGGTAAAGCATCAGGACATAAAGTTAACACATACAAAAGAATCAATAGCTTTTGTATATAGAGACAATGCCAGGTCTGAGAAAGAACTTGTAAAATCAATCCCAAGCACAATAGCTACAAAAAATTTTAAATAACTTAGAATAAGCTTAACCAAGTAGGTGAAAGATCTCTACAAATATATTAGAAAAGATTAAAGAAAGAAATAGGAAAAGACACAAAAAATTGAGAAAAACTTCCATGTTCATGGATTGGAAGAATTAATATCATCAAAATGTCAAACTACTGAAATAATTTACAAGTTCAATGAAATTCCATTAAAAATACCCATAACATTCTTCTCGGAACTAGAAAAAATGATGCTAAAATTCATATGGAACCACAAAGGACTCGAAATAGCTAGAGCAATCATAAACAACACAAAGACATCACAATTGTTATATCTTAATGTTAGCTGTCACAAAGCACACCGAACACCAGAGTAAGGGAAAGGGTTTATTGGGAACACCCTACAGACCAGAGTGAAGGGGCGGTGAAGGAAAAAGAGAGAAGGAGACTGTAAGAGAGAGAGACAGAGAGGAGGGAGAAGAGAGATGAGAGGAGGAGAGAAGCCAAGAGAGGCCAAGAGAGCGCAGAAGAGAAGGACCCAGAGAGCACATGTTCAGGAACAGGCCCTTTTAAAACTTTGCCTGAGGGCGGGTAGGGAAGCAGGAGCAGTGAATCCCATTAGGATGGGGTGGAGCCTGGCTCAGGTAGCTGGGCCATGCAGCCACCTGGCTACAACTGCACCAGTTTCCTAACAACAATACCAGATTTCAAGACATATTATAGGGCAGTTATAATAAAAACTTTCTGGTACTGACACAAAAATAAACATGTAGATCTAAGGACCCAAATAAAAACTCCAGAAGTCAATCCACATGTCTATAACCAGCTAATATTTAACAGAAGAGATAAAATCAATTCCTGGAGAAAAGATAGTCTCCAACAAATGGTGCTAGGAAAAGTGGATCTTAACATGCAGAAGAGGGAAACAAAACCTCTACCTTATACCTTTTACAAAAATAAACAAAATGGATCGAGGATAGAACTCTTAACCTAATATAATCAAATGACTAGAGAACATTGGGGAAACTCTGAAAGACATTGGCATAGGCAAATACTTCTTGGAAAAGACTTCAAAGCACAAGCAGTCAAAGCCAAAAGAGACAAATGGGATTACACAAAGCTGAAATCTTCTGCACTACAAAGGGCACACTCAGCACAGTGAAATGGCAAGTGACAGAACAAGAGAAAATATTTGCAAACTACGCAACTGATAAAGGATTAGTAGCCAGATTCTCTAAAGAACTCAAGAAACTATACAGCAACAATACAATCCAGTTAAGAAATGGGCAAAGGACTTGAACAAGTATTTTTCAAAAGAGGAAATTCAAATGGCCAACAGATACATAGAAAAAACCAAGGATCACTAGCCATCAGGGAAATACAAATCAAAACTACAATTCGGTTTCACTGCACCCCAGTTAGAAAAGCTTTCATACAGAAATCAGAAAACAATAAATGCTAGGGAGGATGCAGGGAAAAAGGTACCCAAATCCACTGTTGGTGGGAATGTAAACTGGTACAGCTATTATGTACCTCATAAAGCTGAAAATATCTAAAACCTCAGAGAGCTGAAAATAGATCTATCAAATGACCTCACAATCTCATTCCTGGGAATTTACCCAAAAAATGAAATCAGCATATGAAAGAGTTATCTGTAACCCCATGTTTATTGCATCTCAATTTACAATAGCTAAGATGTGGAATCAACCCAGATGTCCATCAGTTGATGACTGGATAAAGAAATTAAATATATATATTTATTTAAATATATATAGATATGGAATACTCTCAACTATAACAATGAATGAAATCCTGTCTATTGCAGCAAAATGGATGCAACTGGAAACTAAAATACTTAATGAAATAAGTCACTCCCAAAAAGAAAAATACCGCATATTTTCCTGATCTGTGGTAACTAATAGAATACCTAAAAATGTAGCATATATGAGTGAAATTGACATTTTGAGATTTGTGGATAATTCACATCCCTTCTTGAGGAACAGTATTTTTTTCTTCTTACTATTTAATGAATCCCTTACTTAGTGTTGGGTTTAGTGTTGGGTTAATCTTATGAGTATACAATAGACTGAGAACAGATCATTGTAGAATTAGAGAGGAATGAGAAATGAAGGAGGAGACAGGGTGGGAGCATCAACAGGAGGGACCTTAGGATGGGAAGTATCACTATGTTCCTAAATATGTATATATGTAATGCATAAAATGTATTCATCTTAAAGAATTGTTAAAATAATAAAAAGGCAGTACAATTTTAAAAAAAAATGATGTATAGAGTATTTTTAATTACTAAATGGGAGATTTTATTAAAGTGACTAGAATACACAGTAAACTTTAAATAAACTTAATCAGTCATGGTATGTTGGCCGTATTCAGTAAATAACTTTGCCTGTCTTCCAGATCTTACTTAACCATAAAAATTCTATCTAAGTTACTTAAGCACAATTATAATTACCTGCAAGTTGAGATTTTCCAGACTCTTAGATACATTCATTTGGCACAGATATGTGTGTGTGTGGGGGGGGGGGGGGCGAATAAGTAAAATATCACTGAACTTCCTTAAATCAAAGCTTCCCTTATTTTTAATATACAAAATAAGCAATTTCAGAGAAGTTACACCTGCATTGTTTTACTCAGAAAGCAACACCTGTATTGTGAACTTGCAGGGGAAAGGGTATCTGAGACAAACTGTCAATATTCAGTATGTTAAAGAAGAAGGTGACAAGGGCAAAGGGTTTGGAGATAAGCACCTGAAGCTATTCCACTGGAACAATGGGAGACTTCAAGATCAAACTAAGATTGCTGGGGATAAAGGAATGAGTGTATTATGGAAATCTGTAAATAGAAAACAATGTAAAACATGTAAAAATTTATGCAAAGAACCCTTCCTTCTCTAAGAAGTATGTAACATATTACCTAATAATAAAAGGGAAAGCAAAATAATGTATCTATTTCATTAATCTTCTTATGTATTTCCTCAAAACAACAGACACTAATAAAATGCTAATTGCCTCAATATAATGTGACTGGAAAAGGAAGATGTGGGCAAATTCCTTTGTAGATAAAGAATGATACATATGATATACTTATATATACTAACCATTTAATGAGAAAAAACAACATCACTATCACCAAGACATATACGTAATTTCCTAATCATCATATTATCCTCTTAGCACTTATGTCATAATATTTGGTGAGGAGAAATAATGATTGTCATACCCCTTTAAAGTAAGTGAGTCATTACATGGAAGGAAAACACAAAATAAAAGAATCAGCTAGCATTTTAAATACAATATTTACATATTAAATCCCTTTAAACTTCATTTATTTATGTTTTATTTTACTACTTATATATTTGTCTAATTTGTTAATATATTATCATTCCTTCTTGTCTTTATTTTTCTAGCTCTCTTTCTTTTCTCTTCTTAAATCAATTAGGAAGGATCCCATGTAATGAAAAAGTTAAAGTGTTTGTAATTTTTTAATTAATAAGAGAAAGATAAATGCACTTCTAACTTAAATCACATTAATGATCATCCTAATTATATTCTGTTTACCATTTAATTTCTAACATTTTTATCATAGCTATTTGACACCATTCAATCTAAATAAATAAATTCTTCATAGTTTGTTGATGAATCTCCAAATAACTGTTGAATCGAAATCCTCCCCTCTAAAGGTTTAATTGTGGCCCTATTTTAACATATTGGGCTTTATTTGACCAATTCACTTTATCTTTCTCACTCACTCATCTTCCTAAAGGAAAACAAATGCCTTCAAGATTAGTGGCAGGTGCAAAAATGATGCATGTGATATACCTATCCCATACTGAACATTTACTTGAAGACAGTTGTGGAAATTGTCCAAATTTTACATCATTTAATGATCTTTCTTCTCTAACTTATAGCATTTGACATGACATTGACTACAAGTGGACAGTTCTATGGTCTTCCCTCATTTAATAATTTCTCAAAACCCAATTGTTTCAAATTTCTTTGCAAATCACATTTGTTCCTCAGATTGCAACAACTGATAGCCAGGAGGTTATAAGACAAAGCTGATATAGTTTGTGAATGCATTTGTGTGTTTGTACATGGGGGAAGTTAATTTGAAATAAGTTTTGGTAGCAGTACAGATAATGGTTAAGAATAAGATAGCCTGAGTTCCAATTATGTCTGTGTATCTCTGATCAAATTATATATTGATGTGGGAGCCTGGAACTAGAAGCAACTGGGACTGGCTCCATCCTGCAGTTACATATTAAATAAATCGGAATGGAAGCCCATTGTAGCAAATATTTGCCAACTGATAGTAAGATTTAGAAGTCAACAAATACAAGTTAGGAAGGACTCCATTAAACTGCTCCCTGCCTTCACAGTCGCTAATGTATAACCACACACTTGGTCCTTGAACATAATGTGCTAAGACAAAGCCTCTATGTTTATTTGGAGTCTCCTTTTCTTTCTTAAATAAACTTCACTTCTTCTCTCACCATTGTGTCCGGTCTCATAAATTGTCATTGACACAAGGACACGAAACAGGATTCCTGTCACCAGTTCTCCTGCAACAATAACATTTGCAAAAATGGATAAGAGTAGAATTTTAGATGGCTAAATGAAGATGAAATAAAAATCATATGTAAATTTGTAAATCACTGTGAATTTCCCATAAGTAAAAGTTTTGAAAATGTTTTTTGGTGTTATTATCCCTTGCAAATTTACTCAGTTATCCAGGATTCTTATTAGAGTGGTTACTTTTTATTAATATCTTTCACAAGTTCTGACTCTTAACAGTGATAATGGTAACAGCTTTCCCTTATACAGCCAACAATAAGCAGCCAGGACATGAATCTGCAACTATTTGGGGTGCTGTTACCACAGATGAGGCTTTACCTGCTAATGCCACAGAGTCAGCCCCTTTGAAATACTTTTGTAAGGTAGAATATGTTATGGTATGATATGTTATTCAGAATTCATGATAAATTACTTAATTTCCAAAATAAATATTGGCTTTTATTGATGGCTGAGAACTTTTGAGAAAATAATTATTGGAGTCTAGGAAAGGAGTGTCTTGCTTCATTCTATCTTTTATAAATCCAAGTTGCTATAACCCGATTTTGTTATAATTAAAACAATCTTTACAAAGTTGTTCATCAAAATCAATTAAGATGAATACCAGTGTTGTGTATATCATGTCATGTGAAATTGAACATTCTTATGTAGTTTTATACTTAAAATGTCTTTTATATATCAACTACATGAGGAGAAACTCATAATTATATCATAATATTTTAGTGACCATAAGTAGAAGATATAAGTCAACAGTGGTTCTGGTTTAAAAAAAAAAAAATTCAGTATTTTACTTCAAAATGACAACAGATAGTATACTTGATAGCACCAACAAACTTTAAATGAAAACAGTCACACATCTTATGTTGTTGGCACTTTTTATGAAAACAGAGTATGGCATCGTCAAATATTGGCTTATACGAATCTGAGACCCTCATGAAAAGGAAATGATTCACTCACCTAGAATCAAGGCTGAAATTAGAACTATCTAACTATGAAATATTATTAATAGGCTTTCAAAGTTAGTCTTTAAGGAAGTGGTGAATTATATATGAAGCCAATTTTATATGAGTGGATGCAGTTATTGAATAATTTCATTTCAGAAAATTTAATGTTCTTTTTCTAAAAGCGATAAAGCTCTTGAACATTAAAAATGTATGTTGGTATTTCAGCATTATGTAATAAAGTGAATACAAAATTAAAACCAGGAGATTTGGTTCTGTCAAAAATTTATGATCTGACCCTTCCTCTATCATATTCCTGCATCACAAATTTCACTTGTAATTAAAATAATATGTTTATTGAAATTCTGTTTTCCTTCCTACCCTTTTTTTTTTTGTTTCTAAACAATAGTCCTTCAAAATGTTTATGGAAAACTTGTGTTATGAAAATACTATCACTGGATTTCAAAAATGTTTTGCACCAAAATTATCTTTTATTTTCATTTTTTTCTGTGAACTTTTTCAGGTATCTTAGTCTATAAAAATATGCCAGTGAGTACAAGAAAAAACTTAGTAATGGGCCGGCGCCGCGGCTCACTAGGCTAATCCTCCGCCTAGCGGCGCCGGCACACCGGGTTCTAGTCCTGGTTGGGGCGCCGGATTCTGTCCCGGTTGCCCCTCTTCCAGGCCAGCTCTCTGCTATGGCCAGGGAGTGCAGTGGAGGATGGCCCAGGTGCTTGGGCCCTGCACCCCATGGGAGACCAGGAAAAGCACCTGGCTCCTGCCATCGGATCAGCGTGGTGCGCCGGCCGCAGCGCGCTGGCCGCGGCAGCCATTGGGGGGTGAACCAACGGCAAAGGAAGACCTTTCTCTCTGTCTCTCTCTCACTGTCCACTCTGCCTGTCAAAAAAAAAAAAAAAAAAAAAAAAACAACTTAGTAATAACATTGTAGCTAATAGAGGTAAACAGAAGTTCACTCTAAAGTAAAAGAAGATTCCTCTCAGACCCAATTTGACTAAGGATCCTCTAAGTCGTCTTCTCAACTGGACCTCAACCTTTAGATTGCTTGTCATTATCTAAATTGTCCAAGAACCTGCCAAGTTGGTTTCATTGATAGCTAGTAACCAGTTAGGCCTGACTACACCAAGAACCATGTTAGGTCTGTTTAACTAGAATTTTCCCTTTCTTCCAAGGTCTCTGTATAGTCATTTTCCATCCATTGACCCTATATGTTCCCTAGCTATACATCCTCACCTTTCTATTATAATCTCAGTTGAGCCTGACCTGTTCTCCCCTTCCAGAAAACTTTGCTGTAGTCTTTTCTTGAATAAAGTCTTCCTAATAATCTCCACAATTTGAAGAAAAACTTTTTTTTTTAATTTTAACAACTTTTGGATTCCTCGTTAAAACTTAATCAAGCAGATGTTCTTTTAGAAATCTGTGTACATCATCTAAATGACCAAAGCCACAGCTTCTCACCACTTGCATTTTAAATGCAACAACTAGCTTGGATACAATTTACAAGATTGCACCCAATTAGTCATCAGGTAATCTCTCACTGGTATCAAAATCACCTGCCACTTAGAGGTTCCTGGAGTTTGGAGACAAGACTTTATTTCTTGAGGTCTTTACCTGGAGTTTTGCTCAAAAGGACAATAAAAACGCCCTCCATTTTTAAAACAGATTTTATTATTTATTTGAAAGTCGGAGTTACAGAGAGAGAGAGGGAGAGACAGGGAGAAACAGGGAGAGACAAGGAGAGAGATTTTCCATCTGCTAGTTCATTTTCCAAGTAGGTGCAACAGCTGAGGCTGGGCCAGGCTGAAGCCAGGAATCTGGGGCTCCTGAGGAAAAAAAAAAGAAAAAAGATAGAAAAAAAAAAGAAAAAAAGCCTCCATTTTTAATTATTTTAAAATCCGGCCTTGAGGAGTAGAACCCAGAAAGCTCTACCTAGAAAGAAAAGGCATAGCACTTAAATTGTTAACATTGAGGTTTCAAACCTACTAGCCAGCACACTATATGGACACTTTAGGAGAAGAGTAGATGTTCACAACTAGAGCTATCGCTCTAAAAACACCTAAATAAATCCCCAACAAAGTGGAGGAAACTCTGTCACTGGCTGGGGTTCAGGGAAATTAGTCCTGGAAGAGACCTGGACCACTAGGAATGGAAGCAAAGACTGAAATGCAGATACAGAGATGGATAGCTGGAAGAGTGCACAGTATCACATACGAAAAACTGATTTTCCACTTGCTAGGAAACCTAGTTAATATCTCAGAGGCCATTGTATTATCTACAAAATGTAAGTAATATTTACTTAGAAGTGCTTTGAAGGTTTAGAGAAAATGGTATCTGCTCAATATTCCAGAGTAGCTTATGATGTAAAACCGAATACAGCTTTTTTGTTTAATTGAGTTGGTTGGAACCTTTACCATAATTTATTGTTTACATCTTAAAAACTGCAAATCATATTGCATTATTCATATATACACAACCATGGTATTCGTTCAGTATACATATTTAATTATAATCATGTTGTTATCAGAATAATTTGCCCAACACAAAATGACATGACTCTGTATGTAATTCAATGTCACAGAATGTGGTTACAAAAAAACTTAACAGTGTTAAGCATTTTCTACTCTACTTTTGTCCAGAAAAGGTCTGTGTTGAACCAGCACTTTATATATCTCTGAGCATCTTCTCCATATTTAGAAGCAATTCTTCAAGAAGGCTTTCCAGATTCTAGTACTGTCTTATGTATATGTATGTATGTGTGTGTGTGTGTGTGTGTGTGTTTGTATATAAACAGCTTATATAGATGTAGTTTATGTAAAGATACAACAGGGAAGGGAAAGATAATTTAAACGCAAATTGTCAAAATTACTGCTAAGGATAATAGTGGTTGATTCTACTGGGAACTCCTGAAGAGTGTTCAAACGCCTGCCATTATTCTTTTCCTAAAGGATAGGTGTAGAGAGACAGAAGCATTTCATCTGTTCAGTCCTCTAACCTCCAACAATCTTGGGAATTTTCCCTGGAGTATTAAATCCTTACTCCTCTGAATAGCATCGGTGTGCAGCCTGAGCAGCTCTGTGAAAAATGTGCTGGCAGAGAAGTCTCAGGGGAGAAACAAAGAGCAGTTGAAGTGAGAAATTTTCAACTCAAACTCAGTCAAATCCCACCTGGAATTTCTCAGCACAGACATAGCTGCAATCATGAGTGAGATCAAGAGGATGCATGGGAGCAACAGGTGCATCAGAGAGAGGTATAAATAGTGAAAGCTGAATGCACGTGAAATGACATTAAAGCATAACGGGGTAAGGTTGTGGGCAGGAGAACTGAAATCTGCATTAAAACATAATGCCAAATTGATGCAGCCAAATTTGTAAAAACATTTTTATGTTTCTTCTAAATTTATCCACTTACATAAAATTTGAAATTTGCCACAGTATACTTAGTAAATACATTCTTCATATAATTTTTGTACCTGAATACACAATAATGATGTCACAATTATTATAATTTGTATCAGGTATCAAAATATCTCATTGCTTTTTCATGTTTTTGCTTTATGTAGGTCAGTCACATGGATTTTTGATCTACTGAATAGTTTTAGTTTTCTAAAGAAAAATGTTGGTTCTGATGATCTATATACTCAACCAGATTGTTTTCTAAATTATTCCTACAGTCTTGAATTTTCTGTTCTTTGTCTATATTCTGAAGATGAATGCTGACCTCATTGATTTTAGTCACTTGTTCTGTTATCATGCTTGTATTCATGCTTAAATACTGATCTTAAGATGCTCTTAGCCCTAGCCTCCATGTTTTTCTGCTTGGAAACTCTAATCTTTAAGTGAAATCAGTCTTAAAGTCCTATGTGATTTCTTCTTTGAGCTGTGAGCTTTATCAGTGCATTATTAGATTCAAGATATTATGCTGGTTGGTTATCTTTGTTTTTCATGTGCATCTTTTTTTTTTTTTTTTTTTTGGACAGGCAAAGTGGACAGTGAGAGAGACAGAGAGAAAGGTCTTCCTTTTGCCGTTGGTTCACCCTCCAATGGCCGCTGCGGCCAGCGCGCTGCGACCAGCGCGCTGCGACCAGCGCAGTGCTGATCCGAAGCCAGGAGCCAGGTACTTCTCCTGGTCTCCCATGGGGTGCAGGGCCCAAGCACTTGGGCCATCCTCCACTGCACTCCCTGGCCACAGCAGAGAGCTGGCCTGGAAGAGGGGCAACCAGGACAGATTCCGGCACCCCGACCGGGACTAGAACCCGGTGTGCCGGTGCCGCTAGGTGGAGGATTAGCCTATTGAGCCATGGCGCTGGCCTCATGTGCATCTTAATTTTACTTAGATAATGCAATTTCTGTAATTTCAACGTTTGAAATGTGTATCAGAAGACATACGTGGATCTAAGACTTCCTTTATGGTCCAGTTTACTGTCTACATTTTGAATGCAGTGTCTATCTCATCAAAATGTATTGTTTTCTTTTAATTGTTCAATTCTTTACTTATCTTTTCCAGATGTTTGTATCATTTTCTGTAAGTTTTTATAAAATCTCTTTTACTTGCCTGTTGTTCTTTCACGGTTTGTATTGTGTGTGTGTGTGTGTGTGTGTGAATATGTTGTATGTATACTTAGATAAAAATTTAACATTTTTCATCATATTGGACAATTGAATATATTAGCCCTTTAAGGTGATTTAGCATGTTACTAATAATGATTTTGGCCTTACAGACTACCTTTGTATGATATTAAAATAATGATACCAACTTTTATTTTGTTAAGTTTGGCGATTTTTTTCTTTGTATATTTGGCTTACATGAATGACATACAGGGTTTTTTCCTCCCATCTTAACTTTTTCTTTAACTTGTCAAATAATGCATCAGTGTAGTATGTCTGGAATAAATTTGTGTTTTCATGACACATAATTTTCTGGTTTTATTTATTGTATTGTATTTACTAATATTTTGTAATGAAATTTAGTTCATGAGGAATATTTATAGTTTTTTTGGTGTAATTTTGTTTTTGATATCAGGAACATTCTGGTCCCTAAAAATAGTAGGATAGACTTCCATCTTCTAAGTCTTCTGTAAGGTTCTGTTCATTTTACTAAATTGTGCACTATTTATTTGCTTCATTTCATTCAATTTATCATTGTGTCTAATCATGGAAGTTTTGCTTGTTTTTGTTTACTTGTGTGGTAATATATTTTTGTTTTATTATAGTTTTAAGAGAATTGACACAGATATTTCAGAGAGGTTCTGTATATCTCTCACCTACTTTTTCTAATCATTAGAATCTCACATCAGTATGATGCATGTTAGAATTATGAAACATAGGGGCTGGTGCTGTAGTGTAGTAGGCTAAGCCTCCTTCTCTAGTGCTGGCATCCCATACGGGCACTGGTTCGAGTCCCAGCTGCTCCTCTTCCAATCCAGCTCTCTGCTTATGGTCTGGGAAAGCAGCCAAAGATAGCCCAAGTGTTTGGGCCCCTGCACCCTTGTGGGAGACCCGGAATAAGCTCCTGGTTCCTGGTTTCGGAGGGGCTCAGCTCTAGATGTTGTAGCCATTTGCGAAGTGAACCATCAGATGGAAGACCTCTCTTTCTGTCTCTGCCTCTCTATGTTTATAACTATAAGTCTCAAATAAAAAAAAAATTTTTAAAGAATTATTAACCATAATTATGCATTGTTATAAACTAATATTCAGAATCTATTCAGGTTGATTTAATTTATATCAATATCCACTTCTATTCCAGGATCTCTTGCAGGATTCCATATTACCTTTAGTTATCATGCTTCCTTAGGCTCCTCTTTGCTTTGAAAGTTTCTCTCACTCTGTTTTTAAAAACTTGGACAATTTTGAATATTGGTCAAGTATTTTGTAGATTGCTAGTAAATTTCTATTTGTTGATTTTCATAATTAGATAAGGATGATATTTTTAAGGAGTAAGATCACAGATGTTTTGTGCCATTTTCATTGCATCAATCAAAAATGCTTTCTAGCAATAAAATATGCCACCTTGATAGCCTTGATCCCCTGGCTGGACTAGTGTTTGTAAGCATTTAAGAATGCAATGCTGGCCAGCGCCGCGACTCACTAGGCTAATCCTCTGCCTTGCAGCACCGGCACAACGGATTCTAGTCCCGGTGAGGGGGCCGGATTCTGTCCCCGTTGCCCCTCTTCCAGGCCAGCTCTCTGCTGTGGCCAGGAGTGCAGTGGAGGATGACCCAAGTACTTGGGCCCTGCATCCCATGGGAGACCAGGAGAAGTACCTGGCTCTGCCATCAGATCAGCGCGGTGAGCCGGCTCCAGCGCGCTGGCCGTGGCGGCCATTGGAATGTGAACCAATGGCAAAGGAAGACCTTTCTCTCTGCCTCTCTCTCTCACTGTCCACTCTGCATGTCAAAAAAAAAAAAAAAAAAAGAATGCAATGCTATAATTTTTTTTGAAAAGTATTTTTTTAAATTTTTTATTTAGTAAATTTAAATATTCAAAGTACAGTTAATGGATTACAATGGCTCCCCCCCATAATTTCCCTCCCACTCACACCCCTCCCATCTCCCGCTCCCTCTCCCATTCCATTCACATCAAGATTCATTTTAAGTTATCTTTATATACAGAAGATCAATTCAGTATATATTAAGTAAAGATTTCATCAGTTTGCACCCACACAGAAACACAAAGTGTAAAATACTGTTTCAGTACTGGTTATACCATTACTTCACCTTGGACAACACACTAAGGACAGATCCCACATAAGAAGTAAGTACACAGTGACTCCTGTTGTTGACTTAAAAAAAAAAAAATTTTTTTTTTTTTGACAGGCAGAGGGGACAGTGAGAGAAAGAAACAGAGAGAAAGATCTTCTGTGCCGGCCTGTGGCACAATGAACTGGGTTTTCCTGAAACAGAGAGTGGGAATGCGGGGACAAGGACACAAAGAATGGAGCCAAGACAAGTCCTGATCAAGGCTCATTTATTGAATAAATCCAGTAGTTGTTTACAAGAAGGAGCACAAACGATTTACATATCAAAAAGGCTTTTAAGGTTACAATAAAACACTTAGGTGATAAATGCAGGTTTCAGGTGTGACTGATTATCTATATTATCTCTTGTGAGAGGTTTAGGTTCTTCCTGCCTCATCCCGGAATCTCCCTAGCCCAATTGTCTGTGCCCAGGAAGTCTCCATTCATATGTTTAAGTGTAAACAAAGGGAGTGACTACCTGTGGCTGCCCACAGTCTTCCTTTGCCATTGGTTCACCCGGTTTGCCAGCGCCATAAGGCGGAGGATTAGCCTAGTGAGCCACAGTGACTTAACAATTTGACACTCTTGTTTATGGCATCAGTAATCTCCCTAGGCTCTAGTCATGAGTTGCCAAGGCTATGGAAGCCTTTTGAGTTCGCCGACTTCAATCTTATTCTGACAGGGTCATAGTCAAAGTGGAAGTTCTCTCCTCCCTTCAGAGAAAGGTACCTCCTTTGTTGATGGCCCCGTTCTTTCCACTGGGATCTCACTCGCTGAGATCTTCCATTTAGGTCTTCTTTTTTTTTTTTTTTTGATTTTTGGCCAGAGTGTCTTGGCTTTCCATGCCTAAAATACTCTCATGGGCTCTTCAGCCATATCCAAATGCCATAAGGGCTGATTCTGAGGCCAGAGTGCTATTTAGGACATCTGCCATTCTATGAGTCTACTGTGTATTCCGCTTCCCATGGACACTAACCCACTGTTGGTGGGAATGCAAATTGGTTAAGCCACTATGGAAGTCAGTCTGGAGATTCCTCAGAAACCTGAATATAACCCTACCATTCAACCCAGCCATACCACTCCTTGGAATTTACCCAAAGGAAATTAAATTGGCAAACAAGCAAGCTGTCTGCATATTAATATTTATTGCAGCTCAATTCACAATAGCTAAGACCTGGAACCAACCCAAATGCCCATCAACAGTAGACTGGATAAAGAAATTATGGGACATGTACTCTATAGAATACTATACAGCAGTCAAAAACAACGAAATCCGGTTATTTGCAACAAGATGGAGGAATCTGGAAAACATTATGCTGAGTGAATTAAGCCAGTCCCAAAGGGACAAATATCATATGTTCTCCCTGATTGGCGACAACTAACAGCACCAAAGGGGAAACCTGTTGAAGTGAAATGGACACTATGAGAAACAGTGACTTGATCAGCTCTTGTGCCGACTGTTGATGTACAATGTAATACTTTGTCCATTTTAGTATTTTCTCTTTGTTTTATTCTAGTACTATTGGTTGAACTCTGTAATTAACATACAATTATTCTTAGGTGTTTAAATTTTAACTGAAAAGTGATCCCTGTTAAATATAAGAGTGGGAATAAGAGAGGGAGGAGATGTACAATTTGGGACATGCTCAGTCAGACTTGCCCCAAATGGTAGAGATAGAATCATGCCAGGGGATCCCAATACAATCCCATCAATGTGGCATGTACCAATGCCATCTCACTAGTCCAAGTGATCAATTTCAGTTCACAATTGATCACACTGATAGGTCTAAGAGTCAAAGGGATCACACAAACAAGACTAGTATCTGCTAATACTAGCTGATAGAATCAAAAAGGGAGAGAACGATCCATCATGGGAAGCAGGATACACAGTAGACTCATAGAATGCTATAATTTTTTTAAACCTGCTGTCCACATTGTGCAAACATATTAAATGCTGTCCATACATAAGGAGGGAGAGAAGTAGCCTCCACCTTCTTTCATTTCTAATACCTTCATAAATATTTTATTTCACGAACATTTGCAGGAAACTGTCAAAACAACTGCTGTTCCATTCTTGATGGTGCGAATGTCTTTCTGTCATCATTTCTGCTCTGTACTAGCTTCTTATGGCTGCTGTAACATATCACTAGGTGGCTTAAAAGATAGAAGCTTATTTTCTTACAGTTTGGAGGCTGGAATCCAAAATTGAAGATATCAGAAGGGTTGGTTCCTTCTGAGAGCTGTGAAAGAGAATTTGAACTGTGCATCTATCCTCGATTCCTTGTAATCTTATTTTCTTCCTCTGCGCTTGCATCTGTGTCCATATTTCCTTTTTCTATAAGGACGTCAGACATACTGGGTTCAACCTAATCTCATTTTAACTTCTTTATTTTGTAAAATCCTGGGAAAATTTAATATATCTCCTTCTGGAGGGTAGCAGGAGGCTATAATTCAACCCTTAACATCCTTTACCTGAAGAAATCTCTGTAGCAATTTTTAGAGCAGTTTTGTTGCCGTGAGCTATTTAATTTCACTTTATTTGAGAATGTTCTTATTGACCTTTATCCCTAATGGATATTTACACTGAATTTGAAATTCATGCCTCTGTTTCCAGCAGCTTTGGTTCATAGCACAACTTCAGTATTCACAATATGCAGTCATTTAAATTATGTTCTATACAGGCAATATTTTCTTGTCATTGTTTTTCCTTGTCTTTTTGTTTCTTTCTCTGATGCTTTCAAGATTTATTTTTCATTTTTTTAATATTCTGCAGTTCATTATGAAGTTTCTGTTCATGGAGTCCTTCAAACTCTGCCTATTGGGGATGCACAAAGTTTCTTTAAGTGGTAGTTTTATTTCTTGCATCAAATTTGGAAGCCTTCTATTCATCATTTTCGCATATTGTCAACAATTTATTATTTCTCCTCTTTTGTTTTTGAGATGTCAAAGCCACGGATATATATTCTATTATTGTTTAACAGAATCTTAAGGCCAAAGTCATTGTACAAAGATTTTTTTTAAACTCAAATATTCAGATTTAAAAGTTGATCTTGATCTGTCTCCAATTTCACTGGCACTTTTTGTTACCTCCTTTCTGTTAATGAGTCCCTGTAGGAGATTTCATTTTAATTATTTAAAACAAAGTGTATCTTTTACTTTTGGTGGAAATTATTTTTCCCATGTGTTCCTGTTAAGTTTCCAGTTGTGTTTTGGAGGTTTGCATAATAAAACATTTTTAGTCTTTGTCAAACAATTCCAATATATGTGTCAACTCAGCATTGGTTTCCCTTAATTTTTCTTTCCCCTGTGGGTTAAGATTTCTCTGAATTTTCATATTACAGACATTTTGAATAATACATAATGAGATGCTAGGTCTTGATTAAACCCTGGCAGAATTCTGGTAGCTCTCATTGGGCTCATGTTCCAAAGTTAATTCTCAACTCAAGTCCTTCAACTGCACTATTCAACCCTGACGCACATGTAGTCTGGCCTCTATCTGAATCAGAGCCATGGAAATAGCTGTTCAATTTTCAAAGCTTCTTTCTATTAATATGTAGAATGGAATCAGCACACTTGTGGAGTTTGCAGAGAGCTAAGAAATTCATAAACAGCATGTATTTTCTCCCTCTGCATCTTCCTTTCAACAATCTCTTTTTGATATCTTTGGGTTCATCTGTTGCACCCTCAAACAGAAATATGGACTTTTGTATGTGCTACCTTGCAGTGTATTCCCACAACTGCTCCCCCATTCAGAATCAAGAAATTGGAGGACACTGAAATATCAAGTAATGAAAATTTGCCCATTTTTCTAGAAACACATTCTTTTGAAGGAAGAGGAAAGCTCTCTTCCTTTCGAATTTTGGCTCCTGCAGGCCCGAATTGCTGCCAGCTAGCATTAGCACCATGGAATCACTTAAAAACTGGAGCAAAAATAATGAGGACAAGAAAAGAAGAAAGAAAAGAAAAATGTTCCCTCTCTATTAGGAGCTCTCTATTACATTCCCTAGATAGAGAATAAAAGATTTCTCATGGAACGCCACTGATACTTTTTAATTTTTAAGTTCAAGATAAGTGCTTATATATTAAAATAGATACAATGATCATTAGTAAGAAATAAGGAAATGAGATTCATCAATTTCTGAATTGGTACTGGGGGATGAAAAAAGGGCATGAACAGGACATGGACTTGTACTTCTGTTTGCTAGCTTTATTTCTAAATAAATCATCCAAATATAATACATATCCAATTATATAATTAACCAATTGGAATATGCATGTCATTTTCTGCTTCCCTCTTTATGTTTGAAATATGACACAATTAAAATTAAAGTACTTAAAAAGTATCAGAGAAAATGGTTATTTAGTAAGTCCTACAGACTCAGTTATTAGTGGAATATTTTTGGAAATAAATTTGTTACACCATTGACTATAGAAACAATAATTTTGCTGGATGATAATTGCAATATGAACAAAAGTAACTCTGTACTAACAGTTTTAAGATACACGCACAATATGATATATTGCTAGAATTTGAAGTTAAAATACATCATTTGTAACACAGAATTAACAACAACATAAATCTCTAAAAACAAATGACAAAGCACTTTAGGTACTTACTTACTTAATTTATTTATTTATTTATTTATTTTTAGCTATATTTAATGGGCTGGTTAAGTAGATAAGCAGGAAATACACTGAATGTATACATCTCTAAACTAAGTTCATGCAGATTTATTAAGGCAAACTGAAAATTGTAATTAGTCTTAGCAGACTGGTGTACTTCAATTTTGCAAGTAAGAAAAGTGATATTTTCAATAATAAACATAAGGGAAAAGAAATGTTACAAAATATATTCCAATTTGGTTTATTTATTTACCAAACATTTTCATTTGCTTAATTTTTTCCTACTGTATGTTTACACATTCAAAGCTGAAAAAAGTCAATTATTTCCAATATAATAAATGTTACAATATTATTTTAATGAGGAAATAGACAGAAATGTCTTAAGGACTAACTTATCTGAAATCCACTGGATCAACTAACACCCTTTCAATCTTTACTTTTAATGTAACAGAAAAATTTATTAATAATTTGGCTCTTTACTAATATAAAAATGCTAGCATTTTTAAATGTTATTATTAAATATCAGTTTTATGGCATTTAGCTAGCATAGTAACATAATAATCAACATTTGTGGATTAAATTAACAAAATACCTTGAAACTTATTATTTTTATCTTACTGTTATAGATTATTTCATGTAAATTTGTAGACATAAAACTATTTTAAACTAAAATATTTGAGATTGTTTGAAGGTAAATTATCTCAAATGCCTTCCTTATTTGCCCATAGCAATATTTCTAAAGTGAATTTATGTCCTGGGTTTCTCTTTTGTTGTTGGAACTCCCAACAACCTAGCTGAGATCAAAGGTTATCAGCATAGTGAAAACAATGTAATTGAAAGAATACTGTATCTCGCCTAATTTGAGTCTGAGAGAAAAACATTAGTACTGGAAAACAAGTGAAAGTCACAGCATTGCTAAGGTCTGGTAACGCAATCATTGACATTCACTGTGGACAAAGAGGACATGCTTTATTTTTCTCTAGTGGTTAAGTACATGAATGAAAATAAGGGAAAAGAGTCAAACGCGCTTCAGTGTACTTACTTAAAAGCCGTTCACAATGTTGAGATGTCTGAAGTATGCTATTTGCAGAATTACACAGTAAAATTTGCAAACAGGGAATAAATATCAGTTTATTATCAAATAAGCATGCTGCATCAGGAAAAGAATTTACCAGAAAATATGTTATCAGTTCCAAATTATTTTTTTCATATTTTGAAAATCAGTGTTTGTGAGACAGAGACAATGAAATAAAGTGTGATGCTTTTCATCTTTCAAACTGAAACAAGAAAACTATCAAACAAACATTGAGAAAAAGAAAATCCAAATGTCATTTTGCTTAGCTTTGGGGAACATTGATTTTGTTGTAGAAAACTAGTTTCTATTTTTTTAAAGAGATCTATTTATTTATTTGAAAGGCAGAGTTACAGAGAGGCAGAGGCAGAGAGAGATGTCTTCCATCTGCTGGTTTACTCCACAAATGGCTGCAACGGCCGGAGCTGAGCTGATCTGAAGCCAGGAACCAGAAGGTTCTTCTGGGTCTCCCATGTGGGTGCAGGAGCCCAAACACTTGGGCTATCTTCCACTGCCTTCACTTTTATTTATTTTTAAAATATTTATTTATTTATTTGAGTTACAGAGAGGAAAAGACAGAATCTTCCATCATCTGGTTCACTATCTCGATGGCTGAAATGGTCAGGGCATTCAGATCTCTCACACGGGTGCCAGGGGCCCAAGCACTCAGACTGTCTTCTGCTGCTTTCGTAGGTGCATTAGCAGGGAGCTGGATTTGAAGTGGAGCAGCCAAGACTCAAACTGGTGGCCATAAGGGATGCCAGTGGTGCAGACAGCAGCTTAACCTGGTGTGCCATAGCCCTGGCCCCCATATTTTGATTTTAATATCTCCAGCCCCAGTTATCTTGAGGGAAAGAGTTGTCATCACTGTAAAATATTCAATTTTAGAAGCTATGAAACTAACAAAAAGGAATAATACTTTTGCACCTAATTGTGTGAAAATACGGTAAATACAGTAAATTTTTCTGATATCACTATATGTTTGAGAAGAGAGATTTCCAAAAACATTCTAATTAATTGAAGATATTTTAAATAAGGATGTATCATGTGTGAAAAATGTAGAGAATAAACCACTTTGTAAATGGTGGTCAGTGCATTAGTTTCATATAACTGGCAATTTCAAAGATAAGCATGTACTTACACGAAAGGGCAAAACATTTCCAGTGTTTTATTATAATTTCTCTGCACATGGGAAGTCATTCAAAACCTAGAAATCGCATAAAAAGAAATTCAACAGATGATATTGGCTACCATAAACAAATGTTTATTTCCTGAAATGAAAGCAGTAACTGACTGAACTAAAGAAAGCACATAAAAAAGTTTCACCTAGTAACAAGTTTTACCTCACCCATTTCAATAATTGAGTAGGTGTTTAGCCCAGCAGTAAAGAATCCATTCCTGTATCAGATTACCAGAGTTCATTGGAAATGAACTATACAATATTCTACTCTGATTCCTGATTCCATCATTCCTGCTAACATGGGCCCTCACAGAGGGCAGAAATTGTTTCCTGCCATCCTTATGGTACACTTGGATTATGTTCCAGCTCTCAGCTTCAACCTAGTGGAGCCACAGCCATTGCAGACATTTGAGGAATGAATCAGTGAATGTCTTTCTGTACCCCCCCCCAGCCTTTTAAATAAATAAGGAATGAATTAGAATAAGAATAAGCGCTGGTGCCTTGGCTCACTTGGCTAATCCTCCGCCCGTGGCTCCAGCACCCCGGGTTCTAGTCCCTGTTGGGGCGCCAGGTACTAGTCCTGGTTGCTCCTCTTCCAGTCCAGCTCTCTGCTGTGGCCCGGGAAGGAGGTGGAGGATGCCCCAAGTGCAGAATGAGCTATCAAAGTACCTCAGGATAGGTCACTGTGACAATTCGACAATAATAATATTGAAAAAATGAAAAGATTGCATCTTATCAACTGATTTTAATGTTACCAAAATTATCCTATTGCTTTCTATTAGAAGATCAGGCATGTTGAGTACTATTATTTTAGCCTGTGTTTCAAATCACTGCTTATGCTCACAATTTAATGTTTCAAATCTTGAGGTAAACATAAGAAGAAAAGTCACACTCAGAAAAAGTGGTGATTATAACAGAAAAGTAGAGTTTATACACTGGAGAGAGTGCTTTTGTCATCACTGTAAATTTTAAATAATTTTGTTGTGGGGCCATTGTTGTGGCATAGTATGTAAAGCTGCTGCCTGCAGTGCCTGCATCCTATATTGGCACCAGTTCTAGTCCCAGCTGCTCCACTTCTGATCCAGCTCTCTGCTATGGCCTGGGAAAGCAGTAGAAGATGGCCCAAGTCCTTGGGCTCCTGCAACCATGTGGGAGACCCAGAAAAAGTTTCTCGCTCCTGGCTTTGGATTGGAGCAGCTCTGGCCATTGGGGCCATTTGGGGAGTGAACCAGCAAATGGAAGATCTTTCTCTTTCTCTCTTCCTCTCCTTCTCTCTCTGTGTGACTCTGAATTTCAAATAAATAAATAAATCTTTAAAAAATAATTTTGTTGTTGTCATATGACATTTCCTTTGAGTAGCAAGCATATTTTATATGGAGCTAGAATTCAGGTGACTCCTTCAGTTGGTTCTGTCAAAATGTAACCTTAAACCAACAATTCATCTCTCAAATCATAGTTATAGTTACTTTGAGTACTGAGATTGATTTTCTAATGTTTGTCAGAAGATTTTCATAAATTCATATTTTATAACATTCACAATATTCACTGGAATTATCTGGAAAATGCTCAGAAACTGCCATTGATTTAATATAATAAAGTGAAATGCTAGTATATGTAATTCTATGTTTTCATTTGTATTAAAGCAAAGAATAAGACATTCTTAGGAGGAAATAAATATTGTGTTTTACTCAGAAGTTTTTTCCTATCTTTAAAAGAAAAAGCCAAAAATTAAACATATAGAAACATTCTAATTCTAATGTGGAGTAGATTAGCACAATTTGAAATCTAAAGGAAAAAAAGTAAAACATTAAGTCAGAGTGTAGGGATTGGAGTCTCTAGCTTGCTAAATATGGGTTTCTCACTCTGGCTTGCTCACTTGCAAGCCCTAAGGCCATGACAGGCCTCATTCTGGACTGGGAAGGAGGCAGGCCAGGTCCTTGAGAACAAAGAAAGTAAACTCTCCTGGAATTTATGACCTCCTGCTTCCCTCCAGCTCCCCTGGAATTTATGGCCCAATGCTTCCCGCCAGTGACTCCTCCCGCCATCTCCTTTGTGTGGCCTTCCCGCCACATAACGTATATAGCCTATATGTTTAAATGAACCAATAAACATGTTAGGTCCCAATACCTTGCCACATAGGGAGTGAGAAGGTAACCTACATAGGAGATGACCTGCACCCTTGTAAGTGTGAGGCTATAAAAACCTCTCTTATGCAAACGAGAGGGCCTTTTGCCTGTGCACTGCTAAAGGGCTGTGTGCGGGTAGGGGGTCCCAGCCAGCTGGTAACAAATAAACTTCTGATTTTGCATCCGCCTCTGTGCCTTGTGCATTGATTGGGAAATTTGGACACAACAAGAGGAAGAAAAGTAAAACAGAATTCCTGTCAATACTTTGACTCTCCATTGAAAAATGAGATCTTTAGAAATGATTTAAAGTATATTAGTTGTTCAGCATATTGTGATGTCACCATATTTGCATGACGGCTTGTCCCAGATTTATGTAATGTGCTAAAAGTGAGCTAGACTATTGGAAATAGTTCCAAGAAAATTTAGCAGCTGAACAACTGAAACATTGAAATCTATCCCATTCAAAGTTGAACTTAAAATCTGAAAGTGCTCTAACGGTACAAGTGTGGAGATGGGAGGGATTTTTAAAATGGTTTTCGTTGTCTATTTTGCCCAAAATATTGTATGTTGACCATAGAAAAGCTGAATGTGGAAATTTGGATTTTCCAAAGATGGCTACTAGTATTGTTAGGAAACTGGTGCAGTTTTAGCCAGGTGGCTGCATGGCCCAGCTACCTGAGCCAGGCTCCACCCCCATCCTAATGGGATTCACTGCTCCTGCTTCCCTGCCCGCCCTCAGGCAAAGTTTTAAAAGGGCCTGTTCCTGAACACATGCTCTCTGGGTCCTTCTCTCCTGTGCTCTCTTGGCCTCTCTTGGCTTCTCTCCTCCTCTCATCTCTCTTCTCCCTCCTCTCTGTCCCTCTCTCTTATAGTCTCCTTCTGTTTTTCCTTCACCGCCCCTTCACTCTGGTCTGTAGGGTGCTCCCCAATAAACCCTTTCCCTTACTCCAGTGTCCAGTGTATTTTGCGACAGCTAACATTAATATATAACAACTACATTTCTAGAATCTTATCACTCCTGTCTCAACGAAGGTTGCTTACATTCCTTTTCTTTAGAACGGGATAGTATTTTCTATCTCAGCCAATAGATCAGAACAGAAATTATATTGTGTCATTTCTGAAGCAAGGTCTCAAAATGAGAAGCCTTGGCCTTTCTTGTGTTAGTCACTTTTGTAACCAAGCCATCCTACTCTACAGAAACACCAACAGACAATGGAAAGGTCCTAAAGGAGACCAAAAAGATCATCGAGGAAGCACCCTGATCATGGCAGGTAGCATATGACCAGCCATGGACATGGCCCACCTTACAAGTGGACCCTCTAGCTCCTTGGTGATGTCACAAAGAGAAAAGCAGTTTCTACCATGCCCATGTTAACTTGATGAAATTTTGAAGAAATAACATATCAAATGGTCACTTTATTTTTGAGGAATATTTCTATCTTGCTTAATAAACTTTCTAAAGTGACTTAGTTAATATTTATTTATTAAATCAATTAGTGTTCAGATTGTTTAATGTAAAAATATTCCATTTGGTTTTGCTAATAATTATACTATACGTGATAGACTTCTTTTTTTTTCATTTTAAATTATCTTTATATACACAAGATTGATTCAGTATATATTAAGTAAAGATTTCATCAGTTTGCACCCACACAGAAACACAAAGTGTAAAATACTGTTTCAGTACTAGTTATAGCATTACTGAACATTGTACAAAACTTGAAGGACAGATCCCACATGAGAAGTAAGTACACAGTGACTCCTGTTGTTGACTTAACAATTTGACACTCTTGTTTATGAGGTCAGTAATCTGCCTAGGCTCTAGTCATGAATTGCCAAGGCTATGGAAGCCTTTGGAGTTCGCTGACTTCAATCTTATTCCGACAGGGTCATAGTCAAAGTGGAAGTTCTCACGTCCCTTCAGAGAAAGGTACCTCCTTCTTTGATGGCCCCGTTCTTTCCACTGGGGTCTCACTCACAGAGATCTTTCATTTAGGTTTTTTTTTTTTTTTTTTTTTTTTTTTTTTTTTTTGCCAGAATGTCTTGGATTTCCATGCCTAAAATACTCTCATGGGCTCTTCAGCCAGATCCGAATCCGAATGCCTTAAGGGCTGATTCTGAGGCCAGAGTGCTATTTAGGACATCTGCCATTCTATGAGTCTGTATATCCTGCTTCCCATGATGGATCATTCTCTCCCTTTTTGATTCTATCAGTTAGTATTAGCAGATACTAGTCTTGTTTGTGTGATCCCTTTGACTCTTAGACCTATCAGTATGATCAATTGTGAACTGAAATTGATCACTTGGACTAGTGAGATGGCACTGGTACATGCCACCTTGATGGGATTGTATTGGAATCCCCTGACACGATTCTATCTCTACCATTTGGGGCAAGTCTGACTGAGCATGTCCCAAGTTGTACATCTCCTCCCTATCTTATATTTAACAGGGATCACTTTTCAGTTAAAATTTAAATACCTAATAATAACTGTGTGTTAATTACAGAGTTCAACCAATAGTACTAGAACAAAACAAAACAAAAAAATACTAAAATGGATAAAGTATTACATTTTACATCAACAGTCAGGACAATGGCAGATCATTTTCAAGATACTCTAATTTCTTGATGTCTTTTTTTATTTTATTTCTTTTTTTTAACTTTTATTTAATGAATATAAATTTCCAAAGTACAGAATATGGATTACAATGGCTTCCCCCCCATAACGTCCCTCCAACCCGCAACCCTCCCAATATCCACTCCCTCTCCCCTTCCATTCACATCAAGTTTCATTTTCGATTCTCTTTATATACAGAAGATCAGTTTAGCATACATTAAGTAAAGATTTCAACAGTTTGCTCCCACACAGAAACATAAAGTGAAAAATACTGTTTGAGTACTAGTTATAGCATTAAATCTTAATGTACAGCACACTAAGGACAAAGATCCTACATGAGGAGTAAGTGCACAGTGACTCCTGTTGTTGACTTAACAAATTGACACTCTTGTTTATGGCATCAGTAATCACCCTAGGCTCTTGTCATGAGCTGCCAAGGCTATGGAAGCCCCCTGAGTTCACTGACTGATCATATTTAGACAAGGCCATGGTCAAAGTGGAAGTTCTCTCCTCCCTTCAGAGAAAGGTACCTCCTTCATTGATGACCTGTTCTTTCCACTAGGATCTCACCCAAGGAGATCTTTCATTTAGGTTCCCCCCCCCAGAGTGTCTTGGCTTTCCATGCCTGAAATACTCTCATGGGCATTTCAGCCGGATCCACATGCCTTAAGGGCTGATTCTGAGGCCAGAGTGCTGTTAGGACATTTGCCATTCTATGGGTCTGCTGTGTATCTCACTTCCCATGTTGGACCATTCTTTATCCATTTTAGTATTTTTTTTTTTTTGTTCTAGTACCATTGGTTAAACTCTGTAATTAACACACAATTATTCTTAGTTGTTTAAATTTTAACTGAAAAGTGATCCCTGTTAGGAATTTGGAAAACATCATGTTGAGTGAAATAAGCCAATCCCAAAGGGAAAAATACCACTTGTTCTCCTTGATAGGTGACAACTAACTGAGCACCAAAAAGGAAACCTGTTAAAGTGAAATGAACACTATGAGAAACGGTGACTTGATCAGCCCTCACCCTGACTGTTGATGAGCAACTTAATATGTTATCCCTCTTAGTATTTTTTGTTTGTTTGTTCTACTTAATACTTTTGGTTGAATACTGTAATCAATACACAATTCTTCTTAAGTGCTGAAACTTACCTGAAAAGTGATTGCTGTTAAATATAAGAGTGGGAATAAGAGAGGGAAGAGATGTGCAATTCGGGATATGCTCAAGCTGACTTGCCTCAAACGGTGGAGTTAGAAACATACCAGGGGATTCCAATTCAATCCCATCAAGGTGGCATGTACCAATGCCATCTCACTAGTCCCAGTGATCAATTTCTGTTCACAATTGATCGTAATGATAGGACTAAGAACCAAAGGGATCACATAAACAAGAATAGTGTCTGCAAATACTAGCTGATAGAATCAAAAAGGGAGAGAATGATCCAACATGGGAAGTGAGATACACAGCAGACCCATAGAATGGCAAATGTCCCAACAGCACTCTGGCCTTATATGTGATAGACTTGTAATGAATCTCTTCTTCCCACAATCAGGATATGGTAAAATCCAATAGGAAGGTTTAAGAAGAATCGATGATTCTTCTATTTCTTCACTTATTAAAATTTTTCTTATACATGGGGCCTGTTTTGGGCACAATGGTTAAGACACCTGCATTCCATATTGGAATGTCTTGGGTCCCACCTACACTTCCAATGCAGCTTCTTTCTAATGCACATCCTGCACCTGCGAGAAAGCAGATGATGGCTCAAGTACTTGAATCCCTGTCATCCAGGTCAACAATCCAAAATGAGTTCCAAGTTCTTGACTTCATCTTGGCTCAGTCCAGGTTCTTACAGAAATTTAGGGGGTAAGCCAGCAGATGAAAGTTCGCTCACTCGCTCGCTCTCTCCCCTGAGTGAATAAAAATAAATTAAAAACTTGAGAATATGTACCTTATGTAAAGGTGGACACTAATTTTATGAAGGAGTTTAATATATACAGACACTAACTCTATGAAAGAGCTTAGTATGTAATTGCTTGTAGAAATGATCCATTTCTCATGAGTCATTCTCATTCTTATTCTTTATCTATTCTAACTTCTAGATACAAAAGAGCTATAATTTCTTGAGAATTTAGTCATATGTTTCTTTGCATTGCACTATTTGGACTTTGAATAGTAAAAACAAATACTACAAATTAATTTTATTCAAATTTTCTCTCTCTCTCTGTCTCTGTTTCTTAAGTGAAGATGCTTAGCAAACCCAAAGCTAAAGGATATTTCCAGATACATAGGCATAACTAGTTTGAGAAAGATGATTTTCTCCACACAATGCAATCCTATCTATTAACTAACATCTTAAAGATAAATTGTGACAGATGCTTTAAAAAGTGACCTATGAAGTGGGGGCATTTAATGTAAGCAATGTGCGTTATTATGAAATTTCAGAATAACAGTACCAACAAATATGAATATATACAACATCATTAAATTCAAATAACCCTTACTCCCAGTTTCCCAAGACACTACCGGCATTGAGTGCTTCCTTCTGAGATCAGATGTTAGGATATCAAAATGTTGTATCATGGGCCCCTGAAAAAGCTGTATAGCTCAATTGAAAAAGCTTAGGAAATTCATATAGCATTTGAATCAGCAGAAAGCATCTGGTACTCCTGCTGATCTGAGTCCAATAAGACTCCACTGAGGATCGCTCATCTCTACACATGCTTTTCTTGATAAGATTTTAAATGGTAACTTGAGTTGCCAACCAACCAAAAATTACACTGTAATTCAAAAACTAAGAATATGTGATTATAGCAATAGATGCTTTAGAAAATATGGAATTGAACTTGGCACTCAGATGAAGAACATAAATTAATTTTACTTACTCTCTCAACTGAACGCATTTGGCTCAGTTGGGTCATTAGTTCTACATTAATAAAAATAGATATAAATCTAGAGTTTATAAATCCAACTAATAGTGTTTAAGCATCGAATATGTGTCAAGTACCCTGGGTGTCTATATTCGAAATTGATTTTATAATACATAAATAAATAGTTTTTTTTGTTGTTTTCAAGTAGTTTACATGCCAGTAAAGGATGAAAATGTTGATAAAATATAATGTAAGTAAAAACTGTGGAGTGTGTTGATTGGTGATTAAAATCAATTTTTTGGTTTGTTGTTCCATATTCTGTATTTTTTCTGTTTGATTCTATTTTTATTGTTTTTTGACTATAGAAGTCCTCTTGTATCATTTTTGTGACTCCAGACACATTTGAATAAACTCACTCCAGAGACTGCTCAGCACCGATCCCATATGTGACAGGTACATAGTTTGCAACAGAGTTTATCTCCTTTATCCTACTTTCACCTTTTCCCCTCAATAATCACATGATGCTATATAGATACTTTATGAATCCTGTAAGACAATATTAAAGTTTGCTTTGATAATCATATTATTGTGAATAATTAAACAAAACTATTTCATAATTAACTTTTCTAAAATTTCTCTTCAACCCTTAAGAGTCTACTTTCCCTAATTCCACTTTTCCTTAAGAAATTATTATTTCTTTTTTTAAAAGATTTTAAAGTCAGAGTTACAGAGAGAGAGAGATGGAAAGTGAGGTCTTGCATCTACTGATTTACTCCCCAAATAGCCACAACGACCAGGGCTGGGCCAGGCCAAAGCCAGGAGCCAGGAGCTTTGCCCAGGCCTTCCTCTAGGATGGCAGGGGCTCAAGCATTTGGACAATTATCTTTTGCTTTTCCCTGACCATTAGTTGAGAGTTGTTTTCGAAGTGGTGTAGCCAGGACATGAACCAGCATCCTTATGGGATGCTGGCATCTCAGGTGGCAGTTTAACCCACTACCGCACAACATTGGCTCCAAAAACTTGGCATTTTTCAGACTTTTTTCTAACAATCTCAAAGTTTCAGGTCAAAACATTTGGGTCTTGAACCCATTTCTAGCTGATTTTTGTAAAAAGTGAGAGAGAGAGGTCTAGATTCGTCTACCAGATTTTCTCAGCACTATTTAGTAAAAAGATTATCCTTTTTCAAGTGTATGATTTTAGAATGTTTATCAAATAAAGGTTGGCTACACAGGATGGATTGAATTCTACAATCTCTATTCTGTTGCATTGATCTGTGGATCTGTTTTTAAGCTGATATCATGATATTTTAGTTTCTGTGGATAAGAAATGTACTTTAAATTGTAGTGTACTGCCTCCTTTCTTGTTCTGTTTGCTCAGGATCACTTTGACTATTTGATGTCTTTTGTGGCTTCATAAAAATTTTAGATTATTTTCTAGCTTTGTGAAAAACATCATTGGGATTTTGATAGGGATTGTACTAAATCTTAAATCACTTTGGGTAGTGTGAACATTTAATGATGTTAAGTCTTCTGATCTACGAACATAGGATGTCTTTTCAGTTTTTGTATTATCTTCAATTTCTTTCATCAATGATATATAGTTTTCATTACAGTGTTGCTGCACCTCTTTGGCTAAATTTATTCCCAGGTATTACTTGTAGCTGTTGGGAATTAGACTGCTTTCCTTGTGTCTTTTTCAGATGATTCACTATTGGTGTATAACAATTCTGCTGATTTTTGTGCATTGATTTTGTATCCTACAGCTTTGATGAATTGGTTTATTAATTATAACATGTTTTTGGTGGTTCAGTTTTCTATATATAAGATCAGGTTATCTACAAAGAGTAGGAGCTTTTCTTCCTATTTTCCAATTTATTTGCCCTTTATTTCTTTCTCTTTTCCTAATTGCTCTAAGTAGAATCTCCAGTAGTATACTGAATAAGCGAACAAAGAATCCTTGTCTTTTTCCCAGGCTGTAGAGAGAAAGCTGTAAGCACTTCCCCTACTCAATAAGATGTCAGCTATTGGCTTGTTATATGTGGCCTTAATCATGTTGATGTATGTTCCTTCTGTACCCAATTAGGTCATAGTTTGTATCATTATAGGATGTTGATTTTACCAAATGCCACCTGTTGCATTTATTGATATAGTTATGACTTTTCCTTCACTCTGTTGATGTGGTATATCATACTGAATGATTTGTGTATGCTGAACCACTTCTGTATCCCTGGGATGAATCCCAATTGACCATGGTGAATGTTCTTGGTAATCTTAGGTTTGATTCAATTTGCTAGTATTTTGCTGAAGGCTTTCACATCTGTGCTTTTGTTTGATTTTGATTTTAAAAAAAAGGTAATGCTGACCTCACAGATTCAATTAGAAAGAATTCTCTCCTATTGTATTTTTAAAATAATTTAAGAACAATTAGCATAAATTATTCTTGAAATTCTTGATAAAATTCAGCAGTGAAGCCATCTGGCCCTGGATTTTATTTGATGAAAGCTTTTTTGTCTTCTACAGATTCAATTGTGCTATTCATAATTGGTCTGTTTGGGCATTTGATTTCTTCATGATTACATGTGGGCAAGGTCTATGAGTCCAAGAATTTATACATGTATTCTAAATTATTGAATTTGTTGATATATTATTGTTCACAGTAATCTTCAGCAACTCTTTGTCCTTCGGTAGTCTCAGTGCTAATGCCTCCATTTTCATCATTAATTTTGTGTGTTTGAATTTCTACCTTTTTTTTTTCTTGGTTAGTCTAAGAGTTAATCAATTTTATTTATTTTAAGATAATGAGCTATTCATTTCATTGATTAATCGTATTCACATTTTAATCTCTAGGTCAGACACTTGTGCTCTGAGTTTCATTGTTTCTTCCCTTCTACAAATTTTGGCTGAGGTGTAAGACTCTTCAGCTAGCATCATGGGATTCCACTTTACTCTGAAGCAGGTCTACAGGCTCTGTGTGCAGGCACTAGCCTGCGGACAGGGACTGCTAGAGTCTTCTCTATTCTGAATTTGATGGGCCTGATAATGATTCTAAAACAGTCCTGTGACACACTCCTGTCTGCTGAAGCCTGAAGCAGGGTCAAAGAAGCAGCTCCTCAGCTACCCAGGCAGGACTTATGAGGGTCACACTTAGGTCTCACAGTCAATAGATCCTGTGCACATTTTGGGGGTGCATACAAGGCCTGCAAGATGCTGGTGGTGCTACATGCCAAAGCAAGTCTGACTCACAAGAGTATAGATTTCCACCAGCTATTGAGGCAAGCCCAGAGATTGCTTCCACAGGCACTGGATACAAACCATTTAGATATGCCCAGACTGGGCTTTCCTAGTCCAGCACAGATTTCCAAGGCATAATCCCTTGGTCCCTTTCTGCCTACTCAAATTTGGAGGAGAGTGATTAAGTTCGCCCCTTGGTGGCTTGGATTGGCCCCATGCTGGTCATATCTGGGTCCCACAGTCCCAGGACTCCAACAAGTTCCAGTAATGGGGGGAGGGAGGTTCTAAGCCATATCTAGTCCAGCAATGACACAACCCAATATGAATCTGACCTCTGTAGAGTAGAGGTCTCCACCTCATGTCATGCAAGTCTAAAGGTTCTGTCTGTGAGCTCTGGCCTGGGGCTAGAAGCTTTGAGGCTTTTACAGTTAGTTCTGCATCTTGGCAGGTTGGGACTGGCACCAAGGCACAGTCTTAGCATCCCTCTAGGAGCGTCTTCATTTGCTGGAGTTTGGCCTGCTGCCTGCTGTTGAAGGAGGGGTGTTGGAGGGCACCTTGATGCGGATGCTTCATATATTCACTCCGTGAGTAAGGGCGTAGGGACAGGGACCGGTGGGCTCAGCCTGTGTGAACTTCGTTGCAGTGGGCCTGGCACTAGGATTCAGGCAGCTTTCCTTCTACCTAGTAGGAGATGTCCTTGGAGCTTGAGGACAGTTTGACAGGGGTAACTCTTTAATTCTTGCTTTCTTCAATGGGAATTTCTCATGATTATAATAAGACGAGGTACTGTGGTTTCTCCCCTGGGTGTCTTGTGAAAGTGACCCAGAACGCTCAGAGCCTTTCACACTGGTGTCTGTGAATATGCAGTCACTGGAGCTTCTTACTTGTCATCTTACCACCGTGGCTCTGGCTCCAGACTTGCTTTAAAGTTAACAGGCTTTATCTTCATTTCTCTTTGCCAGTTAGTTTTATATGTTAATATCATAATGATCAGTTCTACATTTGTATTTTTTTCACTTAATATTTTGCATTTCTCAAATAAAACTCGTTATCTTTTTTTTTATCTGTGTATTTTTCCCCTTTATCTCACTGAACATAGTTATAGCAGTTGCTTTCTTGTTTTGATAATTTCAATGTTGGGTCATCTTGGAGTAAACCTTTTACGTATTATTTTCCCTTCAGAATAGGTCATAATTGTTTTTCAGTTTCTTCGAATGCCAATTGATTTGGATTGTAGCATAAACATTGAAAAGGTTACATCATGGAGATACTACATTTTAATATACACCTGTGAAAAGTTTTTATTTTTTATTACACATAACTGGCTATATCAAGCTGCAAAATCTGCTTCAATATGCTGGTGGTACTGCACATGGGACTCATTTATCCTTTACAACAAGCTGCTTTGAGCAGTGCCATCCAGAGGCATGGAGACGGTTGGCATACTGAATTTGGAACTGTATTTGTGGTTTTTTTCCCCTCAGTAACCCTTCTTATACTTCCTGGGCCACAGTTATCCCAAACTGTGATCCCACTTGCTCAGCCCAGAAGATGTTCACCTTTCTCTCTAGGAGTTTCAGCCACCATGTGGCACACCTGCAGCCCTCCTGAGACTCAATTTACAACATAAGCTCCTCTCCTGCTAACCTCTGCTTCAAAAATTCAATTGTTCTCCAAAAGCTGCCCACTTGATTCTGTTTCCCAGCTGATCCCTATACCATTTGTTCACTTGCATCTTGGTTTGTATTCATTGTATATGAGGGCTTTTATGCTAAAATCTTACAAAGCTATACATGAAGCAGAAACAGCACTTAATAGCTCATTTCTTTTATAAAGACAAAAATAAGAAAACTCTGAGTTGGTAGTAGACACTTTCATGATCTTCTAGCACCGCAAAAATCAGTAACTTTTATATGGAAAATCATTTTATGCACAAGGGGAAAGAAAAACTCTCTCAACAAGACTTAATTCCACAGCTTACTTTTAAAGCTTTAAGGAGAAAATCATGTGCTCAAATGACAAAGTGGCTTCAGGTTTTGTACATCTATTCCCTTGGCCAGGTATATAGAGAATTGTTTTAGTGTTTTTGTTGGTTCTAGATAGCAAATAAATGTGATTATATAATCTCAGTGTTACTATATCAGCAAATTCATTTAACTTTCTCTTTATTGCCTGAAAAACATGACCATTTGATTACTGTTGTTAGTGAGAAATATTTTCATTATAACTCTTCAATTTCTTCCTCAAATTGTAAGGTGTCTTGTCATTGTCTTGTAAGGTATCACGTAGCTCAACAGTAGCAAGTGTGACGTACGACTTGTCAGTCACGGGGAAGAAAGGAACACACGGACACAAGACTGTCTTTTCCAATTTTATTGTTCACACACAGGGAACACACCAGGGGTTTTATATCACACTACTCAACAGCATGCTCATTGGGGTCAACACACTTATCAGTATCAATATACTTATCAATCTATACTATTTAATACACTTATCACTAAACACTACTATTTAATGTGACTTAACTATTTAACTACATAACTTAACTACTTACCTACTTAACCACTTAACTACTTAACTACTTAACTTAATACATCTACCCAATCTTAACAATATCACTTATCTGCTAGGCAATCAATATTATTATACAAGTCACAACAAACACTATTAAAATAATCTTAAGTACTATCACAATGAACAATACAAGCACAGCAAAAGATTCAATACATAACATTGGTTTGCTACGTATCTAGGCTCACATCACTGTCACGTATGTGTTTCTCCTGCGGGGAGTGTCCAGTGCCCAGAGTTCAGTGTCCCAGCAGGGACGGAACTCGGATCAGTCACTTACAGACAAGAAGTCATGGGAAGGTTATCACTCTGGGCAGTAGGCTCAAGGTTCCAGGCAGAGAGCAAGGCAAGAAATTGGAGAGGTCCCCTGCCGAGAGGCCTGGTCTGGCTCTGGGGTCGACTGTGGCAGCAGGCTGATAAGGACCAGGTAAGACAGTGAGGCAGCAGCTCTACCGATCAGACAGCGGCCGGGCAGCAATGCAGCAGCTCCAGATGGCCTTTTGATCCCGTCTTTCGCCTTGTGCCATGTAGCAAAAACTAGTGGGCTGGCTCTTCAACTCCAGATGCGAGGAGATCCAGAGGTTTGCTTGCACTGGGCCACACACACACACACACACACACTCACACAGATAGTGGGGTATTACAGCTCAGGGACAGCTCTGCAGGTCGGCTTGTGCTGCTACCTGCTCCGTGCAGAGTAGCGGGCTGCCTCTTCAGCTCCAGATGTGTGGAGATCCAGAGGTTCACACACACTGGGCCCTTTACTTGGCTGCAAGGCCGAAAGTGTTACAGCAACTTTTATTAGACAGGAACAAGACTGTAACGGGACAGCTCATGAGGCTAAAGCCACTCAGGAACAGTGGCTAAGGCTGCCCAGGAACAGGTGCAGCTCCGAGAGCTGTGGCTGGAACAGGTCAGGAACGGGTCAGGATCTCTGCAGTGACAGCTCAGTGACAGCTCAGTGACAGCTCGACTCAGCTCTGCTCCTCTTTCTTCCACTCCCGGTGGTTTACACGCACCAGGCCATGATCCTCGAAAGGATGGAAAGCGACACTAGGGCTCCCTTTTATTCTCATTTTTTGGCAGCCCTCCAATTTGCCATCATGCAACTTGTGCGATTTTATTGGTTTTTTGCTTATGTTTGAACTGTCCAGTCAATACTGCTCTTGCCTTACTCATGTTTGAATGGTCCAGTCAGCGTGGGTAGGAGAGTATTGCCTGTAGTGCACTGTTATCTGACTCACCAGAGATGTCTGCTTGGTATGATTAGGAGCGTCTCCCTCACAGCCATTAAGCATTGCCTCAGCTCCTGACTTATAACTCCACTTTACTTTTATTTTGTGGCTAGTGGTAACTTCTTAACTCAATGTTTTACTGTGTTTCCACAGTTCATCTCCTTTTCAGGTAAGCAGTGATCCGTGGCTCTTTTTTAGATTCCTGTGGGGTTCTCCATGTAAGGAAAATGTATATCCCAGGCTCTAAACCACATCATTTCAGATTTTAACATATCCCAGGAAATATTATTCCAAAAGTGTCTGTTCAACTGTCAATTCTTGTTTTGGTTCTGTGGTAGCTATTCTGTTCACCAAGAAATTTTTACAAAATAAAGTTTGTTGTGCAGAACAGAAATGAGCAAGAGTACATGCAATTGGTTGTCCTCTTTCTGCTGTTTTAATACTCTTCTATGTGTAGTATGAAAATACATGTTGAAACAAATACTCAGGAATCTGAGCCTAAGGTTAAAGGTGGTACAGAAGAAAACCCGACTAATGGAAAAGACTAAAAAGGAAGTGACCAATTTATATTTTGAAACCATTACTGTTTCTACAGTTGAGCACCACGATGATTCATTCAAAATCTGCCAAATATGTGGCCCCAAATTCTAGTATCTCCTAACCCTTACCCATATTAGGTGCATTTAAGCTTCTGGAAACAATGGTTATAAAATAAGATAGGGATTTCTGTTTAGTAAAAATAGATATCAGTGATTAATGAGTTTAGTAGGGCACAAGTGTGGATAGAGATTTTTAAGGGATCATGTAACCTCCTCACTAGAACTAATTATCTTTAAATATTGATGGTGAATTGGTTTGGTTACTTTCTATTGCAGTTTTAGCATAGAAATATTTTGAGTAACAACTAGAAAATTACAAGTTTAGCAAACAGAACATAAAATAATATCTTCCGAATATTTACTTGAATAAAATATAGGTATAAAATGATTAATGTGAAATACTTAGAAAAAGTAAAATACCTTTAAATTATATTATACATTTAGAATTACACTAAATAAATTTTTCATAATGATATTTAGAAGGAGATAAAACAAAGTTAATCTAACAGAGAAGCACAGAACATGACTAACATACAAATATATATTGTGGAATAATGAAAATGATGTGATCTTAACATGTGAGTTATGTGTATGTCATTGAAGTAAGGATGAAAGTTAGAGTGCATCACCACGAAAGCCCAATTCCAACCCTTAAAATCAATGCACTGTAGTAAACTGTGGTCAGTCAGAAGTCATTGTAACCCTCTTAGGAACATACCAGTGACTATAAATTTTCTTTTGAAATATCTGCATATATATTGCTTGCTAACTTTCAATATGAACAATTTTTACATACATTCTGGTTGCCATTTAATTAGGTTACAAATAACTTTTCCTTCACTTGGAGCTTCAAATCTGGATTCTGTAAGGGACTGGGTGAGAGACAGACCAGTGGTGCAGAAGGCAGAAGCAGCTTCTCAGAATTTCAGTTGAGCTGAGGGAAACAGAAAGGCCATCTTGGTCAGGACTAAATCTCATCAATTTGTCAAGCAAACATCTGAAAAGAGAAAGACATGTGGAATTTGTAAAAGAGAAGAAAGAAACCAGGCTCAGAGTGTCACTCATTAAAAAAAAAAATGAACTTAGTATTCACTCAGCCACAAGCCTCATCAACCATTTTTTTTTAAATGCAAAGGAAATCTTCAGATAAATGACTCTATTAGATATCAAATGTAAACTATTCTATAAATTTAAAAACCTATCTGTTTCTGGTACCACCTAAATATAATGGCAAAGTAATTTATATGCTAAATGATTATATTAATCCAGGTAAAATTATCCATAAAATGTCAGTGAAATAACCATATTTTCTAACAATTTATGGAATTTATATGTATACTTAAAGATAGAATTTTCACTTACTATGGCCAATGTTACATTTTTATTACAAAGCAGTAACTTAATTAATGACTTACTTAATTTCTCTTTTTTTATTTGACAGGTAGAGTTATAGACAATGAGAGAGAGACAGAAAGAACTTACTTAATTTCTATTAATTCCCTACTATAACAGTTGAGTATATATGTGTGGTAATTTCCTGTTCTTTATTCTCCTATAAATGACTATCCTACTATGCACAAAATTTTAATATATAATCCAAGAAAATGACATTTTTGGGGCTTATGCTAAACTGTACAATGATTAAATTATGCAGATGCTATTACTCGGAATAAGACAGGAATCTTGTTACACTAAAAATGCTGACTTACTAAAAAATGCAAATATCCAATTGTTAAGAGCTTCCTCTGAGAATAACTTTCATGTAAAATTAACTGTTCTAACAAGATTTGACATAAATGAAATCTGCAAATGAATGAATAATTTATAGGTACAGTTTTGAATGCCATAAGATTTCTGAATAGATATGCTTATTCAAAAATTGTCAAGGTATGTTTCATAAAGGAAAGTTAACTTCCATTCCTCAACGTACTAATGAGCTAACATATTTATTTGTTCAGCCTGTCTTTGCTTTATGTTCATAGCCAGAATTTGAAGAAAGAAACAATTCATTTTTGAAATCATTGATTTGTCTTTCATTGGGCAAATGGAAATTTGAGGAAAAAGAGATGGAAAACTATGATTGAATAGGTTTGGTGAAAGTAAAATGGCTTTGTAATGTTTAAAGAGATTTCCTTCTACAATTAAATTTTTCACAATTAAATGCACCTGGTTTTCATGATGCTAGTTTGCTCACAGAAAGGATAGAAAATAAACATTAGTAAATAAAATATGTCCTTCTTATTTTTTAAAATTAACTTTCTTATTAAATAACTGTGGGAAAATATAGATATGGAAAAGCAAATGAAGAAAATACAGTATTTTGGCAATAATCAATAAAAATCAAAATGAAAAAAGGTACAGACGGCTGAGAGATCTCAGCCTTTTACTTCTAAGATGACAAGATGTGTATTCTGTATGTTTAAATGAGAACCAACCAATTCTTTGTAAAGATATTTTTATAAATTTGCATGAAAGCATTGGATAGAGAAATGAACACAGTTTGCCATATTAGATTGATATTTGTAAAGGGGAAAGATTGTAGCCATTGCATAGGAGAGGAAGAGCTGGCAATACTTTCCATCAACCATGGTATTACATAAGGGCATCTCATCAAGGTCATTGGTAATCTTTATCACATCCCCAACTGCTGGTAGCTCTCTAGTATTTACATTTAAGGAAATTTCTCTTCCAACAAACTTTGGATTTCTTTTCAAAATACATTCTTAGAAGGTAATCTATTTTATGTATAAGATGGTCATCAGAGACAGCAACACTCATTTCAATATCACCAGGGACTGCATATGAATTAATAGCATTACATATTTATGAACCAATTACAAAACTCACACAGGCCAAGCAGATCTCTGTTCATTTAATTATAATTTGATAACTCCTTGAATAAACATGACAACAGCAGCAAAACCCAGTAGGCTATATTAGCATTTTACAAATGGATTACAAGTTATGAAATAGAAAATTATTTTTGTGACATTAGGGTCATAATCAAAATCCCAAGTGGCTGCAAACAGGAATAAGTGGGATGTCTTACCAGTTGTCACATACATGGGGAAAATCAATTCTTTTATAAGCTCTGGTTCATGTTAGTATCATGTCATGACGTAAGTGCCATTATGTTGTTTACTTGGATATACTTTTACCTATCTAGTTAATAGAAAAACATTTATTAATGTGAGACCTGATACATTTTATTGCTTATTTATTATATGATCTTCAAATATTAACTTTTTCTGAAAATTTACAAAGGATTAATAACACATTAAAGCCTTTTTAAAAAGTGTTAGTATGCTATATCTTTCTCTATGCTTTTGCTTTTAATTTACCTGTGTCTTTATTTAAAGTGAGTTTATGAAGTCTTTTGGGTCTGTGCTGATTAATCTCTGTCTCTAGATTTTGTTTAGATTAATAACATTTAAAAAGTGATTATTGCAGCCTGCCCTGTGGTGTACTATGCTAAACCTATGCCTGAAGTGCAAGCAGCCCATATAGGTGCCAATTGGAGTCCCGGCCGCTGCACATCTGATCCAGCTACCTGCTTATGGCCTGGGAAAGCAGTAGAAGATGGCCCAAGTACTTGACCCCTGCTCCTGCACAAGAGACCCAGAAAAAGATCCTGGCTCCTGGCTTTGGATCTGCCCAGCTCCAGCCATTGCGGTCATTTGGGGAGTGAACCAGTGGATGGAAGACCTTTGTGTCTGTCTTTTCCTCTCTGTATGTAACTCTATCTCTCAAATAAATAAAAAAAAATTTTTTTTAAAAAAACAAAATCAAATAAAAAGTGACTATTGATACAGATGCATGAACATATGTTTGTAATTCTTTTCTTTGTTGTCTATGTTCTTTATGTCATTTCCATTAATTTTAACCTTGGAAAGTCTAAGGAAACTAATACAAATGTTGCAAAGAATTATACCTGATATGCTGAGAGGTAAGAAGATGAAACCATGCAGAATGCTCAATTAAACAAAGCAAGCACCAAAAAAGCGGCCAGTTCTTCTCCCTGAACAGCTTTGAACTTTTCCTACAGGGCTAATTAAGTACATTGAAATATCTCAGTTCTTGTTTGTCTAAGGCATTCTCTTTATATCTGAAGGATAATCTCTCTTCATATATAATTCTAAGTTTTGCATCTTTTTTCCTAACTTCTAGTTCACATTTTTTTCTATCTGGAAGTCTGATGTAATTATTTTCCTTGTTTCTTTGATAGTTAAGTTTTTTTGTTTTTTGTTTTTTGTTGTTTTTTTTTTTTTTTTTTTTTTTTTTTGTGATTTGGACATGATAAGGCCAGATAAAGTGGTTTTGTTTGTTTTCAGTATTCACACTGGTTGGTATTACCTGTACTTCTTGATTCCATGGTTTAGTGTCTCATGTTTGAAAAATTCTTGGGAATGGTGATATGAAATATTTAATCTGCTTCATTCTTTTTTCTACTGGTATTCTGATTACCCACATTACCTCTTTTGAAATTAACTCATGGTTCTTGAATAAGCTATCTTTTGTTTTTCTTTTTCTCTTTGTAATTCAGTTATGGAAGTGTCTAGTGACATATCTTGTAAATTCCTGACAATTTTCCTTGGCCATGTTCACTCTGATCCATTGAAGATATTCTTTATTTACTTTATAGTGTTTTTGTTTTCTAATATTTCCTTTTGGTTCTTAGCATTTTCCTATTTCTGTTTGTGTTACCCACGTGTTCCTGTATGTTGCCAAGTTTCCATTAGAGCTCCTGATGTTTTAACCAATTATCTTAAATTCAGCACCTGATAATCCCCAAATCTGTACCACACCTCAATACAGTTCTGAGGCTTGTTTGTCTCTTTAGTCTTTCATTTTGCCTTTAGTATGCCTTGTAGCTTTCAACTGAAAATCATTCTGTGATGTGTCATATGATTTTAAAAATGCAGAAATTAGGCAGAATGAATTTTTAAATTAATTTGGCAAGGAGGCTGGGTTAAATTTTTGTTGTACCTATAGGTGCCCAAGACTTCACTTTCCTAGGATATCTTATATTTGTGTCAATTACTATCTTGTGATTTTTCCCTAAGAGCTCCTTCTCATGTAGTTTCTGAGCCGTGCAGTTCCTTTAACTGTAATTCACTGTCATTATACTTGGGCCCTGCTGATATACTTGGGTGCTAGTAAGCTGGAAATAGGGAAATGTTCTATAGATCTATTGTAATTCCCAACTTATTGTAGGCCTGTGTTCTTGGCATGTGTCCTTCACACGTGTTTCTCACCATTCTAAACCCTATGTCAGATGAAACAGGAAAGTTAAAGGAGGTGGAAATTGAGTAATTGTACTTTCCCAAATTGGACAAAGCTTTAGTAAAGGTAATTCCTATTTTGAGTAGGGCTGTGTTATGAAGAATACTCTAGAAATGCTTGAAAATATTGTTTCCCCAAAAGCCATTTTTGGCTCTTTACTTGTCAGAGTCCATGTGGAGCTGTATCCCACAAATGAGTGAAGGGCCTCTGAAGACTGCACTCCCCAAGGGTTTCCTTACTCCTCAGCTGGTATTCACTCAGCTTCCAACAAGCTGTCAAAGTCACCAATCAAAAGTTCCTACCAGATAGTGTCTCCAGCGTCTTCTTCTCCAAATAAGCTGATCTTGGTTGTGACTTTCTCAAATTTTCCATTTATTTAGGTATCAAGGTCATAGTTTGCCCATCACCTCAATTTTTAGATGGGAATACTAAGAGTCATTAATTTGCATTATGTTCAGATTTTTCATGTTCTAATAACATGAAAAACTGTTTCCAAGATCTTAATATGTCAGAGCTAAAACAGAACTATTAAGTACATTTAAGAACAACCAAAATTAATTAGGGGCAGTGTAATGGATGAAACCACTGTTTGTGATGCCAGCATCCCATAGGGGCACCAGTTAGAGTCCTGGATGCTCCAGTTCCAATCCTGAAATCCAGCTCCCTGCTAATGCCCCCCGGGAATGCAACCAAGGATCTCCTAAGTCCTAGGGCCCCTGCATTCACATAGAAGACTCCAGTGAAGCTCCTGGCTCCTGGCTTCAGCCTGGCCCAGTCCTGGACATTGCAGACATTTGGGAAGGAAACCAGCAATGGAATCATTCTCTCTCTGTCTCTCTCTCTCCCCCCAAAATAAATAAATAAATAATTTTTTTCTAAAGATTTATTTATTTATTTGAAAGTCAGAGTTACACAGAGAGAGGGAGATGCAGAGAGAGGGAGGGAGAGAGAGAGATTCCATCTGATGGTTCACTCCCCAATTGGGCTCAATGGCTTGAGCTGCACTAATCCAAAACCAGGAGCCAGGAGCTTCTTCCAGGTCTCCCACATGGGTGCAGAGGCCCAAGTACTTGGGCCATCTTCTACTGCTTTCCCAGGTCATAGCGGAGAGCTGGGGAAGTAGAACAGCCAGGACTCGAACTGGCACCCATATAAGATGCCAGTGCTTCAGGCCAGGGTGTTAACACACTGTACCACAGACCTGGCCCCAATAAATAATTTAAAAAATAAAATAAAATAAAATATTAATTTGTATCAAATATCTAAATGTCTGGATTTTTGTTCCTTTTTTTTATTTATTTGTTTATTTGAAAGGCAGAGTTACAGAGAGAAGAGATACAGAGAGAGATCATCCATTCGCTGGCTGGCTCTTCAAATGGCTGCAGCAGCCAAGAGCCAGGTGCTTCTTCCAGGTCTCCCACTTGGGTACAGGGCCCCAAGGATTGCACCATCTTCTACTGCTTTCCAAGACACATGAGCAGCGAGCTGGATCAGAAGTGGAGCAGCCGGTATTTGAACTGCTGCCCATATAGGATGTCAGTGCAGCAGAGGGCACCTTAAACGCTGCACCATAGCACTAGCCCCTAGATTTTGGTTTCTGAACAAAGAAAGCAAAATCAGTCAATAGAGTTATTCAACTAGTAATAGTTAAATATTTTCAACTCAAAAGTAAATGTGAGTGTTGTATTTACAATGATAAATGATAGACAATAGGATATTTGTGTGTGCATGTGTGTGTATCATTTACAGAAATTTAATATCAACATAAATTTGCATAAATTTCCTTCATAAACATGGTTCAGGAATATAAAAAGAAAATTTTGTGATATTCTCAATGTATACAGGGGCTAATGGTAAATTATCCATAATCTTACCATAATAAGGTAATGACTGATTATGTTATGTACATACAAGAAGCATTCAGAGTTCACATAAGTGTCTATTATGGAAAGATTATGCGTGAATTTCTTTTTTTTTAATTTTTTTTTTGACAGGCAGAGTGGACAGTGAGAAAGAGAGACAGAGAGAAAGGTCTTCCTTTGCCATTGATTCACCCTCCAATGACCGCTGCAGCCGGCGCACCGCGCTGATCTGATGGCAGGAGCCAGGTACTTCTCCTGGTCTCCCATGCAGGTGCAGGGCCCAAGCACTTGGGCCATCCTCCACTGCACTCCCTGGCCACAGCAGAGAGCTGGCCTGGGAGAGGGGCAACCGGGACAGAATCTGGCGCCCCGACCGGGACTAGAACCTGGTGTGCCGGCGCTGCAAGGCGGAGGATTAGCCTAGTGAGCTGTGGCACGGGACAATTATGCGTGAATTTCAAAAAGTTTTGCATCAAAATAACATCTGAAATTCCTTTTTTTTTTTGTCTGTTCTACTTAATATGACTGGTTTAATTCTGTAATTAATACACAGTTATTCTTAAGTGTTGAAAATTAACTGAAATGTGATCCCTGTTAAACATAAGAGTGGGAATAGGAGAGGGAAGAGATGTATAATTTGGGACATGCTCAAGCTGACTTGCCCCAAATGGTAGAGTTAGAAACATACCAGGGAATTCCAGTTTTCTGCTAATGCTCACCCTGGAAGGCAGCAAGCGATGGCTGATGGAATTGGGTTTCTGTTGCCCATGTGAGAGACCAGGACTGAGTTCCTTGCTATTGGTTTGGTCTGGTCTGGACCCAGCTGTTGTAGGAATTTGTGGAGTGAACTACGAGTTGGAAAAACTGTCCTTGTCTATTTCTCTCTGTCTCTTTCCTCCTATCTCTTCCAAATAAATAAAAATTTAAATTTTGTTTTCAAAATGGCCATAGCAGTTTTCTGTTTCTAATCTCAAAGGTAAACAATCCTTCTCCAATCTTAAGGAATCTTTTAAGGGAGTCAGGGCAATGGACATAACACTGGAAGGAAGTGCTTAAAGGTTTCATTCTCCCAATAGAAAATATTTTACCACAGGAAAGAATATGTGTCGCTCCCCCTCTTTGTGGAGGAACGACACTAAACCCTGCCTATGCTTCATATCCGAGTCACGGCACCATTATGTCGCTCCCCGTCTTCGTGGAGGAACGACACAGGACCCTGCGCTGTTCTTTTGTCTGCTCGGCCCTCCCTGGGTTTGCTGCTGGTTCTTCCCGGGTTGGCTACCGTCCCTTCCACCTCCGTGGAAGGGCGGTTCCCCCTGGCCACTTTCCCCACTTCCGCGGGGAGCGGCATACTGCCGGCCGGCTCTCTCGGGGGCTGCACAGGTGTTCCTCTTAGATGTTCCCTTTAGATGTTCCTGGTGCATGTTGTCTCTCTCCTCCTTTATAGTCCTCTTCCACTAATCCCAACTCGGCTGCCCACACGCCGAGTACGCTGCTCTCCTCCAATCAGGAGCAGGATCAGCTCCTGGAGGTCATCACTCAAGTTGGCAAGAGGCAGCTGCGTAGAAGCTGTTTTCTCCTCTCCCAGCGCCATATTGTGGGAGAGCAGATGCATAGAATAAGTCTTAATTCCAGTAACTTAGTCTAGTCCGGGTTGCTCCCCACAAATATGTGTGTGTGTATGTATATATATATATAGCATAGCTACTGCTATTATTACTTGATTTTATTTAAAATTTTCATTATTAAATATTCATAAATGTATCCAGCCTGGAAATAATTTTGAACCATCATTGAAGAATTCCATATGAAGCCAAGTGAAAGACAAATGACCAACATAAATATTTAAATAATTCTCAAATTAAATTTTCTTAATCTTTTATACAAATTTTGTATGACTCAATTCATAAAAAAACTTGCCATAAAGATTTTAGCACATTTCCATATATGCATAATCAGATTATCTGTTATTCAATCAGGACTTCTGTTGTGTTTTTTTTTTTTAAATAAAACCAGCACAAGTATTCCAGACATGAACACTTGAATATGAGAATTATCAGCTCACACAGATTTTGAAGTAGCTGAGGAGTGATGAACACAGAATTTTTTCAATGAATTTCTCCACTCAGACCTCTAGGACTGTGATTTTCAAGAGCACCCTCAAAAAGTTGGTGCAATTTTCAGTATCTTTGTTAATTCCCACTATCTACCTCTCTATCTGATTCAATAATGTTCCAGGAAAGCCACTGCAATTCAACTGACCCTGGGCGCCATATTTTTTTTTTTTTTTTTGGAACTTTCTAGGTCACTTGTGTTGCAATGGCAAATTCTAACCTAGAACCATAAACTGAAGGGGACTTTGCAAAATTAAGCCTTCATTATACTCTAAGGTGCGGAGAAGACAGAGGAGGATATATTGTCTTGAGATAAATCAGTACACTCTGTACACCACTACTGACTCTGTATTTATTTGCAATTCTAACATATGAATGAAGAGGAAGACAGCATCAGGCTCTGCCTGATATGATGTTGTTCCTCAGACAGCCACAGACATATTTTATGCCTAAAAGGAATAACATTTTCTGCCTCTAGTTCATTCACATTAAGCTTTCATATATTGTAAAACACTGAACCACCGAATTAAACATCATTATCACAATTTGTATCTGTTACTTTTTAGAAAAAAACAAAAATGCAAAATAATTAATGTTTGCAGTCCTCCTCTCTTCAACTAATCATGTAGCTGTGGGTGGGATTCATAACTTCCCTTTCCAGTACCTATTTGTTTTATTCTTGCTCTCATGCAATAACTGACCGTATTTCAGCTTCTCATTGTTACTTATTTGGCATGAAGGACAAATATTCAATTCTAATGAGACTAAAAAACCACTGGCTTTTCTTATTTTGAGTTGATATTTTTCTTTCATTTTTAATTCTAGATAAGTGACTACTTAAGCCAAGAAAATCTGAAGGATCCAGACATTTTTTCTCCTTGTCCACTGTGTATGAGCCATAGAATTACCTCTTGATAGAATCAATTATATAAGCTTTTACTTTCAAGTAGCACCAACATACAAGTACAGCAACAATCTGTAACCAAGTCTTGATCGTTACCTACATGCCTCTACAATCAGAAGAAGCAATCCTCTGTGAACTCTCTGTGCTCACAGAAAGTTCAATTCCTAGCTCCTGATGCATGGCTTCTTGGTGTGATAGCAGAAGACCCGGTGAAAATTCACAATTAGCTTTGGAAGAAATGAAAAAGAAGGGCGTTGGTGCTTTAGAGCAGTGAGTTAAGCCACTGCCTGCAGTGCCTGCAACGTATGTGGGCACCAATTCAAGTCCCAGCTGCTCGACTTCCATTCCAGCTCCCTGCAAATGCTCCTGGTAAAGCAGTGGAAGATGACCCAAGTCCTTGGGCCCCTGCATCTATGTGGAAGACCCAGAAGAAGCTCCTATCTCCTAACATTGGATCAGCCCAGCTCTGGCCTTTCCAGCCATCTGAGGAGTGAACCAGCAAATGGAAGTGCACTATCTCTCTCTCTCCTCACTCTCTCATTCTCTAACTGTAATTCTGCCTTTCAAATGAACAAATAAATCTTAAAAAAAGAAGAAATGAAAATGAAGGAATAAGATAATGGAAGAGGAAAACACAAATATTGTATTAATTGGTATCACTGCAAACATTTTTTAAATTTATTTCTGAGCTCATTTAAGCTGGCAACACTTAGTGATTCCTTGAGCAGATTTTTAAATCTTTTACTATTCTCTAGTACTTTTAGTTGAAATCTCATTTAAAGTCAGTTGTGTGATAAACTCTCTTTTACTAATGAACAACAATGAGCCCCTCTATGTAAATCACTAGAGTATTGTATTCTGTAACTAACATTTCTACACCCATACACACCCATATGAGCATCATATTCTTCTTTTTTAAAAGATTTTTATTTATTTATATGAGAGGTAGAACTACAGACAGTGAGAGGAAGAGACAGCAAGAGAGTTCTTCCCTCTGTTGGTTCATTCCGCAGATGGCTGGAACGGCCAGTGCTGCGCCAATCCGAAGCCAGGAGCCAGGAGCTTCTTCCTGGTCTCCCACATGGGTGCAGGGGCCCAAGCACTTGGGCCGCTTTTCACTGCTTTCCCAGGCCATAGCAGAGAGCTGGACTGGAAGAGGAGCAACCAAGATTAGAACTGGCACCCATATGGGATGCCGGCGCCACAGATGGAGGATTAACCTACTGCACCATGGTACCGGCCCCGAGCATCATATTCTTTTATGCTGATCATGTCAAGGTGTTCCTCATCCGATGAGATGAATGATCAGCTCCACAACTCTTATCATTACTGAATTATTTTTACCTCTTTGTTCTACTATACTGTCCCTCTTGCTGGTACTTAGTTTCTTTCTTACAAAGGTAAAAGAGAAACACGCAATCCCTAAGGCTGTCCTCACATATGATACCAACTGCAAGTTCAGGAGTAGAGGGTTCCTTTAATGATCATTAGGTTGACTAATTCACCAAAATGACTCTCAGATCTACCAAAAGCTGTTATGCTGATGATTATGGTTTAATACAGAAAAAGTATACATATTAAAGTTTGCCAACAGAAGAATCTCATAGGGCAGAATCAAGGATTAGCTGATATTAGAGCAAGTGAGTTAGTTGAATCATTGACAAACCTGGAATTTTATAAATGAATCACAAGATTGAACACATTTACTACTCTACTAAGGCTATCTGTTCTGTGTAATCATTAGAAGTTCTGGAAAAAAAATCTCAGGCTTCCTTTAGATTGACCAGTTCTGAAAGAAAGGAATTCTCAGAATGGGTTGTCAGCACAGTGCATGAAGGCAACCTAACTGCTTGTGAAAGAAGAAAGTTGGAGCAACGGTATTCATGAAGATTCTCCTCTGAACCTTGGCAAGCTAAGCCCCTCCTCTTGTGTGGAGAAGTACATGTAAACAGGTTTAGAAAGGTCAGGAATTTTACTCTTCAGATTTTTCTCCATGTGGTACAAGAATCAGCTGTCAAAAGTTAATATTTCCATTTAATGGTAGACATAAGAAAAATTGTAATAACAACTAACACTTATTGAGAATTTTTTTAAAGTTACATTTATTGTTACAAGTACTGTCATTATGACCACTTTTAATGTTGAAGAAACCAATGACCAGAAAAAGCCAGCAGATGGGATATTGATAGAGTTAAAAATCTAAACCAATTAGCCATAACCTTGAACCTAATGCTATGTTGTATCTAAAATTATTGCACTAAAGAATTGATTTTGTTACTTTCCACAAAATATGCAAAAATTGTTACTACAGTGCCATCTGTAAGGACTCCTGATGACTGTACTGTCTTTGTCTTGAAGTAATCATCTGACTCAGACGCAGCCAAACTATAAGAAAGCTGGCAGTCACTGAGTGAAAAACTCTCTAAGCAGAGAGTAAGAATCACTGAAACTGAACAAATGGAGCATCTGGATCCAATACAACGGTTCTCATAGTAATTTACAGAAATGAGTTCAAAGTTCATAAATAAAAACAAATAGAGTAGACTTTCCAGAATATGAGATGGAAATTGAAATTTCTGCTGTTTTCAGAAAATCTGACCACTAGAGAACTCTTGTAACTTGAATAACAACAGCATTCCTTTCTGTCATGAACAGGTGTGCTACACTCAAGTACTTTCAGAAAACCAATGGTGCTGCTAGCGCAGAGGCTCACTAGGATAATCCTCCACCTGCGGCGCCAGCACCCGGAGTTCCTGTATCAGAGAATTTACACTGTTTTAAATACAAAATATTTACTCCCTAAATGCCATTGAAGTAGTTAGTGAATAGTTATCACTTTATAAATAATAAAAACTACAAAATATTTATGCCAGAAGTTATACAACGAGGAAGCATTGAAGCTGTAATTAAAATCCAGGCATTCTAATTAAAATCCAGCCCAAACTAATTTTTTTGTATCTTACATTGTTACCCATGTAAACACAGGGATGGTAATGTTTGCACCATTACATTTATATACTATCACAGAAAGATAAAATGAAAAAAGGTGTTGGTGGGAATGGAGAATAGGAACCTTTACATACCACTGGTGAGAATGTAAATTAGTGTGGCTATTGTAGAAAACATGGAGTTTTGCAAAAAAATCTGAAATTAGAATTACCATAGGATCCAGAAATCCTGTCACTCTGTATATATCCAAAGGAAGTGAAATTAGGATATGAAAGAAATATGAACTATCATAATTACTTCAGTGTTACAATAGTCAAGATAAAAAATCAATTTCATTCACTATCCATAAACAGATGAATGATTAAATAAAGATGTATACACTGTATGAAATACTATCATATATATGCATAAGTTTTCCATAAAATGCATATATATATATATATATATATATATAGAGAGAGAGAGAGAGAGAGAGAGAGAGAGAAAGAGAGAGAGTCTCATTGCAAAAAACATGAATGGGGGCCGGTGCTGCGGTATAGTGGGTTAATGCTCCACTGGCATCCCATATGGGCGTCAGTTCTAGCACTGGCTGCTCCTCTTCTGATCCAGCTCTCTGCTATGGTCTGGGAAAGCAGTAGAAAATGGCCCAAGTCCTTGGGCCCCTGCACTCGTGTGGGAGACCTGGAGGAAGCTCCTGGCTCCTGGCTTCAGATCGGTTCAGCTTTGGCTGATGCTGCCATTTGGGAAGTGAACCAGTGGATGGAAGACCTTTCTCTCTGTCTCTCCCTTTCACTATCTGTAACTCTACCTCTCAAATGAATAAATAAAATCTTTATAAAAAATGGATGGACTTGGAGGAAATTACATTAAATGAAATGAGCCAAATACAGAAAGATATATATGTATGATCTCATATATGATCTAAAAACATTGAAAAAGAGAGTAAAATTGTGGTTACCCAAGACTGGGAGAGCAGAGGAGGGAGAATGAGGGAATGCTGGTTAAAGGACACAAAATTTCAATCAGAGAAATATATTATCATGAATTAATTAATTATTTTGTTTTCTCCAAAGATAAAAATGAGGAGGAAGAAAAGGGGGGGAGGAAGGATAAAAATGACTGGAAAGATTAATTGAGAAGCACAGAGGGTTTATTAATTAATAAACAAAAAAGGTAGAATTTGTAATTCATGAAAGAATAAAAAAAATAGACCAAGAGAACTGAATGAGGAATCTAGAAACAAATCTATGCATATATAATTAATTTTCTTTCAATGAAGAAATTAATTAAATTAAATGATTGCTGGAATGTTTCTATATATTTTGGTGGGATAACTGGATGAGCACATCGGGAAACCAGGCCTTCTACCTTCACCAAACACAAACTTAATTGGCATTAAAACCAGAGATCTAAATGCAAAAAGTAATTCTGTAAAATTTCTAGTAAAAGGCAAAGAATGTTATATTTGCTTCCAGGGAGCCCCTAGAGTTTTCTGAAACAGCAAAAAACACATTTATTATAAAAAAATGCTAAATTACAACTCATCAAAAATTTTAAAATTCTGTTCACAGAAGACTGTTAATAACATGAAATGACTGTATATATATATATCAGAAACATTACTATTTTAAGAATATGAATTGTAAACAAATTGTATAATATGTCAATTTATAGGCTGCAGATAATCCAATTGAATAACATGGATTATTCACATGTTTTAGTGGCATAACTTTTCTGTTGTATAACTCAAACTAACTGAGACTCAATAATTTGAATTCTAGACAGGCAAACAGTAATATTTAAAAGTTCATAACAGGGATCACTTTTCAGTTAAAATTTAAACACCTAAGAATAATTGTGTATTAATTACAGAGTTCAACCAATGGTACTAGAACAAAAAAAATACTAAAATGGATAAAGTATTACATTGTACATCAACCGTCAGGACAAGAGCTGATCAAGTCACTATTTCTCGTAGTGTCCATTTCATTTCAACAATTTCCCCTTTGGTACTCAGTTAGTTGTCACTGATCAGGGAGAACATATATTTGTCCCTTTGGGACTGGCTTAATTCACTCAGCATGATGTTTTCCAAATTCCTCCATCTTGTTGCAAATGACCGGGTTTCGTTGTTTTTGACTGCTGTATAGTATTCTATAGAGTACATGTCCCATAATTTCTTTATCCAGTCTACTGTTGATGGGCATTTGGGTTGGTTCCAGGTCTTAGCTATTGTGAATTGAGCTGCAATAAACATTAATGTGCAGACAGCTTGCTTGTTTGCCAATTTCGTTTCCTTTGGGTAAATTCCAAGGAGTGGGATGGCTGGGTTGAATGGTAGGGTTATCTTCAGGTTTCTGAGGAATCTCCAGACTGACTTCCATAGTGGCTTAACCAGTTTGCATTCCCACCAACAGTGGATTAGTGTCCCTTTTTCCCCACATCCTCTCCAGCATCTATTGTTGGAAGATTTCTGAATGTGAGCCATTCTAACTGGGGTGAGGTGAAACCTCATTGTGGTTTTGATTTTCATTTCCCTGATTGCTAGTGATCTTGAACATTTTTTTCATGTGTCTGTTGGCCATTTGGATTTCCTCTTTTGAAAAATGTCTATTGAGGTCCTTGGCCCATCTCTTAAGTGGGTTGTTTGTTTTGATGTTGTGGAGTTTCTTGATTTTTTTGTAGATTCTGGTTATCAACCCTATATCAGTTGCATAGTTTGCGAATATATTTTCCCATTCTGTTGGTTGCCTCTTCACTTTCCTGACTGTTTCTTTTGAAGTACAGAAACTTCTCAATTTGATGCAATCCCAAATGTTAATTTTGGCTTTGACTGCCTGTGCTTCTGGGGTGTTTTCCAAGAAGTCATTGCTGGTACCTATATTGAAAAAAAAAAAAAAAGTTCCTGAAATGCATTTTATGGAAAACCTATACATAAATTTCATTTTTTTGTACCAAAGAAAATTTATCTTTTTAAACATTTATTTATTTTATTTGATAGAAATATATAAGGAGAGGGAGAGACAGAGAGAGAGATCTTCACTTCCAAAATGGCCTCAACAATTGGGTCAGAGTTGATCTGGATCCAAGTGCCATGGGCTTCTTCTGGTCTCCCACATGGGTGCAGGAGCCCAAGAACTTGGGCTATCCTCTACTGTTTTCCCAGGCGCATTAGCAAGGAGCTGAATCAGAAATGGAGCAGCCAGGACACGAATTGGTACCCATATGGAATATTGGCACTGCAAGTGGCATCTTCATCCATTACCGCATAGAGCCAGTCCTTAAACTTATCTTTATTTTTATTTTTTAAATTTTATTTCCATTACTGCATAGAGCCAGTCCTTAAACTTATCTTTATTTTTATTTTTTTAAATTTTATTTCAAGTATACAAATTTCATGTGTTCCATATATACAGATTCAGGAACATGGTGATACTTTCCATCCCACCCAAGCTTTCACCCTTCTCCCTCCTTCCTTTCTTATTCCCACTCCTATTTTTTACAAAGATCTATTTTTAGTTAACATTATATTCATAATACTAACCCTACAATAAGTAAAGAGTTCAACAAGAGTATGAAAAAAAAAAAAACAACACTGTTCCTCAATAGTTGAGACAAGGTCTGTTCAAAATCAATGTATCTCAAAGTGTCAATTTCACTTTTTTAGATTACTTTTTAGGTCCCACAGATCAGAGAGAATAGGTAGTATTTGTCTTTTGGGGACTGATTTATTTCACTAAGTATAATGGTTTTTAGTTGTATCCCTTTTTTACAAATGATAGTATTTGAATTTTATTCTTTTCCCGCTGTGTAGTATTCCATATTATACACACACACACACACACACACACACACACACCATCTTGGGCCAGTGCTATGACATATTGGGTGAAGCTGCCATCTCTGGTGCCGCCATCCCATGTGGACACAGGCTCGAGTCCTGGCTGCTCCACTTCCAATCCAGCTCCCTGTGGTAGACCTGGGAGGACAGAGGAGGATGGCCCAAGTGCTTGAGCCCTTTCATTCATATGGAAGGCCTGGAAGAAACTCCTGACTCCTGGATTCAGACTGGTCAGCTCAGGCCATTGTGGCCATTTAGGGAGTGAGCCAGCAGAAGGAAGATCTCTTCCCACCTACCCCTGTCTCTGTCTCTCCCCTTCTCTCTCTCTCTTTGTCTCTGCCTTTCAATTGAATAGTTAAAAATCTTTCAAAAATTCTATATTCCACAAACTTTTTAAAGTAGCTTTGTACCTATCACATGATATATCCTGTGGTATCACTTTAATTTCTAATTGTTACAAACTGAAATGACTGAAGAAATTAATTGATGAAAAAATCTATGCAATCAATTACTCATTATAATTTTGTAAACCCTTGGGAGGGAGATCTATGTTATAAAGGATAATAAATCCAGGCAAAAACTTGTTAGTCAGAACTGATCTCTGAATGTGCAGAGAAATAATATCACAATACTCTTTGCAGATGGTTCTTCACCCACTCCAATTATGCAAAGTGAAAATATTCCTTTTTATTCCAAAGGCCAGAGCTGCATCTAGTGACATGCTTAGAGTCAAGGTGATATAAATGGAGAGCTGAAATCTTAGTGAACATATGGTGTTCTATGAGAGAATGTTTTATGCTTTACCCCAAAAAAGAAATTGTACTTATCGCACAAGTTTGATTTAGGTAAGTTCTTATTTTATTAGTCATAGATTAATACAAAATGTATTAATCAGTTGTTATACAACATGCAACCCAGTTGTGTAATCTTTCCTCAAATTTTCATTAGAAATATTACATAAAGTTTTTACTATCTTCATTTTATGCCTGGGGAATTGAGTTAATAGCTTACTAGATAACCTGAACACTTTGTCTAAATAAGGCATACATTCTATATTTTATAAAAAATGAGAAACTTCAACATAGTGTATACTTTTTAGCTCCTTATACTTATCAATTTATATATATTATCTTAATATGTGGTTATAAGATATAATTCAAGCCCAAAAAGAAAATTGATAGAGCTCATTACCAAAATGCTCTTATTAAACACATTGTAAAGGATTCACATACTATGCAAGTAAAATGAACACAGATGGATGACCTGAGACTCAAGGAGTAATAAGGGACAAATGCTAAGATCCTTGAAATTGGCAATGTTCTATATCAAAAAGCAATAACAAGATTTAGTGGGCTAAAATGAAAGAAGATATAATTAATGGGGCTGGTGCTGTGGCACAGTGGGTTAACACCCTGGCCTGCAGTGCCAGCATCTCATATGGGCGTTGGTTCGAGACCTGACTGCTCCACTTCCCATCCCACTCTCTGTTGTGGCTTGGGAAAGCAGTGGAGGATGGCCCAAGGCCTTGGGCCCCTGCACCTGTGTGGGAGACCCGGAAGAAGCTCCTGGCTTCGGATCAGTGCAGCTTTGGCCGTTGTGGCCAATTGGGGAGTGAACCAATGGATGGAAGACCTCTCTCTCTCTCTCTCTCTGCCTCTCCTCTGTGTAACTCTGAATTTCAAATAAATAAATAAATCTTTTTTTAAAAAAGAAAATATAATTAAAATATACTTCAATAACCACATAGTTTGAAAAAGAACACAAACAGAGTTGACAAACTCTAAGATCCTTGAATATGGGGGGGAAATTAAACCCAAGCATGGACATCGGACTCTAAAAATGTGTGAAACATTTTTCAGCTGAATCTTCTCCTTAATCATGACAGGGTGATGCAGAGGATGATCACTCTTCCTACTGATTCTGAGATACAAAGAAATCAATGTGCATTTTAGTTGAGTATTTAATCTTACTGAACACTATCTTATAGTTTGCTGAGAGCTTGCTTTGATCCTAACAATAGGTGGTATGTTTGGGAACCAGGATCTCCAACCTTAAAGAGCCCAAAGTTTTACAGGAGCTGGAGCTGGGAACTGAATCCAGGCACCTCAATATGGAAGTTGGGCATCTTAGCTATTAAACTAAAAGATCACCCAGAAAGATTTTTTATTATTTATCCCTTCAATTATTTCTTAAAGATTTATTTTTTATATGAAAGGCAGAGTGACAGAGAGAGGGGGAGAGACAGACAGACAGAGACACATACACACAGAGGTCTTCTATCCACTGATTACTCCTCATGTGGCTGCAACATTTAGGGCTGACCAAGAGAGAAGAACCCCACCACTACCACCACAATTCCTTCCAGGTGTCCCACATGGGTGGTAAGGGACAAAGTAATTGGAACATCATCTGCTGTCTTCTAAAGCACATTAACAAGAACCTGGATTGGAAGCAAAGCAGCCAGGATTCGACTTGGCACTCCCATATGAGATATTGCATCTGGTAACTAACATCACTCTGCAATGCTGGCCCCTTTGACAAAACTTTAACAAATTATTTTATTTGTCATTTTTGCTCAGATTTACTCATATTTTAAGCAGAAATAACATCAAGCACATTGTTCAGCTTTTTATTTTTCCTGCTGAGTCTTTGTTAGAGGAATATGTTCCTTCCAAATACTGGGGGGTTGTGGATTGGATTTCTTTTAGTGATTGGAGTAGGAAGGAGTGGATGAGCCAACAAATGTCCTAAAAGGAGTAGCTTCCAGCAAGCCAGCAGGGACTTTTTCTAACTGAGTGGTTGTTAAAGTGTAGTTTATAAAGTCCTACAGATCTAAAGTTGCATTTAGCAACAGCTTGAGATTGAAGAAAAAGAGATAAAGTCAGACTCAGGATTGTCAATAGTTAATTAAATGTAAATACAGAAAAGGCTAAAAGAACTCAAGACTTAAGAGGCCAACAACAGACTTTTTTTGTATTGATACTAGTTATTACTAAGTGTTTTTTCTGAAGCATTAGATCTGATAAGTATAGCTTAGCTATTCTGCAAAACCCCAGGATATAATGATGTCATATCAGAGACACAATGTCAATGAGAAAAAAAAAATCCATGTATTTAAGAGTGATTCATTTTCTTTTTTTTCTTTTTTTTTTTTTTTTTTTTTTGACAGGCAGAGTGGACAGTGAGAGAGAGAGACAGAGAGAGAAAGGTCTTCCTTTGCTGTTGGTTCACCCTCCAATGGCCGCCGCTGCAGCCGGCGCACCGCGCTGATCCGATGGCAGGAGCCAGGAGCCAGGTGCTTTTCCTGGTCTCCCATGGGGTGCAGGGCCCAAGCACCTGGGCCATCCTCCACTGCACTCCCTGGCCATAGCAGAGAGCTGGCCTGGAAGAGGGGCAACCGGGACAGAATCCGGCGCCCCAACCGGGACTAGAACCCGGTGTGCCGGCGCCGCAAGGTGGAGGATTAGCCTATTGAGCCACGGCGCCGGCCCTAAGAGTGATTCAATATGAATGTATTCTAAAAGTAAAAGTTATACATTTATCACTGCTTGATAATAATAATGTAATTCTATTTTACTTTTTTTCTGGAAGGTCTACACTGGTTTTTGTAATGACTGTACTATATACATCTCGACAACAGTGTCCAAGGTTTTCTTTATTCAACATAATTTATAGTATTTGTTGCATTTCATCAATTTGATTATATACATTCTATAGGTGTGATGTAATCAATCCGTGGTGTGTTCAATAGATAGTGTCTGGAAAGAAACTCCAGAGGCTTCCATAGCCTTGGCAGCTCATGACAAGAGTCTCTGGTGGTTACTGACATCATAAATAAGAGTGTCAATTGTTAAATCAACAAGAGTCACTGTGCACTCACTTCCCATGTAGGATCTCTGTCCTTCATGTGTTGTACTACGTAAATTAATGGTATAACTAGTACTCAAACAGTACTTTATACTTCATGTTTCTGTGTAGGTGCAAATTGTTGAAATCTTTACTTAATATATACTAAATTGATCTTTTGTATATAAAGATAACTGCAAATGAATCTTGATGAATAGGATGGGAGAGGGAGTGGGAAATATGATGGTTGCGGGTGGGAGTGTGGTTATGGGGGGAAAAGCCACTATAATCCAAAAGTTGTACTTTGGAAATTTATATTTATTAAATAAAGGTTAAAAAAAGAATTAAAAAAAGAAAATTGTAAAAGGCAATGAAATATTTTTAGAATATGAGATGGTCTTAAAAAGTGTCTGTGAATTTTTTCACAGACCAATCTCCCTAAGATGGTCCCAAGTTCCCCAATCCTTGAATGTGAACTAATCTTAGTGACTGTCTCCCTTTTAATGAACTTACTGGGTTGCAGGGAGATGCTATGTGATTTCTGAGGCCAGGTCACTGAAGACTGTCTTTGTACAACAATACAATGGAAGAATCTCACAAGCCTGGACTCGGGGGGAAGAAGTCAAGCATGTTCTATGTGATTCCTTTTTTTTTTTTTTTTGACAGGCAGAGTGGACAGTGAGAGAGAGAGAGACAGAGAGAAAGGTCTTCCTTTTGCCATTGGTTCACCCTCCAATGGCCGCTGCGGCCGGCGCACCGCGCTGATCCGATGGCAGGAGCCAGGTACTTCTCCTGGTCTCCCATGGGGTGCAGGGCCCAAGCACCTGGGCCATCATCCCCCACTGCACTCTCGGGCCACAGCAGAGAGCTGGCCTGGAAGAGGGGCAACCGGGACAGAATCCGGCTCCCTGACCCGGACTAGAACCCGGTGTTTATAAAGAATTCAATCAGTGGCAGAGCTAGTTTACAGTATTAAAAGTCAGGACTGTGGCTGATTGAGAGGGTGTGTGGGGACCCCTGGGCACGGATAGTGTTCTGTTTCTTGATCCAGATGCTGATTACGTACTGGTATTTAGCTTGTGAAAATTTATCAACACACACATTTACTATATGTAAACTTTTGTTTATATAAATTATGCTTAAATAAAAAGTTATGCAACCCGCATGAGAGACCCAGAAGAAACTCATGGCTCCTGACTTTGGATTGGATCAGCTCAGCTCTGGCCATTGAGGGTACTTGGGGAGTGAACCAGCAGTTGGAAGACCTCTCTCTCTCTCTCTCTCTGTCTCTGTCTCTCTGTCTGTCTCTACCTCCCTCTGTAACTCTTTCAAATAAATAAAATAAATCTTTAAAAAGAAGTTTAAAAAATAATCATGGGATGTTTGGATTTATTTTAAAAATATTAGAAAGCTAACATTTTTGAGTAAGAATCACTAAATTCGCGCCGGCGCCGCGGCTCACTAGGCTAATCCTCCGCCTAGCGGCGCTGGCACACTGGGTTCTAGTCCCGGTCGGGGCGCCGGATTCTGTCCCGGTTGCCCCTCTTCCACGCCAGCTCTCTGCTGTGGCCAGGGAGTGCAGTGGAGGATGGCCCAGGTGCTTGGGCCCTGCACCCCATGGGAGACCAGGAAAAGCACCTGGCTCCTGGCTCCTGCCATCGGATCAGCGCGGTGCGCCGGCCGCAGCGCGCTGGCCGCGGCGGCCATTGGAGGGTGAACCAACGGCAAAAGGAAGACCTTTCTCTCTGTCTCTCTCTCTCACTGTCCACTCTGCCTGTCAAAAAATAAAAAAAAAAATAAATAAAAAAAAGAATCACTAAATTCTTAAAACTACCTTTGAGAGACATGTACTTTGGACATGCTAAACACATATACCTTGTTAATTAACTGCCTGATGTCATATAGCTCACAGGTGGCAAAGTCTGGACTCTGGTTCCACTTTTGAAGATGCACTCATAGGGTGGGAACCTTACTCTTCACTGTATGCTGACCCTTCCTAGCCCTTGTGTCTTTGTCTCAGGAGCGGTTGGCAGAGGGGTAATGGAGAGCCTGGACTGACTTCAAGGCCCTCATTATTTCTTGCCTGGACAATTTAATTTCCCATTCACTTCTGCCCCAGTCTCACAGATTGGCAGTGCTTTCCCCACATGAGAAGTAAGGCCATCTTTCTTCTACAAATACCTCAGCACTTCTCTTTAGCCTTCATGGAAAACTCTAAACCCAGTTTATCTAGAAATTCTTGAAGAATGAAGCCCAAGGGCTGGTGTAGTGGTACTGCATTAAAGTCATCCCATATAAGCACCAATTTGAGTCCCTGTTGATCCGCTTCTCATCCTGCTCCTTGCTAACATGCCTGGGAAATCCGCAGAAGATGGCCCAAGTACTTGAGTCATGCCAACCACATGGATGACCAGGATGGAGTTTCTGGCTCCTGCTTTTAACCTGGCCCAGCATTGGCCACTGCAGTAATTTAAGAAGAAAGCCAGCAGATGGATGATCTCTCTCTCTCTCTCTTTTTCTCTCTCTTTCTCTCTCCCCCCTCCAACTGCTCTTCAACTAAATAAGTAAATCTTTTAAAAAATAATGATATCCCAGTGGTAGGTGTTTGATCTAGTGGTTAAGCTGTCCATTAGAACACTTGCCTTTGATGATTGAGTACCTGGATTCAATGCTCAGCTCTGGCTCCCGACCCCTGCTTCCTGCAAATGAAGATACTGGGAGCCATCGGGGATGACTTACTGAAGTAGTTGGGTCCCTGCCTTCCTCATGAGAGAACTGGAATGAGTTCCCAACTCTCAGCTTTGGTTGCAGCCAAGTTTCTACCACTGCAGGCATTTGGGAATAAACTGGTTATGGGAACTTTATCTCTCTCTCAAGTAAATAAATGAAGTTATTGTTGTACATATTCATGGGTACAAGTACATATTATTTATATTTATTTTATTTATTTTTCTGAATGGCAGGGTGTGAAAGATAGGGAGAGGAAGATATTCCATCTGCTGTTTGGCCATCCAAATGCCTGTTACCTCCAGGGCTGTGTCAGGCAGAAACCAGGAGCCCAGAAATCAAACTAGGTCTTCTGCCTGGTGTAAGGGACACAAATACTTGGGTGAAAATTCACTGCCTTCTCAGACAAATCAGCAGGAAGCTGGGTCAAAAGCAAAATAGTTAGGGCTCCAACCAACACTACAAAATGGGGTGTGGGAATCCCAAGTGTCAGCTTAATCCTCTGTGTCACAATGACCACTCTAATGTTACAACTCTTTAAATACAATGTGGAATGACCAAAATGAG